>NC_023753.2:17818086-18418086 GCF_000499845.2 Phaseolus vulgaris
TGTCCATCTCTGAATTCAGAATATGTTCTTGTTGAAGAAAAGGTAATTGGTTATCAAAATTCAATTCATATTATATGTAATTGTGATTCACTTTTGAGATAAATACCAATTTTCACACTTTAGATTATGTTTTCTTACTTTTGATAGATATAATACTTACTCTATGTTTTAATGTTATTTTAATATTTTACTTTTGATATATCTCCATATGTTAAATGTTATCAATTTGGGGACACGTGGCCCACCAGCGGCCAACGTATTTTCAGGCCTGGTTATGGTTATGTCGGGCTGAATTTTTCTACCCCATCCCATCCCAACCCTTAATAGGCCACGACCCACATATTTTTCAAAATAAAAAATAAAAATTATTACAATAAATAAATATTAAAATAATAAGTTGATAAATATATTTTAATTCTCATAAACTAAAATAAATAAATAAAATGTAGTTTGTTTGATATAAATTAACATGATATAATTCATATGTAGTCCCGTATGTATTAATATTTATCTAACTTAATAGATACTTCTACATTGTGTTTTTATTTTTAAAATTAGTAAATGCAGGATCATCGTATATGTATTGATATTATTATAATATTTATCACACTTTTATAAATACTTTTAAATTATGTTTTTCACTTTTGAAATAAGTAGATGCATTATCATGTATCTTTTTTATGCAACATTAATTATTTATTAGAGATTCTTTTGTTTTTTTTTTAAATTTCATTTTAAAATATATTCTTGTATTTGTTTATTTTTGTAATTTTTATTTATTTTTATATAAAACTATGTAAGTTTCTGTTTATTTTATTTTTTTTATATAAAATTATTTAAGTACTTGTTTTACTTTATTGTATAAGATTTTTTTAGTATATGTTTATATAAAAAAAATATTTTTATACATAATTGTTCATGTATTTGTTATTATATTAATTTTTTCTTTCTTTTTTTCTACAAAAGTGAGTTTCAACGAGAAATTATTTCTGGAAAAAATTGTTTAACATAGGCTTTGATGTCTCCAAGTCTGTGTGGATTGCTTGAAGACTTTGCTACTACTTGTGTGTGTGGGTTCTGAGTAGTTTGAATTTGTTAATCCACTGTTTGTAGTGATCCAAAGTTGTTTCAATCAAGTTCTTTTGAAAAAGAGTGTTTTCCAAAGAAGTGGAAAAACAACCTGTTGTTTTATCGTTTCAATCGATTGTTGTGTTTTCAATTAGTTGATTTTTTAAAATCCTTAACATAATTTGTTAAATCTGTTTTAAATTATTCAAAACTGATTTGGCTCTTGCTTTAAATGTTGTTGACAACTATTTGGAGTTTAAATAATCTATTTTACGCTCTTGGTTGTTAAGAAATGAAATTATCACTTTCAAATCAGTTTTCTCCAAGATTGCTTCAAGCTTTTGAATTCTTTTAAGAGTGGAATATGATTGCTTTGTATTTTTCAATTGAATATGTGATTGTATCAGGTGTGTTCATTTCTTTTCTCTCTTGATTACTGTTAATCTATAAGAATTGGTGTGTGCAAATCTAGAGGGTGTTCTGATCTGTGGTGTGTGGCTTGCCAAAGGAGGTGTGTGTTCTTGAAGGGTTCAAGATCACCTTTTTGGTGTGTGGTTTGTAATCAAGGTTTTTGATTGCTTAGTGACATACTCAGAGGTTTCTGGGAACTGGATGTAGCTCTTGGATAAGAGTGAACCAATATAAATTTGTTGTTTGATCCTTCTATCCCTTATCTCCTTTAAATTTGTTTAGTTTTGTTTTTTATTAACTGTTGATAAAACAACCGGCTGATTCGAATAAACAACCGATTGATTTTTTGGAAACCTTTAAAAACATATTTGTTTCTTGGTTGAACTGGTTTCTTCTTCTTCTTCTTCTTTGATTCTTCATTGGCCTTCACCCCACTTTCAATATTTGCGAAAATCTTTTAAAAAAAATTCACCCCCTCTTGTTTAAGGCTTAAATTCTAACAAAATTTTCATAAATTTCTTGCACACCAAGGCTATTCTCTTTCCAGATTTGTGAAATTTTTCCCTAGTTTTTGTGATTTTATTCTAAGTTCATATTACGCTGAAAAATTCCAAAACAATTCACACGAGTTCTTTCGTATGTTGTTTGTATCCAGTCAGGGAGGCACGTCCAGAAACCAAACACAAAAAAAGATATAAGGAAGAAAAGTCATGACGTTTTTTCTTTCGGAAAGTTCTCAAATTAAGTTCGCTCTCGGAATTGGACCCATTACGCCTTATTCCTTGGGTATTTTCATCTCAAATTTTTACCAAACATTCCTTATTGTGTTTCCTGAGTTGTGGCTGAGATTTTAGCCTCAACTTCCTTCCACAAGATTCGCAAAAAATAAAATAAAATTATTCATCACTCTCAGGGTTGAGAAGAAGGTTCACTTATGTCTGAAATTGTTTGATTTAGTGGTTTCTGGGAAGACTGAATGTAGCTCTTGGTTTAAGAGTGAGCCAGTATAAACTTGTGTGTGCAATCTCTCTATCCCTTGAACTCTTTAATTTTAGTTTATATTTGTGAACTGGTATAAACAACCGATTGTTTTTCTGGTGGTGTGCTAAATTGCTTTGTGTTTTTGGCAAACTGAATTCTGAATCAAGTTTTCTCCAAGGAATTTCATTTTAGACTAAAAAGTTTGCGAAAACCCTCTTTAAACCATTCACCCCCACTCTAGTTTAAAGCCATACATTCTAACAATTGGCATCAAGAGTTTGGTACTTGAAAGATACTAAAGTTTGATCCGAAAAATATTTTTCAATGGCTGGAAACTATCTTTCGAGGAAGGTGCTTCAATCAACAAACCACCTTTATTTTGTGGTTTGGACTATAAGTATTGGAAGGCTAGAATGAAAATCTTTGTTGAATCCATTGATCAAGGAATTTGGGATTCAATCAAAAATGGCCCTTTCATTCCAAAGCTTAAAAAGAATGGATCTTTTATTGCAAAACCTTGGTCCCAATGGACCAATGAAGAATGTAAGATGGCCAAGCTTGATTGTACTGCTCAAATAATAATAGCTTCTGCACTGGATACTAATGAGTTTTTCAGGATATCAAAATGCAAATTTGCTAAAGAGATGTGGGACACACTCAAAGCTACTCATGGGAAGATCAATGAATCAAAGGAAGTAAGGTCAAGAAGTCAAGCACGAAGGAAAAGGAGGTAAAACAGAAAAAGCCTCAACCTCTGCTTCATGGCTAAAAAGGAAGATGATTCAAGCAGTATAAGTTCCTCTAACTCCTCAAATTCTGAAAATTACAGTCAATTGCTTCAAGCTTTTCAAGAAACACATGAAGAAGCTAACCGATTGACCCTCTTGAACAACCGGTTAAAGGGAATGAACAACTGGCTTGAAAACAAAGTCAAAACACTGGAAGAGGAATTGGAAAATTCAAAAACAGATTTTGAAAACCTTGAAATATTTACAAAAACTCTTCTTGCAAGTGTGATACTCTTATTTGTGAAAATTGCGAAAATCTTGAAAAGAAAGTTCATTATCTTTTTAAAACTGTGGATAAGCTTTCTAAAGGTCAATCCAACTTTGAGAATGTCTTGGCATCTCAAAACTGTGTTTTTGGAAAAGCTGGATTGGGTTTTAACCCATAGAACAAGCAAGATAGATTTTCAAAGTCATTTTCGAAACTGTCAGAAAAACAACCGATTGATCTGTCGAAACAACCGGTTGTTACATGCTTCTACTGCATGAAAAGAGGCCATTCTGTCAGATTCTATAAAATCAGAAAATACGATGTTCTTAGGGGCTTTATGAAGTGGATTCCCAAGTGTAGTAAAGGTTCAAATGATGAATGTAAACCAAATGGACCCACATTCATAAGGGGACTAAATCTTTGTACTTGAAAATCTTCTTTGTAGGAAACCTTGGAGGAGAGCATGCAACAATGGTACCTGGACAGTGGGTGCTTAAAGCACATGACTGGGGAAAAATCAAGGTTTCTAAGCATCTTCTTTAAGCAAGAAGGGGACGTTACCTATGGGGACAACAACAAGAGGAGGATTCTTGGAAGAGGATCCGTAGGAGACAAAGATATCTTGGTCATCCATGATGTTCTCTATGTAGAAGGTTTACAGCACAATCTGTTAAGCATTAGTCAATTGTGAGACAAAGGATATCAGATTATCTTCAAAACAAACTCCTGTGAAATTTGTCTTCCCAACACAAAAGAGGTAATGTTGATTGGTAAGAGAATCAATAATGTTTATCTTTTAGATATCTCTTCTCCTTGTTCAATTGGTTGTCTTTTATCCAAGGATGATGAGTATTGGCTTTGACATAGAAGAATTGCTCACATTCACATGAATCACTTGAACAAGTTAATTTCTTAAGATCTTGTGATTGGGATGCCCAAGCTCAAGTTTGAGAATGACCATATTTATGAAGCTTGCCAAAATGGTAAACAAGTGAAAAACTCTTTTAAAATAAAAAATGTTGTTTCTTCTTTAAAACCTCTTGAGCTACTTCACATGGATCTTTTTGGACCTTCAAGAACCATGAACCTTAGTGGCAACCATGAACCTCTTGAGCTACTTCACATGGATCTTTTTTGGACCTTCAATAAGAAGTGATCACAGAGGTGAATTCCAAAATGAAAATTCAGCAAGTTTTGTGAGAAGATGGGAATTCTGCACAATTTTTCAGCTCAAAGAATTCCACAACAGAATGGTGTAGTGGAAAGGATGAACAGATCCCTTGAAGAACTAGCTAGAACAATGATAAGTGAATCTTCTCTTCCCTAGTATTTTTGGGCTGATGCTGTTAGCACTTCATGCTATGTGATGAATAGAGTGTTAATTAGGCCAATTCTGAAGAAGACTCCTTATGAACTCTTCAATGGAAGGAAACCAAATATCAATCACCTCATAAGTTGCAGTTGTTTTGTTCTCAACAATGGAAAGGAAAACCTAGGGAAATTTGATGAAAAAGCTAATCACGTGGATCACAAAAGCATTCAAATCTCGAAGAACAGTGTTGAAGGGGATGAGCAGAACATCAGTTTGGAGAAGCTGGACATCTGTGCAGAAAAACAACCGGTTGATTGCTCGAAATAACCGATTGAAATTCTGCAGCAGAGTGAGTTGCCCAAAGAATGTAGGATTCCTAGAGATCTGTCAGTGGAGAACATCATTGGGCAGATAAAGGAAGGTGTCTCTACATGTAGCTCTATCTCAAACTTCTGCAGGCACACTGCTTTTGTCTCTCAAATTGAAGCAAAAATTGATGAAGCTCTCAAGAATGAAAAATGGGTTGAAGCTATGCATGAAAAGCTGAATCAGTTTGCAAGGAATGAGGTATGGTTTCTTGTCCCTAAAACAGTTGAAAAGAACATCATTGGTTCGAAGTGGGTGTTCAGAAACAAACTGGATGAGGATGGTGTGATCACAAGGAACAAAGCAAGGCTAGTTGCCAAAGGCTACAATCAAGAGGAGGGAATTGATTATGGTGAAACCTTTGCCCTTGTTGCAAGATTGGAAGCTGTGAGGTTGCTGTTGGCTTTTGCATGTATGAGTGGTTTTAAACTCTTTCAAATGGATGTCAAGAGTGCTTTTTTAAATGGCTACATCAATGAGGAAGTGTATGTGGATCAACCACCGGGCTTTGAAGATCATCAATATCCCAATAATGTCTTCAAGCTGAAAAAGGCTTTGTATGGGTTGAAGCAAGCTCCAAGGCAGTGGTATGAAAGGCTTAGCAACTTCCTTTTGTCACATGGCTATGAAAGGGGAATGATTGACAAGACTCTCTTCATCAAAAAGTCAAATTCTGAAATTATCCTTGTGCAAATCTATGTTGATGACATCATCTTTGGTGCTACACAAGATAGTTTGTGTGAAGAATTTGTGGCTACTATGAAAGGTGAGTTTGAAATGTCTATGATGGGAGAACTGTCTTTCTTTATTGGATTGCAGGTTAAGAAAACAAAGGATGGAATCTTTCTATGCCAATCAAAGTATTGTAAAGAGATCCTCAAGAAATTTGAAATGGAGAGTTGCAAGGAAGCAAGCACACCTATGCCATCAAGCTGCTACATGGATGCAAATGCTGCTGGAAAATGGGTAGATCAAACAAAATACAGAGGTTTGATTGGCTCTTTGCTTTATCTAACAACAAGTAGACCGAACATTATGTTTGCAGTATGTCTTTGTGCAAGATATCAAGCAAATCCAAAGGAATCACACTTCAAAACTGCAAAGAGAATTCTGAAATATCTCAAAGGAACATCAATTGTTGGGTTATGGTATCTTTCTCACTCTCCTATTCATTTAATTGGCTATACAGATTCTGATTTTGCAGGATGCAAGCTAGATAGGAAAAGCACAAGTGGCACTTGCCACCGTCTTGGTTCAAGCCTCATCTCATGGCATAGCAAGAAGCAAGCTTGTGTGGCTCTCTCTACTGCTGAGGCTGAGTACATAGTTGTTGGAAGCTGTTGTGCACAAATCCTATGGCTCAAACAACAACTTGCAGACTTTGGATTGCAAATCAGCAAGGTCCCTTTGATGTGTGACAATACAAGTGTTATCAATCTTACCAAAAATCAGATTCAACACTCAAGAACTAAGCATATTGAGATACGCCATCATTTCATCAGGGATCATGTGAGCAATGGGGATTGAAGTGAAGTTTATTGAGACAAAACTGCAGCTAGCTGATATCTTCACAAAACCACTACCAAAAGAGAGGTTCTTCTTTTTGCGAAATGAGTTAGGTATCCTTGATCTTCAAAATCTTTCATAAATATGTTTTAATACCTGTTAGAGTCTATATGTGAAGACAAATAGGGGGAGAATTGATTGGTTCTTGTGTATCTTTCTCTAGAATTGTTTAAAACTGCTGAAATCTTTGATATCATATCTGTTTCTTCTTCTGCTGATAGAAACAACCAATTGTTTCGTGTAAACAACCGATTGTTTTTCTGGAATATTGTTTTCAACATGTAAAAATCTAACCTGCTGCGGTAGGAAATATTGGATTGTATATATGTTGCTTTTTACAGGAACTGCTTCAAATTCAATCAAAACCAACACAAGCAACCAGGGATTTGTCTTCATCAAATAGGGGGAGATTGTTGAATCAAGTGTGTTCAAGCTTTGAAGAATCCAAATCCTTTGAAGTTTGATGGAAGGCTGGATGTGCTTACTGTTGCTGAGTTGTTTTAGAATAAGATCTCGGGTAGATTATTTGTGTAAATCCACTCTTGATTGAATCCAAAGCTTAAGCATTCTCAAACCTTTTAATTGAAAGTGTTTTTCAAACTAAGTGAAAAACAATCTGTTGTTTTGTCGAAACAACCGATTGTTTTATACTTAGGTGTTTTGAGAAAGGATGAAAATTGTTTTTGATGGTTGACTTGCTGCCAAACCAAAACAACCGATTGATTCGAGCACTCAACCGATTGTTTGTTTTGGGACCATAACAAAAAACTGTTTTGTGCTTTGACTGAGCTTGAAATGATTTTATAACTGAATACGCTCCAGTTTTAAATGCTTTGACCAGTCTTTGAAAGCAATAAAGAGTTTGTTCAGATTATGTAACAAACAATAACTGAGATTTAATCAAAGGAAAAACATATTTGATTTTTTCACTAATTTTGCTTTTGAAGAGTTGAAGATTGCTTTGAGATTGCTTTGATCAAAAGAGTGTGGAATAGGATTTTCCTCTTGTATTGATTTCAGATCTTTCTGTAACAAGTGTAATCCTTTTGTACTTTGTGTAAACTTTGTGTGTGAAGCTGAGAAGTGTTGTGTGCTCTTGAGGTTGTCAAAATCAACATTCTTGGTGGTGTTTGTGCTGAGCCAAAGGAAGTGTGTGTCTTGAGGGGATCAAGGTCACTTCTTTGGTGGTGTTGTAAGTAATCTAGGTTTGGTTACTTAGTGGATTCCCCCAGTGGTTTATGGGAAGACTAGATGTAGCTCTTGGTTTAAGAGTGAACCAATATAAACTTGTGTGTGTAATATCTCTATCTCTTGAACTCTTTAATTTCAGTTTATATTTGTGAACTGGTATAAACAACCGATTGTTTCTGCGAAACAACCGATTGTTTTTCTGGTGTTGGGCTAAATTGATTTGTGTTTTTGGCAAATTGAATTTTGAATCAAGTTTTCTCCAAGGAATTTCATTCTAGACTAAAAATTTTGCGAAAACCCTCGTTAAACGATTCACCCCCTCTAGTTTAAAGCCATACATTCTAACACAGGTAAGGGAAGCTAGTCTTATTATTTTCAATAAAACCCTAGGTTAGAAGATTTTGGATGTGGAGGTGACGTGGTCTCCAATTCCAATTGTTTTCCTTGCAAGATTGTCTCTTTTGAAGAGTAAAGTAATATATTGACTGAAATGGTTGATTTTGAATATTTTATATTGATTTTAAGGTGAATTATTTGTTAAGAGTGTTTGTGATTGAGAATTGAAAGTGTTTGAATGATAATATAAATGAGTTGAATTGTTTTTTTTTAATATTTTGTTGAATTACTTAAGTGAGATGTTTGATGAGAAGTGGTTGTTTGATTTTAGATGATGATTGATTTAAAGAGCATATATTTGGAATTAATTATGTGTTTAAGTAAAGTTTGAGATATATTTGGATTGTGAAGAAAGTTTAAATATGATGTGTTTTTGATGGTTGACTTGCTGCCAAACCAAAACAACCGATTGATTCGAGCACTCAACCGATTGTTTGTTTTGGGACCATAACAAAAAACTGTTTTGTGCTTTGACTGAGCTTGAAATGATTTTATAACTGAATACGCTCCAGTTTTAAATGCTTTGACCAGTCTTTGAAAGCAATAAAGAGTTTGTTCAGATTATGTAACAAACAATAACTGAGATTTAATCAAAGGAAAAACATATTTGATTTTTTCACTAATTTTGCTTTTGAAGAGTTGAAGATTGCTTTGAGATTGCTTTGATCAAAAGAGTGTGGAATAGGATTTTCCTCTTGTATTGATTTCAGATCTTTCTGTAACAAGTGTAATCCTTTTGTACTTTGTGTAAACTTTGTGTGTGAAGCTGAGAAGTGTTGTGTGCTCTTGAGGTTGTCAAAATCAACATTCTTGGTGGTGTTTGTGCTGAGCCAAAGGAAGTGTGTGTCTTGAGGGGATCAAGGTCACTTCTTTGGTGGTGTTGTAAGTAATCTAGGTTTGGTTACTTAGTGGATTCCCCCAGTGGTTTATGGGAAGACTAGATGTAGCTCTTGGTTTAAGAGTGAACCAATATAAACTTGTGTGTGTAATATCTCTATCTCTTGAACTCTTTAATTTCAGTTTATATTTGTGAACTGGTATAAACAACCGATTGTTTCTGCGAAACAACCGATTGTTTTTCTGGTGTTGGGCTAAATTGATTTGTGTTTTTGGCAAATTGAATTTTGAATCAAGTTTTCTCCAAGGAATTTCATTCTAGACTAAAAATTTTGCGAAAACCCTCGTTAAACGATTCACCCCCTCTAGTTTAAAGCCATACATTCTAACACAGGTAAGGGAAGCTAGTCTTATTATTTTCAATAAAACCCTAGGTTAGAAGATTTTGGATGTGGAGGTGACGTGGTCTCCAATTCCAATTGTTTTCCTTGCAAGATTGTCTCTTTTGAAGAGTAAAGTAATATATTGACTGAAATGGTTGATTTTGAATATTTTATATTGATTTTAAGGTGAATTATTTGTTAAGAGTGTTTGTGATTGAGAATTGAAAGTGTTTGAATGATAATATAAATGAGTTGAATTGTTTTTTTTTAATATTTTGTTGAATTACTTAAGTGAGATGTTTGATGAGAAGTGGTTGTTTGATTTTAGATGATGATTGATTTAAAGAGCATATATTTGGAATTAATTATGTGTTTAAGTAAAGTTTGAGATATATTTGGATTGTGAAGAAAGTTTAAATATGATGTGTTTTTGATGGTTGACTTGCTGCCAAACCAAAACAACCGATTGATTCGAGCACTCAACCGATTGTTTGTTTTGGGACCATAACAAAAAACTGTTTTGTGCTTTGACTGAGCTTGAAATGATTTTATAACTGAATACGCTCCAGTTTTAAATGCTTTGACCAGTCTTTGAAAGCAATAAAGAGTTTGTTCAGATTATGTAACAAACAATAACTGAGATTTAATCAAAGGAAAAACATATTTGATTTTTTCACTAATTTTGCTTTTGAAGAGTTGAAGATTGCTTTGAGATTGCTTTGATCAAAAGAGTGTGGAATAGGATTTTCCTCTTGTATTGATTTCAGATCTTTCTGTAACAAGTGTAATCCTTTTGTACTTTGTGTAAACTTTGTGTGTGAAGCTGAGAAGTGTTGTGTGCTCTTGAGGTTGTCAAAATCAACATTCTTGGTGGTGTTTGTGCTGAGCCAAAGGAAGTGTGTGTCTTGAGGGGATCAAGGTCACTTCTTTGGTGGTGTTGTAAGTAATCTAGGTTTGGTTACTTAGTGGATTCCCCCAGTGGTTTATGGGAAGACTAGATGTAGCTCTTGGTTTAAGAGTGAACCAATATAAACTTGTGTGTGTAATATCTCTATCTCTTGAACTCTTTAATTTCAGTTTATATTTGTGAACTGGTATAAACAACCGATTGTTTCTGCGAAACAACCGATTGTTTTTCTGGTGTTGGGCTAAATTGATTTGTGTTTTTGGCAAATTGAATTTTGAATCAAGTTTTCTCCAAGGAATTTCATTCTAGACTAAAAATTTTGCGAAAACCCTCGTTAAACGATTCACCCCCTCTAGTTTAAAGCCATACATTCTAACACAGGTAAGGGAAGCTAGTCTTATTATTTTCAATAAAACCCTAGGTTAGAAGATTTTGGATGTGGAGGTGACGTGGTCTCCAATTCCAATTGTTTTCCTTGCAAGATTGTCTCTTTTGAAGAGTAAAGTAATATATTGACTGAAATGGTTGATTTTGAATATTTTATATTGATTTTAAGGTGAATTATTTGTTAAGAGTGTTTGTGATTGAGAATTGAAAGTGTTTGAATGATAATATAAATGAGTTGAATTGTTTTTTTTTAATATTTTGTTGAATTACTTAAGTGAGATGTTTGATGAGAAGTGGTTGTTTGATTTTAGATGATGATTGATTTAAAGAGCATATATTTGGAATTAATTATGTGTTTAAGTAAAGTTTGAGATATATTTGGATTGTGAAGAAAGTTTAAATATGATGTGTTTTTGATGGTTGACTTGCTGCCAAACCAAAACAACCGATTGATTCGAGCACTCAACCGATTGTTTGTTTTGGGACCATAACAAAAAACTGTTTTGTGCTTTGACTGAGCTTGAAATGATTTTATAACTGAATACGCTCCAGTTTTAAATGCTTTGACCAGTCTTTGAAAGCAATAAAGAGTTTGTTCAGATTATGTAACAAACAATAACTGAGATTTAATCAAAGGAAAAACATATTTGATTTTTTCACTAATTTTGCTTTTGAAGAGTTGAAGATTGCTTTGAGATTGCTTTGATCAAAAGAGTGTGGAATAGGATTTTCCTCTTGTATTGATTTCAGATCTTTCTGTAACAAGTGTAATCCTTTTGTACTTTGTGTAAACTTTGTGTGTGAAGCTGAGAAGTGTTGTGTGCTCTTGAGGTTGTCAAAATCAACATTCTTGGTGGTGTTTGTGCTGAGCCAAAGGAAGTGTGTGTCTTGAGGGGATCAAGGTCACTTCTTTGGTGGTGTTGTAAGTAATCTAGGTTTGGTTACTTAGTGGATTCCCCCAGTGGTTTATGGGAAGACTAGATGTAGCTCTTGGTTTAAGAGTGAACCAATATAAACTTGTGTGTGTAATATCTCTATCTCTTGAACTCTTTAATTTCAGTTTATATTTGTGAACTGGTATAAACAACCGATTGTTTCTGCGAAACAACCGATTGTTTTTCTGGTGTTGGGCTAAATTGATTTGTGTTTTTGGCAAATTGAATTTTGAATCAAGTTTTCTCCAAGGAATTTCATTCTAGACTAAAAATTTTGCGAAAACCCTCGTTAAACGATTCACCCCCTCTAGTTTAAAGCCATACATTCTAACACAGGTAAGGGAAGCTAGTCTTATTATTTTCAATAAAACCCTAGGTTAGAAGATTTTGGATGTGGAGGTGACGTGGTCTCCAATTCCAATTGTTTTCCTTGCAAGATTGTCTCTTTTGAAGAGTAAAGTAATATATTGACTGAAATGGTTGATTTTGAATATTTTATATTGATTTTAAGGTGAATTATTTGTTAAGAGTGTTTGTGATTGAGAATTGAAAGTGTTTGAATGATAATATAAATGAGTTGAATTGTTTTTTTTTAATATTTTGTTGAATTACTTAAGTGAGATGTTTGATGAGAAGTGGTTGTTTGATTTTAGATGATGATTGATTTAAAGAGCATATATTTGGAATTAATTATGTGTTTAAGTAAAGTTTGAGATATATTTGGATTGTGAAGAAAGTTTAAATATGATGTGTTTTTGATGGTTGACTTGCTGCCAAACCAAAACAACCGATTGATTCGAGCACTCAACCGATTGTTTGTTTTGGGACCATAACAAAAAACTGTTTTGTGCTTTGACTGAGCTTGAAATGATTTTATAACTGAATACGCTCCAGTTTTAAATGCTTTGACCAGTCTTTGAAAGCAATAAAGAGTTTGTTCAGATTATGTAACAAACAATAACTGAGATTTAATCAAAGGAAAAACATATTTGATTTTTTCACTAATTTTGCTTTTGAAGAGTTGAAGATTGCTTTGAGATTGCTTTGATCAAAAGAGTGTGGAATAGGATTTTCCTCTTGTATTGATTTCAGATCTTTCTGTAACAAGTGTAATCCTTTTGTACTTTGTGTAAACTTTGTGTGTGAAGCTGAGAAGTGTTGTGTGCTCTTGAGGTTGTCAAAATCAACATTCTTGGTGGTGTTTGTGCTGAGCCAAAGGAAGTGTGTGTCTTGAGGGGATCAAGGTCACTTCTTTGGTGGTGTTGTAAGTAATCTAGGTTTGGTTACTTAGTGGATTCCCCCAGTGGTTTATGGGAAGACTAGATGTAGCTCTTGGTTTAAGAGTGAACCAATATAAACTTGTGTGTGTAATATCTCTATCTCTTGAACTCTTTAATTTCAGTTTATATTTGTGAACTGGTATAAACAACCGATTGTTTCTGCGAAACAACCGATTGTTTTTCTGGTGTTGGGCTAAATTGATTTGTGTTTTTGGCAAATTGAATTTTGAATCAAGTTTTCTCCAAGGAATTTCATTCTAGACTAAAAATTTTGCGAAAACCCTCGTTAAACGATTCACCCCCTCTAGTTTAAAGCCATACATTCTAACACAGGTAAGGGAAGCTAGTCTTATTATTTTCAATAAAACCCTAGGTTAGAAGATTTTGGATGTGGAGGTGACGTGGTCTCCAATTCCAATTGTTTTCCTTGCAAGATTGTCTCTTTTGAAGAGTAAAGTAATATATTGACTGAAATGGTTGATTTTGAATATTTTATATTGATTTTAAGGTGAATTATTTGTTAAGAGTGTTTGTGATTGAGAATTGAAAGTGTTTGAATGATAATATAAATGAGTTGAATTGTTTTTTTTTAATATTTTGTTGAATTACTTAAGTGAGATGTTTGATGAGAAGTGGTTGTTTGATTTTAGATGATGATTGATTTAAAGAGCATATATTTGGAATTAATTATGTGTTTAAGTAAAGTTTGAGATATATTTGGATTGTGAAGAAAGTTTAAATATGATGTGTTTTTGATGGTTGACTTGCTGCCAAACCAAAACAACCGATTGATTCGAGCACTCAACCGATTGTTTGTTTTGGGACCATAACAAAAAACTGTTTTGTGCTTTGACTGAGCTTGAAATGATTTTATAACTGAATACGCTCCAGTTTTAAATGCTTTGACCAGTCTTTGAAAGCAATAAAGAGTTTGTTCAGATTATGTAACAAACAATAACTGAGATTTAATCAAAGGAAAAACATATTTGATTTTTTCACTAATTTTGCTTTTGAAGAGTTGAAGATTGCTTTGAGATTGCTTTGATCAAAAGAGTGTGGAATAGGATTTTCCTCTTGTATTGATTTCAGATCTTTCTGTAACAAGTGTAATCCTTTTGTACTTTGTGTAAACTTTGTGTGTGAAGCTGAGAAGTGTTGTGTGCTCTTGAGGTTGTCAAAATCAACATTCTTGGTGGTGTTTGTGCTGAGCCAAAGGAAGTGTGTGTCTTGAGGGGATCAAGGTCACTTCTTTGGTGGTGTTGTAAGTAATCTAGGTTTGGTTACTTAGTGGATTCCCCCAGTGGTTTATGGGAAGACTAGATGTAGCTCTTGGTTTAAGAGTGAACCAATATAAACTTGTGTGTGTAATATCTCTATCTCTTGAACTCTTTAATTTCAGTTTATATTTGTGAACTGGTATAAACAACCGATTGTTTCTGCGAAACAACCGATTGTTTTTCTGGTGTTGGGCTAAATTGATTTGTGTTTTTGGCAAATTGAATTTTGAATCAAGTTTTCTCCAAGGAATTTCATTCTAGACTAAAAATTTTGCGAAAACCCTCGTTAAACGATTCACCCCCTCTAGTTTAAAGCCATACATTCTAACACAGGTAAGGGAAGCTAGTCTTATTATTTTCAATAAAACCCTAGGTTAGAAGATTTTGGATGTGGAGGTGACGTGGTCTCCAATTCCAATTGTTTTCCTTGCAAGATTGTCTCTTTTGAAGAGTAAAGTAATATATTGACTGAAATGGTTGATTTTGAATATTTTATATTGATTTTAAGGTGAATTATTTGTTAAGAGTGTTTGTGATTGAGAATTGAAAGTGTTTGAATGATAATATAAATGAGTTGAATTGTTTTTTTTTAATATTTTGTTGAATTACTTAAGTGAGATGTTTGATGAGAAGTGGTTGTTTGATTTTAGATGATGATTGATTTAAAGAGCATATATTTGGAATTAATTATGTGTTTATGTAAAGTTTGAGATATATTTGGATTGTGAAGAAAGTTTAAATATGATGTGTTTTTGATGGTTGACTTGCTGCCAAACCAAAACAACCGATTGATTCGAGCACTCAACCGATTGTTTGTTTTGGGACCATAACAAAAAACTGTTTTGTGCTTTGACTGAGCTTGAAATGATTTTATAACTGAATACGCTCCAGTTTTAAATGCTTTGACCAGTCTTTGAAAGCAATAAAGAGTTTGTTCAGATTATGTAACAAACAATAACTGAGATTTAATCAAAGGAAAAACATATTTGATTTTTTCACTAATTTTGCTTTTGAAGAGTTGAAGATTGCTTTGAGATTGCTTTGATCAAAAGAGTGTGGAATAGGATTTTCCTCTTGTATTGATTTCAGATCTTTCTGTAACAAGTGTAATCCTTTTGTACTTTGTGTAAACTTTGTGTGTGAAGCTGAGAAGTGTTGTGTGCTCTTGAGGTTGTCAAAATCAACATTCTTGGTGGTGTTTGTGCTGAGCCAAAGGAAGTGTGTGTCTTGAGGGGATCAAGGTCACTTCTTTGGTGGTGTTGTAAGTAATCTAGGTTTGGTTACTTAGTGGATTCCCCCAGTGGTTTATGGGAAGACTAGATGTAGCTCTTGGTTTAAGAGTGAACCAATATAAACTTGTGTGTGTAATATCTCTATCTCTTGAACTCTTTAATTTCAGTTTATATTTGTGAACTGGTATAAACAACCGATTGTTTCTGCGAAACAACCGATTGTTTTTCTGGTGTTGGGCTAAATTGATTTGTGTTTTTGGCAAATTGAATTTTGAATCAAGTTTTCTCCAAGGAATTTCATTCTAGACTAAAAATTTTGCGAAAACCCTCGTTAAACGATTCACCCCCTCTAGTTTAAAGCCATACATTCTAACACAGGTAAGGGAAGCTAGTCTTATTATTTTCAATAAAACCCTAGGTTAGAAGATTTTGGATGTGGAGGTGACGTGGTCTCCAATTCCAATTGTTTTCCTTGCAAGATTGTCTCTTTTGAAGAGTAAAGTAATATATTGACTGAAATGGTTGATTTTGAATATTTTATATTGATTTTAAGGTGAATTATTTGTTAAGAGTGTTTGTGATTGAGAATTGAAAGTGTTTGAATGATAATATAAATGAGTTGAATTGTTTTTTTTTAATATTTTGTTGAATTACTTAAGTGAGATGTTTGATGAGAAGTGGTTGTTTGATTTTAGATGATGATTGATTTAAAGAGCATATATTTGGAATTAATTATGTGTTTAAGTAAAGTTTGAGATATATTTGGATTGTGAAGAAAGTTTAAATATGATGTGTTTTTGATGGTTGACTTGCTGCCAAACCAAAACAACCGATTGATTCGAGCACTCAACCGATTGTTTGTTTTGGGACCATAACAAAAAACTGTTTTGTGCTTTGACTGAGCTTGAAATGATTTTATAACTGAATACGCTCCAGTTTTAAATGCTTTGACCAGTCTTTGAAAGCAATAAAGAGTTTGTTCAGATTATGTAACAAACAATAACTGAGATTTAATCAAAGGAAAAACATATTTGATTTTTTCACTAATTTTGCTTTTGAAGAGTTGAAGATTGCTTTGAGATTGCTTTGATCAAAAGAGTGTGGAATAGGATTTTCCTCTTGTATTGATTTCAGATCTTTCTGTAACAAGTGTAATCCTTTTGTACTTTGTGTAAACTTTGTGTGTGAAGCTGAGAAGTGTTGTGTGCTCTTGAGGTTGTCAAAATCAACATTCTTGGTGGTGTTTGTGCTGAGCCAAAGGAAGTGTGTGTCTTGAGGGGATCAAGGTCACTTCTTTGGTGGTGTTGTAAGTAATCTAGGTTTGGTTACTTAGTGGATTCCCCCAGTGGTTTATGGGAAGACTAGATGTAGCTCTTGGTTTAAGAGTGAACCAATATAAACTTGTGTGTGTAATATCTCTATCTCTTGAACTCTTTAATTTCAGTTTATATTTGTGAACTGGTATAAACAACCGATTGTTTCTGCGAAACAACCGATTGTTTTTCTGGTGTTGGGCTAAATTGATTTGTGTTTTTGGCAAATTGAATTTTGAATCAAGTTTTCTCCAAGGAATTTCATTCTAGACTAAAAATTTTGCGAAAACCCTCGTTAAACGATTCACCCCCTCTAGTTTAAAGCCATACATTCTAACACAGGTAAGGGAAGCTAGTCTTATTATTTTCAATAAAACCCTAGGTTAGAAGATTTTGGATGTGGAGGTGACGTGGTCTCCAATTCCAATTGTTTTCCTTGCAAGATTGTCTCTTTTGAAGAGTAAAGTAATATATTGACTGAAATGGTTGATTTTGAATATTTTATATTGATTTTAAGGTGAATTATTTGTTAAGAGTGTTTGTGATTGAGAATTGAAAGTGTTTGAATGATAATATAAATGAGTTGAATTGTTTTTTTTTAATATTTTGTTGAATTACTTAAGTGAGATGTTTGATGAGAAGTGGTTGTTTGATTTTAGATGATGATTGATTTAAAGAGCATATATTTGGAATTAATTATGTGTTTAAGTAAAGTTTGAGATATATTTGGATTGTGAAGAAAGTTTAAATATGATGTGTTTTTGATGGTTGACTTGCTGCCAAACCAAAACAACCGATTGATTCGAGCACTCAACCGATTGTTTGTTTTGGGACCATAACAAAAAACTGTTTTGTGCTTTGACTGAGCTTGAAATGATTTTATAACTGAATACGCTCCAGTTTTAAATGCTTTGACCAGTCTTTGAAAGCAATAAAGAGTTTGTTCAGATTATGTAACAAACAATAACTGAGATTTAATCAAAGGAAAAACATATTTGATTTTTTCACTAATTTTGCTTTTGAAGAGTTGAAGATTGCTTTGAGATTGCTTTGATCAAAAGAGTGTGGAATAGGATTTTCCTCTTGTATTGATTTCAGATCTTTCTGTAACAAGTGTAATCCTTTTGTACTTTGTGTAAACTTTGTGTGTGAAGCTGAGAAGTGTTGTGTGCTCTTGAGGTTGTCAAAATCAACATTCTTGGTGGTGTTTGTGCTGAGCCAAAGGAAGTGTGTGTCTTGAGGGGATCAAGGTCACTTCTTTGGTGGTGTTGTAAGTAATCTAGGTTTGGTTACTTAGTGGATTCCCCCAGTGGTTTATGGGAAGACTAGATGTAGCTCTTGGTTTAAGAGTGAACCAATATAAACTTGTGTGTGTAATATCTCTATCTCTTGAACTCTTTAATTTCAGTTTATATTTGTGAACTGGTATAAACAACCGATTGTTTCTGCGAAACAACCGATTGTTTTTCTGGTGTTGGGCTAAATTGATTTGTGTTTTTGGCAAATTGAATTTTGAATCAAGTTTTCTCCAAGGAATTTCATTCTAGACTAAAAATTTTGCGAAAACCCTCGTTAAACGATTCACCCCCTCTAGTTTAAAGCCATACATTCTAACACAGGTAAGGGAAGCTAGTCTTATTATTTTCAATAAAACCCTAGGTTAGAAGATTTTGGATGTGGAGGTGACGTGGTCTCCAATTCCAATTGTTTTCCTTGCAAGATTGTCTCTTTTGAAGAGTAAAGTAATATATTGACTGAAATGGTTGATTTTGAATATTTTATATTGATTTTAAGGTGAATTATTTGTTAAGAGTGTTTGTGATTGAGAATTGAAAGTGTTTGAATGATAATATAAATGAGTTGAATTGTTTTTTTTTAATATTTTGTTGAATTACTTAAGTGAGATGTTTGATGAGAAGTGGTTGTTTGATTTTAGATGATGATTGATTTAAAGAGCATATATTTGGAATTAATTATGTGTTTAAGTAAAGTTTGAGATATATTTGGATTGTGAAGAAAGTTTAAATATGATGTGTTTTTGATGGTTGACTTGCTGCCAAACCAAAACAACCGATTGATTCGAGCACTCAACCGATTGTTTGTTTTGGGACCATAACAAAAAACTGTTTTGTGCTTTGACTGAGCTTGAAATGATTTTATAACTGAATACGCTCCAGTTTTAAATGCTTTGACCAGTCTTTGAAAGCAATAAAGAGTTTGTTCAGATTATGTAACAAACAATAACTGAGATTTAATCAAAGGAAAAACATATTTGATTTTTTCACTAATTTTGCTTTTGAAGAGTTGAAGATTGCTTTGAGATTGCTTTGATCAAAAGAGTGTGGAATAGGATTTTCCTCTTGTATTGATTTCAGATCTTTCTGTAACAAGTGTAATCCTTTTGTACTTTGTGTAAACTTTGTGTGTGAAGCTGAGAAGTGTTGTGTGCTCTTGAGGTTGTCAAAATCAACATTCTTGGTGGTGTTTGTGCTGAGCCAAAGGAAGTGTGTGTCTTGAGGGGATCAAGGTCACTTCTTTGGTGGTGTTGTAAGTAATCTAGGTTTGGTTACTTAGTGGATTCCCCCAGTGGTTTATGGGAAGACTAGATGTAGCTCTTGGTTTAAGAGTGAACCAATATAAACTTGTGTGTGTAATATCTCTATCTCTTGAACTCTTTAATTTCAGTTTATATTTGTGAACTGGTATAAACAACCGATTGTTTCTGCGAAACAACCGATTGTTTTTCTGGTGTTGGGCTAAATTGATTTGTGTTTTTGGCAAATTGAATTTTGAATCAAGTTTTCTCCAAGGAATTTCATTCTAGACTAAAAATTTTGCGAAAACCCTCGTTAAACGATTCACCCCCTCTAGTTTAAAGCCATACATTCTAACACAGGTAAGGGAAGCTAGTCTTATTATTTTCAATAAAACCCTAGGTTAGAAGATTTTGGATGTGGAGGTGACGTGGTCTCCAATTCCAATTGTTTTCCTTGCAAGATTGTCTCTTTTGAAGAGTAAAGTAATATATTGACTGAAATGGTTGATTTTGAATATTTTATATTGATTTTAAGGTGAATTATTTGTTAAGAGTGTTTGTGATTGAGAATTGAAAGTGTTTGAATGATAATATAAATGAGTTGAATTGTTTTTTTTTAATATTTTGTTGAATTACTTAAGTGAGATGTTTGATGAGAAGTGGTTGTTTGATTTTAGATGATGATTGATTTAAAGAGCATATATTTGGAATTAATTATGTGTTTAAGTAAAGTTTGAGATATATTTGGATTGTGAAGAAAGTTTAAATATGATGTGATTGAGTGGTGCATTGATATGTTAAATGATGTATGTAATGAGGTTAATGTGTGATCAAGACGTAGTATAAAATTAAAACAAGTGATGTAAAATTATATATGGGTAAAATTAGGGATGTTACAATAAGTGATAAGAGAGTAAAATTAAAACAAGTGATGTAAAGCACATTATGCAAATATATGATTTTGGTTAAAAAGACACTTCCAAAGAACATAAGGGGTCCATCAACATGATTTGGAATGGAATACCCATCATTCAATCCTCTAAGAAACTTGATCACTTGGTCTTGAGTTCTATATTTCTTAATATTATTAGAGGTCTTACAAAAGCACTTAATGTCACATGTACAAACAAAGATTGGACGAAAAATCTCAAGTTCATCCCATAAATAATTAGTGACACTCAACTCACCTTTCTTAAGAGATGTGATAGTGTATTGAAGATTTGCAATGTGAAAACAAATCTCCTCAATAAAACCTCTCTCCAAGATCAAACCAAGTGCTTGAAGCAGTGTCTCTTAATATAACACTCTAGCTATGGAAGGAGAGCTCTAAGAACAATAGGTACAACAAAAACACTAATAATAATAAAAAAGACACATAGCCTAACAAAAAGGTACCAAAAAACAAAAATAACGATATAGTATCTCTCATTACATTACTAACACAAAAGAAATCTAGATGACTGTTCTATATTGTTTGATAATAGACGATAAAATAAATTTTCTATTAAGAAAATACATTATATTATTTTTAAATGAATATAATTATAAAAAACAGTAAAAAGAACAGTAAAATCAACTTAATAATATTTTCGTAAAAACAGTAAAATATTTTCGTAAAAATACCAATATGGTATCTTTGAAATAATAACAATAAAAAGAACAAAATGTTTTATAAAAGTTAAATTTAATAAATGATTTGATTTCAAAATATAAATAATTTTAGCATTAATAAATTATATATATATATATATATAATTTAAAATTTAAAAGATTGTCCATCTCTGAATTCAAGAATATGTTCTTGTTGAAGAAAAGGTAATTGGTTATCAAAATTCAATTCATATTATATGTAATTGTGATTCACTTTTGAGATAAATACCAATTTTCACACTTTAGATTATGTTTTCTTACTTTTGATAGATATAATACTTACTCTATGTTTTAATGTTATTTTAATATTTTACTTTTGATATATCTCCATATGTTAAATGTTATCAATTTGGGGACACGTGGCCCACCAGCGGCCAACGTATTTTCAGGCCTGGTTATGGTTATGTCGGGCTGAATTTTTCTACCCCATCCCATCCCAACCCTTAATAGGCCACGACCCACATATTTTTCAAAATAAAAAATAAAAAATTATTACAATAAATAAATATTAAAATAATAAGTTGATAAATATATTTTAATTCTCATAAACTAAAATAAATAAATAAAATGTAGTTTGTTTGATATAAATTAACATGATATAATTCATATGTAGTCCCGTATGTATTAATATTTATCTAACTTAATAGATACTTCTACATTGTGTTTTTATTTTTAAAATTAGTAAATGCAGGATCATCGTATATGTATTGATATTATTATAATATTTATCACACTTTTATAAATACTTTTAAATTATGTTTTTCACTTTTGAAATAAGTAGATGCATTATCATGTATCTTTTTTATGCAACATTAATTATTTATTAGAGATTCTTTTGTTTTTTTTTTAAATTTCATTTTAAAATATATTCTTGTATTTGTTTATTTTTGTAATTTTTATTTATTTTTATATAAAACTATGTAAGTTTCTGTTTATTTTATTTTTTTTATATAAAATTATTTAAGTACTTGTTTTACTTTATTGTATAAGATTTTTTTAGTATATGTTTATATAAAAAAATATTTTTATACATAATTGTTCATGTATTTGTTATTATATTAATTTTTTCTTTCTTTTTTTCTACAAAAGTGAGTTTCAACGAGAAATTATTTCTGGAAAAAATTGTTTAACATAGGCTTTGATGTCTCCAAGTCTGTGTGGATTGCTTGAAGACTTTGCTACTACTTGTGTGTGTGGGTTCTGAGTAGTTTGAATTTGTTAATCCACTGTTTGTAGTGATCCAAAGTTGTTTCAATCAAGTTCTTTTGAAAAAGAGTGTTTTCCAAAGAAGTGGAAAAACAACCTGTTGTTTTATCGTTTCAATCGATTGTTGTGTTTTCAATTAGTTGATTTTTTAAAATCCTTAACATAATTTGTTAAATCTGTTTTAAATTATTCAAAACTGATTTGGCTCTTGCTTTAAATGTTGTTGACAACTATTTGGAGTTTAAATAATCTATTTTACGCTCTTGGTTGTTAAGAAATCAAATTATCACTTTCAAATCAGTTTTCTCCAAGATTGCTTCAAGCTTTTGAATTCTTTTAAGAGTGGAATATGATTGCTTTGTATTTTTCAATTGAATATGTGATTGTATCAGGTGTGTTCATTTCTTTTCTCTCTTGATTACTGTTAATCTATAAGAATTGGTGTGTGCAAATCTAGAGGGTGTTCTGATCTGTGGTGTGTGGCTTGCCAAAGGAGGTGTGTGTTCTTGAAGGGTTCAAGATCACCTTTTTGGTGTGTGGTTTGTAATCAAGGTTTTTGATTGCTTAGTGACATACTCAGAGGTTTCTGGGAACTGGATGTAGCTCTTGGATAAGAGTGAACCAATATAAATTTGTTGTTTGATCCTTCTATCCCTTATCTCCTTTAAATTTGTTTAGTTTTGTTTTTTATTAACTGTTGATAAAAACAACCGGCTGATTCGAATAAACAACCGATTGATTTTTTGGAAACCTTTAAAAACATATTTGTTTCTTGGTTGAACTGGTTTCTTCTTCTTCTTCTTCTTTGATTCTTCATTGGCCTTCACCCCACTTTCAATATTTGCGAAAATCTTTTAAAAAAAATTCACCCCCTCTTGTTTAAGGCTTAAATTCTAACAAAATTTTCATAAATTTCTTGCACACCAAGGCTATTCTCTTTCCAGATTTGTGAAATTTTTCCCTAGTTTTTGTGATTTTATTCTAAGTTCATATTACGCTGAAAAATTCCAAAACAATTCACACGAGTTCTTTCGTATGTTGTTTGTATCCAGTCAGGGAGGCACGTCCAGAAACCAAACACAAAAAAAGATATAAGGAAGAAAAGTCATGACGTTTTTTCTTTCGGAAAGTTCTCAAATTAAGTTCGCTCTCGGAATTGGACCCATTACGCCTTATTCCTTGGGTATTTTCATCTCAAATTTTTACCAAACATTCCTTATTGTGTTTCCTGAGTTGTGGCTGAGATTTTAGCCTCAACTTCCTTCCACAAGATTCGCAAAAAATAAAATAAAATTATTCATCACTCTCAGGGTTGAGAAGAAGGTTCACTTATGTCTGAAATTGTTTGATTTTTTTTCCTAACAAAATACTCATCCGTTTGAGCTGAAATTTCTCACATTTTGTCCCACATTCTATTGGGATTCTTACATAGAGTTTCAACGAGAAATTATTTCAGGAAAAAATTTCAGAAATTTCTTGCACATCAAGACTATCCTTTTTCCAGATTTGTGAAATTTTTCTTTAGTTTTTGGGATTTTATTATGAGTTCATATTATGCTGGAAAATTCTGAAAAAATTCACACGAGTTCTTTCATATGTTGTTTGTATCTAGTCAGGGAGGCACATCCTAAAAACAAACACAAAAAGAAAAGCCAGGACGTTTTTTCTTTCGGAAAAAAGAGTTCTTGAGTTTTGTTCGCTCTCGGAATTGGACCCAATACGCATTATTCCTTGGGAATTTTCATCTAAATTTTTTACTAGACATTCCTTATTGTGTGTCCTGAGTTGTGTCTGACAGTTTAGCCTCAAATTCCTTCCACAAGATTTGTAATAAATTATTTATTCATCACTGCCAGGGCTGAGAGGAAGGTTCGCTTCTAACTAAATACTCATCCGTTTGAGCTGAGTTTTTTAGCGTTTTGTCCCAAATTCTATTGGGATTCTTACCTAGAAATTTTGTGGGAAATTAAGTCTGGAAATATTTTCAGAAATTTCTTTCACACCAAGGTTATCCTTTTTCAAGATTTTTGACATTTTTCCCTAGTTTCTGTGATTTTATTCTGAGTTCATATTACGCTTAAAAATTCTGAAACAATTCACATTAGTTCTTTCATATGTTGGTTGTATCTAGTCAGGAAGGCTCGTCCAAAAAAAAAAAAAAAAACAACAGAAAAGAAAATATAAGGAAGAAAGGCCATGAGGTATTTTCTTTCAGAAAAAAGATATAAGGAAGAAAAGTGAGGACATTTTTTCTTTCGGAAAAAGAGTACTCCAATTTTGTTTGCTCTCGGAATGGGACCCATTACGCCTAATTCCTTGGGAATTCCTTATTGTGTGTCCAAAGTTGTGGCTGAGATTTTAGCCTCAAATTCTTCCATAAGTTTTGCAATAAATTTTTTATTCATCTCTACCAGAGCTGAGAGGGAGGTTCGCTTATGTGTGAATCTGTTTGATTTTTTTCTCTAACTAAATATTCATCCGTTTGAGCTAAAATTTGTCCCAAAGTCTGTTCAGATTCTTACATTGAGTTTTAGCAGGAAATTATTTATGGATAAATTTTCAGAAATTTCATGCACACCAAGACTTTTCTTCTTTTCAGATTTGTGGAATTTTTCCTTAGTTTCTGCGATTTTATTTAGGGATGGCAAAGCGGGGCGGGCCGTGCGGGCCGGCCCGCGGCCCGCAGGTAAAAAACGCGGGGCGGGATGACCTTTTCAACCCGCTAACCCGCATTAGCCCGCCCCGCATTAGCCCGCAACCCGCGCGGGCCAGTTGCGGGGCGGGGCGGGCTGGCCCGCAAACCCGCAAGAAAAAATATTGACACTTAGTAGCAGCAGGGGAACCTAAACTGGGTCATGCCAATTAAATCAATTTCAAACACGATAAAGGAGCAAGACACCAGTTAGAGAAGGAGAAGTAAGCAGAGGGTATTTTAGAAGTTACCCATGACCAAACCATCAATTGAGCCAAAAGTTATCTTATTTTTATTGTATTATTTTTATGAAAAATTAATTAATTAATTGTCATTGTTTTAATAGATGACGGGGAAGATTATAATTATGAAAAAATGGATGAAGGTTCTACTAAGGTGGCATCCAATGTTATTGAAATAGAAGAATGTCAATAATGTTTATGTTTAATGTTTTTGAATTAATGTTTATGTTTAATGTTTTGGAATTAGGTATTTTTAATGTTTTGGAAGTGGAAGAATAGTGATATTTGATATTTATCTTAATGTTTTTATGTTTGACTATATTTGAAAAGGAAGGAAAAAAAATTAGGTTTGATAATAACAAATATATAGGTTTAATTTGACAATTTTTTAATAACAAAATGTAAAAAAATAAATATTTAATTTTAAAAAAAAAGAACGCGGGCTGGCCCGCAAACCTGCGGGCCAACTCTTATGCGGGGCGGGTTGGGAATTCTAGCCCGCAATAACTTTGCGGGGCGGGCCAACCCGTCCCGCATTTTTGCGGGCCAGGCGCGGGGCGGGCCAATGCGGGGCGGGCTGGCCCGCTTTGCCATCCCTAATTTTATTCTAAGTTAATATTATGTTGAAAAATTCCAAAAAAGTCGCACCAGTTCTTTCATACATTGTTTGTATCCATTTAGGGAGGCACGTCAAAAAACAAAACACAAAAAATGATATAAGGAAGAAAAGGCAGGACGTTTGTTCTTTCGAAAAAAGAGTTCTCCAGTTTTGTTCGATGACGAAATATGACCCATTACGCCTTATTCCTTGGGAATTTTGATATGATATTTTTACCAAACATTCCTTATTGTATGTCCTGAGTTGTGTCTAACATTTTAGCCTCAAATTCCTTCCACAAGATTTGTAATAAATTTTTTATTCATCATTGTCAGGGCTGAGAGGAAGGTTCGCTTCTGTGTGAAACTGTTTGATTTTTTTTCTAAATAATACTTATCCGTTTGAGCTGAAATTTATCATGTTTTGTCCCAAATTCTATTGGGATTCTTACAGAGTTTCAGTGGGAAAAAATTTCTGGAAAAAATTTCTTTAACACCAAGGCTTATCCTCTTTCCAAATTTATGAAATTTTTCCATAGTTTTTGCGATTTTATTCTGAGTTCATATTACGCTGAAACATTGCGAAAAAAATCGCACTCGTTCTTTTATATATCGTTTGTATCTAGTCAGGGAGGCACGTCCAAAAACAAAACACACAAAAAAAGCCAAGTTTCTTTTTCTTTCGGAAAAAAGAGTTCTCCAGTTTTATCCGCTCTTGGAATGGGACCCATTACGACTTATTCCTTGAGTGTTTTTATCTAAAATTTTTAGTAGACATTTCTTATTGTGTGTCTTACGTTGTGTCTGAGATTTTAGCCTCAAATTCCTTCCACAAGATTTGTAATAAATTTTTTGTTCATCACTGTCAGGGCTGAAAGGAAGGTTCACTTAGAATGGATGACTTTAAACTAGAGAGGGGGGGGGGGGGTGAATTGTTTAAAGAGGGTTTTCGAAAACTTTTAAGCCAAGAATGAAATTACTTCGAGAAACAAATGATAAGGAATCCAGTTTGCCAAAACAATAAGCAAAAACAACAACACCAGAAAAACAATCCGTTGTTTCGCAGAAACAATTGGTTGTTTATACCAGTTTACAAAATCAAAACTGAATTTAAAGAGTTAAGGATAGAGAGAATGCACACAAATGTTTATACTAGTTCACTCTAAACCCAGAGCTACATCCCGTCTTGTCATAAACCACTGAGGAATCCACTAAGCAATCAAACCTAGATCATTTACAACACAACCAAGAAAGTGACCTTGATCCCCTCAAGACACACACTTCTCTTGGCCAACACACCAACACTAAGAATGCTGATCTTGATCCCCTCAAGAACACACAACACTTCTTAGCAAACACACAGAAGAAACTTGTTCAACATATACAAGAATTACACTTGTTACAGAAGTAAATCTGAAATCAATACAAGCAGAAATCCTATCTCACACTCTTTGATCAATCTCAATCTCTAAACAATCTCAACTCTTTGAAAATCAGAATCTTGTTGTTTTCAAAAGATTGTTATTTCTCAAATCTGTTTTTTTTGAATTTATTCAAAGATGTTTGTTATCAAATCTTAACAAACTTATTTATTGCATTTAAAGATTGGTCAAAGCATTAAAGACTGGAGCATAAACAGTTAGAATTATTTAAAGCTCAGTCAAAACAAAAACAGTTTTTCTTTTTATGGTACCAAAACAAACAATCGGTTGTTTCCTCGAATCAATCGGTTGTTTTGGTTTTAACAGTTCAACCATTTGAAAAACAATTTTCAATCTTTTCTAAAAACATATAAGTATAAAACAATCGGTTGTTTTTCACTTAGTTTGACAAACACTTTTCTTTTAAAAGATTGAGAATGCCTATACTTTGGATTCAATCTAGAGTGGATTACAAAACTCAAACTACCCCAGGTTCTAACTAAGACAGCTCAGCTCCACAACCAAGCCTTCAACATCCTTCAAAGGGTTTGGATTCCTCAAAGCTTGAACACCACTTGGTTCAACAATCTCCCCCCTATTTGATGAAGATAAATCCCTGATGCTTGTGTTGTACCTGATTGAATCTGAAGTAGTTCCTGCAAAGCACAGTTTTAAGCAAAGCATAAAACTTCTTATATTTGGTTAGCACAGAAACAAGTATAGAAATTCAGAGCATAATATTAGAGTAAACAACAAACAAATATAGGAGCAAAAACCTATAAGGTTTCACTCATTCAAACTATTTTGCAGAAAATAAAAACTGAAATCAAACAAGCATATATCTCCCCCTATTTGTCTTCACAAATAGACAAAGAGAAGAGAAAAGACAAGATAATTGTTTTGAATACAGCAGAATTAAACAGCAAAAGCAACAAAAAGAAAAAAATGATACATCCACAAAAAAAAATCGGTTGTTTCGATACATCAACCGGTTGTTTTTCTTCATTCATCATCATCATCATATTGAAGATCAAAGATTTGATTATGTACAGCCTCGATCTGTTCATCTAAAGTCATGAAGCGGGCATCCATGCTGTCAAACCTGTTATCAATCCTCTGGAAATTGCTGACATAGAGATCATGGAGATTCCTTTGATTCTCCTCAAAGCTATCAAGTCTATTCATCATGAGTCTTTCAAAAGGAGACATGGTTTGCATCCTTTCTTCTTGATTCCCTGCACCAGCAGTAGGTCTAGCATGTTGATGTGCTTCAGGTAGATCTTCATGTTGAAAATCCATATCAGCAGGTTCATCTTGTTCATGATCAGCAGCAACACTAGATGAGACACCAAAGTCACCATCTTTGCTAATCCATTTGCCACCTACTTTGGTAAAACCCATTTTGCTGTGTGATCCATTGTTCAACTCTTGAGTTGACTTGACCAACTCAGATGTTTCATCCTCTAGGTTCACTTCAAAATAGAGTAGACATTTAGATACCAAAACAACATATGGATAGTGATAGTCACTTAACCTCATTGTCTTTTGCATGTGCTCTTTGATGATGTGGATCCAATTAATTCTGATCTTCTTCATAATGCAGAAGATGTACACTAGATCTTCCTCAGTAAGCACTGAATGATTGCTCCCCCTTGGAGTTAGAATCCAAGTCACAATAAGGGCTAGCAACCTTTCATCAAGCTTTAGGCCTCCAACCGAGCAAGTCCTAACTTGAGCATGTTGGTTCTTCAAGCAACTCTTGTAGTATTGGATTTTGTTGAAATCCTCCACTACTCCAAGGTTTCCCTTGTTAATCCTGAGGCCTAAGTACTTTAGACCAGCAACAGCAACCCATACCTCATGGGTTATCTCCATATCTACACTTTTTACATGAGAAACTAGGTTGTTTCCCTCAAACTTGAGATTTGTGTAGAACACCCTTATTAAATCTGGGTAAATGTTTCCCTTCATCTCCAGGAACTTTCTGAGAGATTGATCTTTGAGCAACCTCCTTACATTGTCCAGCTTTTGGCTTTTCAGCCAATCAAAGCACACAACCTTGGGGTTGTTTATCACTTTGGTGTTTGTTTCAAACCTATATCTCTCAATTAGATCATTGTCTCCAGAAAACTATCCTTCTAGCCTTTCTCCAGACCTTACAGCTCTGGTTTTGACTCTCTTTGAGGTGGGAGGAGTTGAGTCCATGATGGCAGAGAAGAAAACAGAGAAAAGCTCACTCACAGATTTTGCAAGAGATGTTGCAATTGGTTGTTCTTGTTGAAGAGATCAGCTGCAACAGATTTTATAGCAGTAATAAAATTAAAAAGCATTCAATGACATGAGTGGGTACCAGATTTTCAGAGAGAGAGGACTTGACCCTGCCCTGCACAGAAAACATCAGAAAAAGGCTGAAAATCACAAGGTCTTCACATGTGATCTTTGACTAGTTATTAAGGCTCTTGAATTTCCAAGATTTTGGAATATATTCCTTTATGACTGTTGTAACTTCTCTCTGAATGTGATCAACTTTCAACACAGGTTCATTGACCAAGGATTCTCTCTTTAAATTGATCTGCAACGGATAGAAATTCAAAATAGAAATTAAATTGATTTCTTTACAATGCTGTCAGGCTCAAAACAATCGGTTGTTTTTCTGCAGCAGTTAAAACTGATTTTGAATTTTAACCATGAGCAGAAAGAGTTCAAAGCAGATGAAGTTAAGCATTTTAAAGAAGATATGACCATGAGAAAGAAATTTAAAACAAAAATTAAGAACAGAGAAAGGAAGGTCTTATCCTTTATATTGTTCTTTCAATGAGCCAAGTGCTTTATGATCAAGAAGTCTCTTTTAACTGTTGAGGGCCTTTGGACAAATGCAGAACATTGATTCAGCTTCATGCTGGTCTTTTTCTTCCACAAACTTGATCAGATGACTCAGTCCTTCACACTTCTTTAGAATTCCTGCACAAGAAGAATTCAAGCAACAAGATTTGGTCCCCTCACAAATTTGGGTCCATTTGGCTTTTCTTTGCTGTTAGAAACTTCACATCCCTTAGGAATCCACTTCATAAAGCCTCTTGGAACTAAATATTTCCTAATTTTACAGAACCTAACAGAATGGCCTTTCTTCATGCAGTAAAAGCATGTAACAACCGGTTGTTTCGTCTTAACAATCGGTTGTTTTTCTAGCTTTCTTGAAAAACTTTTTGAAAACTTATCTTGTTTGTTTTATGGATTAAAGCCTAAACCAGCCCTTCCAAAAACACATTTTTGAGATGCCAAGACATTCTCAAAGTTAAATTTTCCTTTCGGAAGCTTATCCATAGTACTTACAAGATAATGCACTTTCTTTTCAAGGTTTTCACAATTTTCACAAATGAGAGTGTCACACTTGCAAGAAGAGTTTTAGAAATGTGTTTCTAATTTTTCAAAATCACTTTTTGCTTTTTCTAGATCTTCTTCATGTGATTTAACTCTCTTTTCAAGCCAACTGTTAAGATCTTTCAGTCGATTGTTTGAAACAACCAATCTATTAGCTTCATCATGTGTTTCTTGAAAAGCTTCAAGCAATTCACTATAATTTTGTTCATTTAAAGAGGAACAAGAACTTACCTCACTTGAGTTGCAAGATTCATCATCATTTTCAGCAACCAAACATATGTTTGCTCTTTCTTCTTCACTTGATGATGAACTTGATGATGATACCTCATTTTCATCCCAAGCTATGTAGGCTCTCTTTGTATTGCCTTTCTTTTCCTTGTTGTTAGGCTTTTTCTCCTTGCTCTTGTTTGGACAATCTGCCTTTATATGACCTTGCTCACCACAGCCAAAAAAAGTATAGTTATTGGAATTAAAATAATTTGATTTCTTGTTTCCATACCTATCTTTGTTGTTGTCCTTGTTGCGGTTCCTCTTCAAGAATGTGCTGAACTTTCTTGATAGCAAGCTAAGGTTTTCCTCATCACTATCATCATTGGATTCTTGTTTTCCTTTGTGCTTGGAAACTTTTAAGGCTATGCTTCTTACGTGCTTGTCTTCGCTTTCTTGAACATTGAGTCAATTCATCTCTAACTCATGTTCCCTAAGCTTACCAAACAAAGAAGCCATACTCAAGGATGTTAGATCTTTAGATTCGGAAATAGCAGTTACCTTGGGTTGCCATGCTCTATCAAGACATTTCAAGATCTTGATGTTTAGCTTTTCCTTTTCAAAGGTCTTGTCAAGGCTCACGAGATGATTGATAATGTGCGTGAATCTTTTCTGCACCTCAGCAATTGTTTCACCTTTGAGCATTATGAACATCTCATACTCTTGGATTAGAGTATGCTTCCTAGCTCTCTTTACCTCATTTGTACCTTCATGAGTTACTTCCAAGGTGTCCCACATTTCTTTTGATGATTTGCATTGAGAGACCCTAAAAAACTCATCAGAATTTAAAGCAGAGGTTATTATATTTTTGGCAATGCAATCGAATTTGGCCTTCTTGCTTTCTGAATCAGTCCATTGAGACCAAGGCTTTTCAATGAAAGATCCATCTTTTTCAAACTTTGGGACAAAAGGACCATTTTCAATTGCATCCCAAATTCCTTTGTCAAGTGATTCCATAAAGATTTTCATTCTTACTTTCCAAAATTGGTAGTTCAAACCACAAAACAGAGGTGGTCTGTTGATTGAAGCACCTTCCCCAAAAGGTAGTCTATCAGCCATTTAAAAACAGTTTTAGGATCAACTTGAATAACTTTCAAGAACCAAGCTCTGATACCAATTGTTAGAATGGATGGCTTTAAACTAGAGGGGGGGGGGTGAATTGTTTAAAGAGGGTTTCCAAAAACTTTTAAGCCAAGAATGAAATTACTTCGAGAAACAAATGATAAGGAATCCAGTTTGCCAAAACAATAAGCAAAAACAACAGCACCAGAAAAACAATCCGTTGTTTCGCAGAAACAATCCGTTGTTTATACCAGTTTACAAAATCAAAATTGAATTTAAAGAGTTAAGGATAGAGAGAATGCACACAAATGTTTATACTGGTTCACTCTAAACCCAAAGCTACATCCCGTCTTCTCATAAACCACTGAGGAATCCACTAAGCAATCAAACCTAGATCACTTACAACACAACCAAGAAAGTGACCTTGATCCCCTCAAGACACACACCTCTCTTGGCAAACACACCAACACTAAGAATGTTGATCTTGATCCCCTCAAGAACACACAACACTTCTCAGCAAACACACAGAAGAAACATGTTCAACAGATACAAGAATTACACTTGTTACAGAAGTAAATCTGAAATCAATAGAAGCAGAAATCGTATCTCACACTTTTTGATCAATCTCAATCTCTAAGCAATCTCAACTCTTTGAAAATCAGAATCTTGCTGTTCTCAAAAGATTGCTATTTCTCAAATCTGTTTTTCTGAATTTATTCAAAGATGTTTGTTATCAAATCTTAACAAATTTATTTATTGCATTTAAAGATTGGTCAAAACATTAAAGACTGGAGCATAAACAGTTAGAATCATTAAAAGCTCAGTCAAAACAAAAACAGTTTTTCTGTTATGGTACCAAAACAAACAATCGGTTGTTTCCTCGAATCAATCGGTTGTTTTGGTTTTAACAGTTCAACCATTTGAAAAACAGTTTTCAATCTTTTCGAAAAACATCTAAGTATAAAACAATCGGTTATTTCGATAAAACAATCGGTTGTTTTTCACTTAGTTTGAAAAACACTTTTCTTTTAAAAGATTGAGAATGCCTATGCTTTGGTTTCAATCTAGAGTGGATTACAAAACTCAAACTACCCCAGATCCTAAGTAAAACAGCTCAGCAACAACAAGCACAACCAAGCCTTCAACATCCTTCCAAGGGTTTGAATTTTTGAAATTTTAATCGGTTGTTTTTCACTTAGTTTGAAAAACACTTTTCTTTTAAAAGATTGAGAATGCCTATGCTTTGGTTTCAATCTAGAGTGGATTACAAAACTCAAACTACCCCAGATCCTAAGTAAAACAGCTCAGCAACAACAAGCACAACCAAGCCTTCAACATCCTTCCAAGGGTTTGAATTTTTGAAATTTTGCCTTAGTTTCTGCGATTTTATTATGAGTTTATATAACACTGAAAAATTCTGAAAAAAATCACACGAGTTCTGTTAAGATTGATGGCTAAAACAAGAGGGGGGGGGGGGGGAGGGAGGGAGGGTGAATTGTTTATAAAATATTTTCACAAATACTTTCCTTAGAATGAAACTTTAACAATCAACTCAGAAAAGCAATTCAGAAAACCAATCAAATAGACAAACAAAAACAGATATTAGAATTATAATCGGTTAAAATGACGATTTAACTGGTTGTTTATGACAACGAAAAATATCAAAAGTTATGGAGAGAAGAGATAGAAAGAATTACACACAAGGGTTATACTGGTTCACTCAATTCCAGAGCTACATCTAGTCCTCAGTCAAACCACTGAGTATTTCACTATGTAACCAATCACAGATTACAAACATACATCACAAAGAGGCGACTTTGAATCCCACAAAGCCTACTCATCCTCTTTGCACACAACCAACACCTCAAGCCAGAATCACACTGACTTTACAGGATTTTACAACAGTTTTACAGAGTGTAATATGAACAATTACAAGAAACTAAACAAGGGTAGAAAACACCTGGAATTACAATATACCAGAAACCCTATTGATCAGTTCTCGAATCACAGCAAAGCCCAAAAGCAATCTTGCTAAACTTGGAAAAACACATTTTCACAAACAGTTGGTAATCTCTCAAATCAATCTCTAATCAGAGTATAAAACTTCTCTTTTTCATCAATTACTAAACGTTTGAAAGAAGACTATTTTTATAATCCTCGAGAATCTACCATTGAAGACAGATTTAAACAACTGAATCAATTAAAATAGGTTTTCAAGAAAAACTTTTATTAAAACTTACATTTAATCGATTAAAATTGCGATTTAACCGGTTGAATGGTTTTGGAAGTTATACAATTGATTCAAAAATAGTTTCAAAACTTCTTTGCCAGCAGAGTGACAAACAATCGATTGTCTCGAAAATTTAATCGGTTGTTTTTCCCTTTGCATGGAAAAACACTTTAATCTGTAAAACAGATTGGCATAAGCTTTGTTTGAGAATCAAGACTGATCTTACAGAGATTCTAAACCCCATAACAAAACTTAAACCTAAAACACAACACAACTTCAGGCTCCATGAGGATTTGACACATTAAAGCTTCTCATCTTCAATATGTTGATGTTATATGTACACCTTCTTGAGTTTTGACAGCAGGTTCATCTTGCATTATTGCCTCTTCAGTTTCATCTCCTTCATTAGTTCCACTTGGGCCAACTTCATCACAATCCTTGCTTACCCATCTTCCACCAATCTTAGTAAATCCCATCTTACTTAGGGATCCACTGTTGATCTCACTGGAGGGCTTGATTACTTCTGCTAACTCTCCTTCTATATCCACTTCAAAATAGTGAAGAAACTTAGAAATTAGAATGGCATAGGGATAATGAAAGTCACATAACCTCACATCTTTTTGCATGTGCTCTTTGATTGTATGACCTCACATGAAAGTCACATAACCTCACATGTGATATTTGACCAAGCATTAAAGACATTTTTTATTTTCAAGATAAGTAGAGATCTGATCTATTAAAAGCAAATGTAACAGAGTTAAACTGTATTCAAATAACCAATTAATACACTTTTGACCATACATGTCACTAGGTTTAACAGAAACACAAACCAGAATTTAAAAACCAAAAACAAATTTGTCCAGAGCTTATCAGATACAAAATAATCGGTTGTTTCGAGGAAACAATCGGTTAAATTTTTGTTCTGAAGAAAATTTTTCAAAAACACATGTTGCATATAATCATTATGTTTTAACATGTTTGCAAATTATTAGATGTATGAAGAGTAGATGGAGCACATAGGAATTACATATTGAAACATAGAGAAGCATATTGATTTGAATTTTGAGCACCAATAGTTCTCAACAAAGAATGAGAATTTAATTCTCATATCACAAATTTTCTAATTACATAAAGTTCAAGAAACCAGCACTAGACTTTGATATGTTGGCATGTACAGAACATTCAGTCCTTGCTGAACCTTTCAAAAGAAATCAGAAATCTGCAAAACAGAACTTTGTCAAATCTCAAGATTTTATCCCTTGAAGAATTTGGGACCTTCAGTATTAGATTTATCTTTTGAATTAACAATACATCTAGGAATCCACTTATAGATGCCTTTAGGTACAAGAGATTTACTAAACCTGCAATACCTGACAGAATGGCCTTTCTTCATGCAATAGAAGCATGTAACAACCGGTTGAAACGACATTTTAACCGATTGTTTTTCTGGAAAATTTGAAAAAGGTTTTGTAATCTTTTTTTCTTTGCTTTGAGGGTAAAACCTCAAACCTGCTTTTCCAAATACACATTTCTGTGAAGCTAAAACATCTTCAAAATTGGACTTTCCAGTTGTAAGCTTGTCCAAGGTTTTCAAAAGATAGCAAATCTTTTTTTCAAGAAGTTCACAATTTTCACAAGCTTTTATCTCACAACTGCAAGAAGAATTTTTGTAGATTAAATCAAGATTTTCTAAATCTTCTTTTGTTTTGCATAGCTCTTCCTCTAGATCCTTAACTTTATTTTATAACCAGTTATTTAATCCTTTCAACCGGTTGAGAGAAAGTGTCAATCGATTGGCTTCATCATGAGTTTCATAAAAAGCATTAAGCAATTGATCATAGGTGGTACCTTTACTTGTTGAAGTAGAATCCATGCTACTTGTTACTGATGCTAGAAGGCAAAGATTAGCTTCCTCATCATCTGAAGAACTTGATGATGATACATCATTGTCATCCCGTATTATATATGCTTTCTTAGCTTTTCCTTTTTTCTCCCTTTTGAAGTCTCCCTTTTCTTTGACTTCATTATTTGGACATTCAGACTTGATATGTCTTTGTTCACCACAACCATAGCAAGTATACTTATTAGAATTGAATTCACTAGATTTCTTTGAATCATACCTTTTAGAAGCTTGTCTCTTTCTCAAGAATTTGTTGAATTTTCTTGATAACAAACTTATGTTCTCTTCTTCACTTTCATTGGAAACTAGTTGTTGTTTGCTAGCTTTAAGTGTTATGCTCTTGTTATGCTTGTCTTCACTTTCTTGAACAACAAGCCTTTGAATCTCAATTTCATGCTCTCTTAGTTTACCGAAAAGAGATGCCACATACATTGAGGTGAGATCCTTTGATTCAAAAATGGCAGTAACCTTTGGCTACATGCTCTATCAAGACACTTCAGTACCTTGATGTTAAGCTCTTCTTCATCAATCTTCTTACCAAGACTCATAAGATGATTCACAATGTGAGAAAACTTCTTCTCCACATCACATATGGATTCTCCCTTTTGCATTTTGAAGAGTTCATACTCTTGAATCAGAGCATGCTTCCTAGCTTTCTTCACATCAGTTGTGCCTTCATGTGTGACCTCCAAGATGTCCCACATTTCTTTAGCCGAGCTGCATTGTAAAACCCTGAAAAACTTATCACAATTTAGAGCAGATGTTATAATATTTTTGGCTAACCAATCAAATTTAACTTTCTTACTTTCTGCCTCAGTCCACTCGGATGAAGGTTTATCAACTAAAACATCATCTTTCTTAACTTGAGGTACAAAAGGACCATTTTCAATTGACTCCCAAATGCCTTTATCAGTTGAGTGTATAAAAATTTTCATTCGCACTTTCCAAAATTGGTAATTAACTCCATAAAACAGAGGTGGCCTGTTTGTTGAGGCACCTTCTCCAAAGGGCATTTTATCAACCATCAAAAGATTTTCAAAAAACATAAAACAAACTTGAGTAACTTTCAAGAATCTTGCTCTTGATGCCAATTGTTAAGATTGATGGCTAGAATAAGAAGGGGTGGGGGTGAATTGTTTATAAAAGATTTTCACAAATACTTTCCTTAGAATGAATCTTTAACAATAAACTCAGAAAAGCAATTCAGGAAACCAATCAAATAGACAAAAAAAATAAAATATCAGAATTCTAATCGGTTAAAATGACGATTTAACCGGTTGTTTATGACAATGAAAAATATTAAACAATTATGGAGAGAAGAGATAAAGAGAATTACACACAAGGTTTATACTGGTTCACTCAATTCCAGAGCTACATCCAGTCCTCAGTCAAACCACTGAGTATTTCACTATGTAACCAATCACATATTACAAACACACACACCACAAAGAGGTGACTTTGAATCCCACAAAGCCTACTCACCCTCTTTGCACACAGCCAACACCTCAAGCACAAATCACACTGACTTTACAGGATTTTACAACAGTTTTACAGAGTGTAATATGAACAATTACAAGAAACTAAACAAGGGTAGAAAACACCTGGAATTACAGTACACCAGAAACCCTATTGATCAGTTCTTGAATCAGAGCAAAGCCCAAAAGCAATCTTGCTAAACTTGGAAAAACACATTTTCACAAACAATTAGTAATCTCTCAAATCAATCTCTAATCAGAGTATAAAACTTCTCTTTTTCATCAATTTCTAAACGTTTGAATGAAGACTATTTTTATAATCCTTGAGAAGCTACCGTTGAAGGCAGATTTAAACAACTGAATCAGTTAAAACAGGTTTTCAAAAAAAAAACTGTTATGAAAACTTACATTTAATTGGTTAAAACTGCGATTTAACCGGTTGAAAGATTTTGGCAGTTATACAACTGATTCAAAAAATAGTTTCAAAACTTCTTTGCCAGTTGAGTGACAAACAACCGATTGTCTCAAAACTTTAATCGATTGTTTTTTCCTTTGCATGGAAAAACACTTTAATCTTTAAAACAGATTGACATAAGCTTTGTTTGAGAATCAAGACTGAGCCTACAGAGATTCTAAACCCATAACACAACTTAAACCTAAAACACAACATAGCTTCAAGCTCCATGAGGATTTGACACATCAAAGCTTCCCATCTTCAACAAGTTCTTTTATATGCTTTTTGTATCCAGTGAGGGAGAACGTCCAAGAAGAAATACAAAAAAAAAAGGATGTTTTTTCTTTCAGAAAAAAAGGTTCTCTAGTTTTGTTCGCCTTTCAAAATGAGACTCATTACGCCTTATTTCTTTGGTGTTTTGATATGAAAATTTTATTAGACATTCCTTATTGTGTGTCCTAAGGTTTGGTTGAGATTTTAGCCTCAAATGTCTTCCACAATATTTGCAATAAATTTTTCATTCATCACTGCCAGGGTTGAGAGGAAGGTTTGTGTGTGAAACTGTTTGATTTTTTCTTCTAACTGCAAACTCTTTCGTTTCAGCTGAAATTTGTCGTGTTTTGTCCCAAATGTTGTTGGGATTCTTACACATAGTTTCAGCAGGAAATTATTTTTGAAATTATTTTTCAGAAATTTCTTGCACACCAAGGCTATCCTGTTTAGATTTGTGAATTTTTTTGAAAAAATTCACACGAGTTTTTTCATATGTTGTTTGTATCCAGTCAGGGACAAACGTCCAAAAAAAACACAAAAAAGGATAAAAGGAAGAAAAGCCAAAACGTTTTCTTTTTTGGAAAAAATAGTTCTCTAGTTGTGTTCACTCTCAGAATGGGACCCATTACGCCTTATTCCTTGGGTTTGAGCTGAAATTTGTCGCGTTTTGTCCCAAATTGTGTTGGGATTCTTACAGAGAGTTTCAGCGAGAAATAATTTCTGGAAAAAATTTCAGAAATTTCTTTAACACCAAGGCTTATCCTCTTTCCAAATTTGTGAAATTTTTCCCTAGTTTCTGCGATTTTAGTTTAGAGTTGATATTACTTTGAAACATTCCAAAAAAATTTGCATGAGTTCTTTCATATGTTGTTTTTATCTAGTCAAGGAGGCACGTCCAAAAACAAAATACCAAAAAAATGTAAGGACGCTTTTTCTTTCGGAAAAAAGACTTCTTGAGTTTTGTTCACTCTCGATATGGGACCCATTACGCCTTATTCCTTAGGCGTTTTGATCTGAAATTTTTACGAGACATTCATTATTGTTTGTCCTGAGTTGTGGCTGAGATTTTAGCTTTATATTCCTACCCCAAGATCTTCAATAAATTTTTTATTCATCACTTCCCGGGTTAAGAGGAAGGTTCGCTTCTGTGTGAAAGTGTTTGGTTTATTTTCTAACTGAATACTCATCCGTTTGAGCTGAAATTTGTCGCGTTTTGTCCCAAATTCTGTTGGGCTCCTTACATAGAGTTTTAGTGGGAAATTATTTCTGGAAATTTTGTTAGAAATTTCTTGCTCACCAAGGCTATCCCTCTTTCCAGATTTGTGAAATTTATTCCTAGTTTTTGCGATTTTATTCTATAATCATATTACACTGAAACATTGCAAAAAAAATTCTCACGATTTCTTTTATATGTTGTTTGGTTCCAGTCAGGAAGGCACGTCCAAAAACAAAAGAAAAGAAAAGCCAGGATGTTTTTTCTTTCGGAAAAAAGAGTTCTCCAGTTTTGTTCGCTCTCGGAATGGGACCTATTACGCCTTATTCCTTGGATGTTTTGATCTGAAATCTTTACTAGACATTTTTTATTGTGTGTCATTTGTTGTGGTTGAGATTTTAGCCTCAAATTCTTTCCATAATAATTGCAATAAATTTTTTATTCATCACTGCCAGGGCTGAGAGGAAGGTTCGCTTATGAGTGAAACTGTTTGATTTTTGTTTTCTAACTGAATACTCATCCTTTTAAGCTGAGTTTTTTTCGCATTTTGTCCCAAATTCTGTTGGGATTCTTACCTAGAGTTTCAACGGGAAATTATTTCTGAAATATTTTCAGAAATTTCTTGCACACCAAGGCTATATCCTCTTTCTTGATTTGTGAAATTTTGCCCTACTTTCTGCAATTTTATTATAAGTGCATATTATGCTGAAACATTTCGATAAAATTCGCACGAGTTCTTTTATATGTTTTTTTGTATCCAATCAGGGAGGCACGTCTAAAAACAAAACACAAAAAAAAAAATCAGGACGTTTTTTCTTTCGGAAAAAAGAGTTCTCTAGTTTTGTTCGCTCTCAAAATGGGACCCATTACGCCTATTCCTTGGGTGTTTTGATCTGAAATTTTTACTACACATTCTTTATTGTGTGTCATGAGTTGTGGTTGAGATTTTAGACTCAAATTGCAATAATTTTTTTATTCATCATTGCCAGAGTTGAGAGGAAGGTTTGTTTCTGAGTGAAACTGTTTGACTTTTTTTTTCTAACTGAATACTCATCCTTTTAAGCTGAGTTTTTTTCGCATTTTGTCCCAAATTCTGTTGGGATTCTTACCTAGAGTTTCAACGGGAAATTATTTCTGAAATATTTTCAGAAATTTCTTGCACACCAAGGCTATATCCTCTTTCTTGATTTGTGAAATTTTGCCCTACTTTCTGCAATTTTATTATAAGTGCATATTATGCTGAAACATTTCGATAAAATTCGCACGAGTTCTTTTATATGTTTTTGTGTATCCAATCAGGGAGGCACGTCTAAAAACAAAACACAAAAAAAAATCAGGACGTTTTTTCTTTCGGAAAAAAGAGTTCTCTAGTTTTGTTCGCTCTCAAAATGGGACCCATTACGCCTTATTCTTTGGGTGTTTTGATCTGAAATTTTTACTAGACATTCTTTATTGTGTGTCATGAGTTGTGGTTGAGATTTTAGACTCAAATTGCAATAATTTTTTTATTCATCACTGCCAGAGTTGAGAGGAAGGTTTGTTTCTGAGTGAAACTGTTTGACTTTTTTTTTCTAACTGAATACTCATCCTTTTAAGCTGAGTTTTTTCGCATTTTGTCCCAAATTCTGTTGGGATTCTTACCTAGAGTTTCAACGGGAAATTATTTCTGAAATATTTTCAGAAATTTCTTGCACACCAAGGCTATATCCTCTTTCTTGATTTGTGAAATTTTGCCCTACTTTCTGCAATTTTATTATGAGTGCATATTATGCTGAAACATTTCGATAAAATTCGCACGAGTTCCTTTATATGTTTTTTTTTTGTATCCAGTTAGGGAGACACGTCTAAAAACAAAACACACAAAAATATCAGGACATTTTTTCTTTCGAAAAAAAAAGTTCTCTAGTTTTGTTCGTTCTCAAAATGGGACCCATTACGCCTTATTTCTTGGGTGTTTTGATCTGAAACTTTTACCAGACATTCCTTGTCCTGAGTTGTGGCTGAGATTTGAGCCTCAAATTTTCCCCACAAGATTTGCAATAAATTTTTTCTTTATCGTTGTTAGGGCTAAAAGCAAGGTTCGTTTATGTGTGAAACTGTTTGGATTTATTTCTAACTTAATACTCATCTGTTTGAGCTGAAATTTGTCGCATTTTGTCCCAAATTCTATTGGGATTCTTACACAGAGTTTCAGTGAGAAACTATTTTTGGAAAATATTTTTTTCAGAAATTTTTTGCACACCACGGCTATCCTTTTTCCTGATTTTTAAATTTTAACCCTATAGTTTTTGTGATTTTATTCTGAGTTCATATTACGCTGAAAAATTCCAAAAAAACTTTACACGAGTACTTTCATATGTTGTTTGTATCCAGTCAATGAGGCACGTCCAAAAACAAAACACAAAAAAATATATAAGGAAGAAGAGCCAGGACGTTTCGTTTTCAGAAAAAATGGTTTTCCAGTTTTGGTTGCTCTCGGTCTGGGACTTATTTACCTGATTTCTTGGCTGTTTTGATCTAAAATTTTTACCATACATTCCTTATTGTGTGTACTAAGTTGTGGCTGGGATTTGAGCCTCAAATCCGTCCCACAAGATTTGCAGTAAATTTTTTATTCATCACTCCCAAGGTTGAAAAGAATGTTCGTTTTTGTGTGTGAAACTATTTGATTTTTTTTTCTAACTGAATACTCATCTATTTGACATGAAATTTGTCAAACTTTGTATTATATTATTATGCTATGTTTAGATCTTATGAATACAAAACTAATGAAATTCTTCCCTCATAGGTCTCAACTTCTTTTAAAAGTATATTTTGTACTATAAAGCAACAAAAAATTGTTACCGTGTTTTTACAATGTCCTACAGGTTTAAAAACTTGAGGCCATCTAACTTATAGTATACATCAATATTTTAGTTTTATGTTTATGATACTTTAGAAAGAAATGTATATATCAATGCTATAGAATCCTTTAGTGTGTTTATGCATAGGAATATATACATGACAAATAAAGCATTACTACTCCAGAATTATCCTAAGCACTTGAATTAAATATATCAATAATATATCTAACACTCTCCTAGTGTTGAAGCTTATAAACATATGCATCAGACTTGTTTTATATATAGTCATTCTTAGTACCATGATAGTTTTGTAGGTGTTGAGGGAATAAAACAAAGCAAGATATCTGTGAAGAGAATATAAATTTTATTTCACTACTGCTTTTCAAATAAGAATACAATCTCTCTAAATAGTCTTACAATAAACTTCTTAAATTCTACATTATCTCTCATAAAACCTATAATATAATTTACATTTAAATCATAGTATAAATGACATTCAAAACTAGAATTAAAAATAATTATTATTGGCTATTTAAATGCTAAAATAAAACTGATGACGACTTTGAGTTTAATGCTAACAAGTTTGTCACTACTAAAAAAATCATTATGGAATGGCTATAAACCTCATTGAAAGCTGGTTTGCCAAATTGCATGTGTTGATGAGGTGAAGATTGTACAGCATCTACCATCACTGGACCAAGTTGTTTTTGTGCTTCTTCGGTGGTTATATATGTTGATTGCCATTCCTTTCTACATAACAAGCAACTTTTCTTTTTTGCAATATGTAAATGTTATAGCAAGGTTAGTTTCCGGGACTTATGTAATATGTTCAGTGAATGATTTAGTTGGGGTATCCCTATTTTCTGTGCAAATGTATGTTTGGGTGTGGAATTGTTTTTTCGCCTAAGTGCAATAATAGGCTGAGGAGTTGCATATGATCTTTAAGATTTTATCTTTGGAAATATATGTTCTTTTATGTATGAGTTGAAGTACACAGTCATGTTATATCAACTAGGTGCAGGTTTTATCCTTCTACTGCTAGTTTTAAATGGTTAATTCTCTTTTGATCTTGTAAGCTCTCTTTTTTCTGGGATTTTTATTTTATTTTATTTATTTATTGTGAATAAAATAAATTAAAAAGACAACCAGCTGGAGCATTAATATAATTAATATTGTTAAAATTATGATTATTATTATTGTTATTATTAATAATTTTATTCTTATTAATAATATTGTAATTAATAACAATAAGTATTTTATTAATAATAATAAGAATAATAATATTAATATTTTGATTAATAATATTAATATTGATATTATTAAAACAAATTAATATTAATATTAACAATTATAATGTTACTATTAGTATCATTAATAATAATAATAATATTATAAATAATATTAATAAGGCTTACTGAAACCAATATATGTATGAAATACAATTGAGATCACAAGAAACATGATAATGATAACAAGTGAAATGATTACTTAGTTGTATTTTACTCATTGCCTCGTATTATTTCTAGACTGAATGATAGAAGATCTTATAACTACTTACGCTGTCTTGTTGAATTTTTTTTGAATCATGGAATATTTCTTCAACTGCTCCGTTTAACCTTGATTGTCTTTTAAAATATTAGATGAAAACATTAGACGAAAGGGTTTATTTTGAAGTAGACGCTCCTTGATTCTAATGCATTCAATATAAATTTCAAGTTAACTCATTTCAGCAAGGTAATAGACGCTCTATTCTTCAGCACTTTAAAGTGTTTTGAATCACGAAAAAATTTTCAGACATGAATTATTTTCCAAAAAATCAGAATTGATTGAGAATGGATACTTAATGAGATGTAATCTAATGCAGATTTTCAAAAAAATCATGAGAGAAGCCAGCCTATCAAATACAATGAAATTTTCAACAGTTAAATGTGTAGATGTGTCAATGCTGAGCCTTTCTGACAACACAACCATTCAGTCTCAAACCACACGCAACACTCAGAACCACCCATAGATTCAATTAACAGTTGCACTTTGTCCCACCATCTTGGCACCAGTTTGCTCTTGATCATGTGTATGAGGAAGGGACTGATATCTAAGCTTAGGGAGTGGAATGGATGGTGATCTTCAATTTCTTTCATTCACATTTCATATCTGGTTTGAAATCTTTTTACCTTTAGTTTCATCTAGTTTTTGCCTTGGTTTATATAATTATAGCATGCTGGACTATCAATGCCTGACATAGTATTTGGTACATGTTGCATAATATTTAGTCCATTTGTCTTTCTATAATTTTTCAATTTTCTTACTTTGATTGTTAGTTTCCAAAACTGAAAGTAACATAATTAATTGAAACAGTGGCGTGCATTGCAGAGAAAAGTGCGTTCTGTTTTGTTCCTTTTAAAGCAAATTTAGAAGCAAATAGACCCACGAAGAGGTTCATCAAAACAGTTTAGTTAGAAAAATGAAGTTTAGAAGTCTCTAACAGTTCATTTCAATTTTTAGTACAGAACTAGTTCGCTGAACTAATCAATATCAGTTCGCTGAACTAATGAGGTTACTTACTGAAATCTCTCCTCTGCTAATTTTATGAACAAATGGAAATGTGGAAAAGCAAAAAGTAAAAGCTGTTAGCAATACTCATCATCTCATGATCCAATTTCAAACTTTTCTCTTAATCATAACTTGACACATTGGCAGAAACAGATTATAATTTTCTCTTAAAGCAGATGACAAAACCGTTTATATATATATGTATATATATATATATTTATTGGAAGATAAATATGAATAAAGTGAAATATAATCTCTATTTGCCACATTTAAATATATTGTAAAATATCTAATGTTGCTTCCAATAACAAACACGTATACCTTTTACAGTTCAATAATTACACAAGCTTTACATACCTAATCTACATGTCAGGTGACAGGCTACACAATCCAGCCTCTGCAAATTTTATAAATAAATGAAGATCTGAGGAGGAAAATGTAATGTCAGAAGTAAAAAGCTATTTGCAATGCACTGCTTCAATGCCACTCCCAACACAGCATGAGGACAAATACAGCTTCAAGTTCTATGAAAGGAAGTTTAAAAGTATTTATATTTCACAACTCCCTTTGCTTCAATTTCCCTCTCTCATGTAGGAGTCACAATTTCAAACCCTTTTACTTGTTTTCTCCGTATTTCATCGTGCAATGGTACAAATAGACTTTGAAAGACCTATGGAAGAAATAGGGTTGAAACACATGCATTACAGGTTACCATTACTTCTGAAGGTTTAGTAAATGCCTATTACAGAGTGAAATATTTGCAACTTAAGAAAATTGTAATTGAAAGTTACAGAGATATTGTGGAAAATTAATTAGCACCAGTAGAAGAGGAAGACAAATGGGATTTTCTCCACATTTATTTCTGAACTTGTGCTTCATCTTATTACCCAACACTCAGTTTCTGAAAGTGATCAATCTTTCCCCCCAGTGTTCGCCTTCTGGATTCTGACAACTCTGTTTGAGCAATGAACATTCCCAAGTTAATCCTTCACCGGGAAATGATTCAAATTGAGGGCAATCATCAATTGCTAATTCCATGAGATGATTATGAGTGTGCTCCTGTGAAATTCTTCTCAGATTTTGACACCTTCTCAGATGAATTAAACGGATCTTTGGAAAGAAATCTAGCCGAAAGATTGTAAGAGAATTGCAGCTTGCATCTCGTCAATTGTTCAAGGAAATTCTAATGGGTCATGGGAACATTCACAAGTGGGCATGAAACAATTTCCAAGAGTTCAAGCGACGATGTGTCCATGCCGCTAATGATGAGCTTATCACAGTGACAAATAAATAATTTCTTTAAATGAAGAAGTTGCTCTGACAAACCTTTCAGCTTGGGACATTGATCCGCAGAAAGATGTTGAAGACGTGGAAAAGAAGTAGTTTCACATTCCCATTCTTCCCATTCCTTCATGTTGAAGAATTCCAACCTTTCTAAGGACGTAAATGAAGAGTTGGTCCCATAAAATTCAGCACCAATGCTCACTATTCCATCAAGCTGTCTAATTTTGAGGGTCTTCAAAGATGACAAAAGCCCAAGGGGAGGCAAACATAGACAATATTTACAGTCCTCCAACCGTAAGAACACCAAATTTGATAACGAATTATCAAATATCCAACTTGGGAGTTTTGTACCTCTGTAGTTCCTCACTGACAAACGCTCCAAGTGTTTGGAGGGCTGGAGAATCCCAAGTAGTTCCTTTTCTTTCCTTGGATCATTAGGGATGTGGTTTTTATTCCATTTTAACTTTAACCTCACAAGGTGTGTTTTATTTTTCAAATCCACTGCTAAGGCTTCCCATGAATTCATAATATTCTGCAGCTCCTTAATTGATAGGTCTCCATAAAGATTGAGTCCTCTAGCTGTTTATTACTGAATTCGCTATTTTTAGGACAAAAAAGGTACTCAGTACTCGAAGATTCTTTAATTCTCCCAAATCCATTGGCAACTTTGTCACTTTTGTATTTTTAAATTCCAGGCAACGCAATTTGGTGAGTTTATGCAAATTTAATGGCAGCTCCTTCCGATATCCACAAAAGTTCAACTTTAGTATTAGCAAGTTATAGAGCAAACATGTTGAATCGGGTAGCTTTTGTATCCCAGTTTTCAAAAGGTCTAACGATTGGAGATGTTTAAGATTACCTATAGAATCTGGGACCTCTACAAGGTCCAAACAAGAATAGAAAGATATAACACGTAAAAACTTAAACTTGGAGAACACATCATGTATTGAAATCTTGAACTCCCAAGGATAACAACCAATGCAAGTTCTCCCAATTTCTGTAATTGAAATAAATGAACGAAGTCTTTTTGCATCAGTTAAACTCCCAAAACCATCAAAACATTTGACATCATCTAATGCAAATGAAAAATGATGGGTTGTTTTTGGTATACATTTTCCTTTATCAAATTTCAACCTGAAACAGATGTCTCCACAAACATATTTTGCCAGATCATTCAGAAGTTCATGCATGACAAAACCCCTTTTGGTGATTCATTGTTGAAAGAAAGACCTTGACAAAAGATCATTGAAGTATTGTTCACCAACTTCTTCTGGATGTCTAACTTGCTGAGGACACCCTAGAAAATTTTGGGTCATCCACAACAAAATTAACTTCTCCTTCACAAACTCATAATCTTTGGGGAATAAGGCACAATAAGCAAAACATCGTTTAAGATGAGAAGGAATGTAGTGATAGCTCAGAAGTAGCGCAGGAATAATTTCACTCTCTTCCTTTGGTAAGTTCCATATGTCGCTTTCCAATATGCTTTTCCAATCCAAAATGGATGACTTTGAGCATAAAAGACATCCAATTGTTTTCAAAGCTAAAGGTAATCCTTTGAACTTCTCAACTATCTTTCTAACAATCTCCTTTTGCTCATCGTTCAATTCAAGATTATCATCTTTTGATGCGTGTTTTGTAAAAACTTTCCAGCATTCATCCTCTTGCAATTGCTTTAGGTGATGCACTTTATACTGCATGTTAGAAGCAACTTTCTCATCACGTGTTGTCACAAGAATTCTACTTCCAGTAGCGCCATAGGTAAGAGGAGTTCGCACAACTTCCCATTCGTCTTGTCTTTGGTTCCAAACATCGTCTAATACAAGAAGAAATTTCTTTCCTGACAATTTTTCTTTCAGTTTTTTGTGAACCATTTCTAGGTTTTCACTATCATCATTTCTATCAGTGATTGCCTCAAGAATAGTTTTTGTCAAGGTCAAAACATGAAAATTATCTAAAACACACACCCAAGCTTTGATATCAAATTTTGCATCTTCAATCTTTGGGTCATTGTACACATGCTGGGCGAGTGTAGTCTTACCCAACCCACCCATGCCCACAATGGAAAGTATTGATGGCTGGTTAGGATGTGAACCAATTAATGATTATATCTTTGTCAGCATCTCTCCCATAAATAACACTTTCAACCACCAAAGATGATGATGGCACTTTACTACCTGATCCATCACCAGAATAAGTACCCTTTTTCAAACCAAGAGCACCCATTTGCTTTGCAAGATATTCTAGTTTCTCCAGGACTTCTTTCATCCCTGATTCAATTTTCTTGTTAAATGAAGTGAAAGTAGAGTTGAAGAAATTTGATACCTTGTAAGTAAAGGTTTGAGGTTGGGATTGAGCTTCGACTTGGCATCTGGTGAGTTCATAGTCTATTTCACCCAAAAGATCCTCTGCATCAAAGACAGCCTCTTTGACAGCAAGAAGCCATGCTTTGACGTGTGGATCTGTGAACTGCCTTAGTTCAGCATCATCAGCGACAGCATTGATGGAGTGCAGCATGATGTTCAAATTGCCGAGCAGTTGCTCATCAAGTTTTCTTCTCCGAAAGAAGTCTACAACCTGAGGAGAAGCCAGCCTATCGAATGCAAACTGAAGGAAAGCCGAAAGAAGAGCACCGCCAACAAGTTCTGCTGCCATGGTAGAAATTGGTGAGGGATAGGGTGAATGGAAATCAGTAATTTGAAGTTCAGTTCGTAACAATTATTGATGAGATGAGTAGTACGGTGTTCTACGTTGGATGACTTGACTTTAAGATGGTGGAACATCTTTTCTTTGAGTCTTCTTGAAAACTAGAATATACTCAGTTTAGTTCCCTGATAGCCACGAATAAGAAAGAGTGATAGTTGGATTAATTAGTAGTGAACGGTTCAAACTTCATGAATTCCCTGATCTAGCCACGAATAAGAAAGAGTGATAGTTGGATTAGTAGTGGATGGTTCAAACATTAGCCGATTGACTTTTATTCAACGGTTTTGATGAGTTGGACTTGTGTGTATAAATCCATAGTGTAGAAAATCTGCTTCTAAAAATGGTTGATGCCCCAAATCAAGCAGTAATTGTTGAATTTTCTGATATGACAGACGTATTTAATGAATAAATCTAACTGTTGAATTTATCTAACTCTTAACTTCAACTTGTGAAACAAAATATACAACTAAACATCGATCACATATATAAATTTTAGGAGTTTTTTTTAGTACTTTTAATTTTAATATATTATTTAAATAAAAATAATAATTTTCTTATCATTTAGATATAAAATCTTGCTTTTAAAATGAAAATACTGTTCATATTTGAATCTCATGATAGAAATTTTGTATTTGGTTTATAGATAAGAAAGCTATGCTATATATAAAGTGTATGATTAAAATATTAATGAAACAAATTCCATATGATAGATCTCTTCTTGTAAAATTATACATGCACAATCACTTGCATTTAGCAAAGTGAGAGGTAGTGGAAGAATATCTTCATGGGGAAAAGTCTCTAAATCCACTCTTTGAATATACAAGATTTGTAGAGAGGTGTTGGTTCCGAATAAAGACTTTTTATCTTCAACTATACAATACAATACAACACTTGGTAAACAAGAAACTTTACAGTTTTTTAAGTTTTTTGCTGTTCAGAGTCCTTAAACTTTTAGTGCAGAGCAAGAATTTTTCTGTTGCAAGAGAATCTCCAGACTGTAGAGGAGAGGTAATAAAGTAGTAAAATATAATTAATTGTTATTTTTGAATGGGATGAGACATGATATTCTTAATGAGGTTTAATGTTTACAATTTTGCTTATGATAAGTACTTAGATTTAGAATGCTGGATTATAAGTACATGACAGTGTTCAGTTTGGTTCAGAAATCAACTTTCCAATACCACTACAATGTTCTAAGAATTAACGTTTAAAAGTATGTGCATTTCAAAACTTCATTGTTTGAATTTCTCTCTCAAATGTTGGAGTTTGCTCGGGAATTGTATAGTAACTCCTCATCAGAACCCAATTTCAAGCCCTTGTACTTATTTTCTCTGTATAATAAATATCATTGTACACTGCTACAAACCAACTTTGGAAGAGCTGTGGAAGAAATAAGGTAGAAACAAAAGCATAAGCACATTGTTCCATTGAAATCATTAACTTAAAAATCAAGAATGAGTGTATCCATCATAAATACTGGCTGATATTTAATCAAACTCACTCTATATCTATAAAAGAAAAAGCTGAATTTCAAAAGGCAGATATTTAATCACACTCATAGATGTGTGTGCACAGTTAAGAGTAAGCAAGCAGTGAATTTGGTTAAATTTATACGAACTTGATTTGGTAAAGTGTTGCAAAGGTTTCATTACTTTAACAGTGGCCTTATATTTATTTAGTTAGTCATTCCAACCTAATTATAGTAGCATGCATTTTGGTGTGATAGAAGAAAATATTCATTTGTTCATCAATTATGTTGATTGGTTATAACATGATATTTAAGCAGGGCAGTTTTTTGGTGGGGAGCTGGTGGTGTGGGTTAGCTTTTCAGAAGGTTTCCTTTTGAACCACAGTTGTGGACCTCGGTGGTCTGTGGTTTTTTGTAAGACTGCATGAAACCAAACAGAAAAGGGATTGGTGAAGGCAATACATAAAGAAGTGAAGTGGCAAAGCTGAATTTGTAGATGCAGATTTGTTTGCCTTCTATATAGGTGCAGCAGTTAAGTGCTAGTGCTGTTAGCTTTCTGGTGCATGCCAAAATCTTAGCAGGTTTTTATGCAGGCCAAATCTGCACTATATTTTGTGTTATATAGGCCAAGCAACTTGGCCATTTGAGTGTTTATGTGAGTAGGGGGGCTGGTTGGTTTTTTAGAATGGGCTAGGGATGTTCTCTTTTTTGTGTAAGCTTGGTTGTTTGCCTTAGAAGTCTAAAGTTTTTTTTTTTTTATACGGGTTGGAACACTCTGAATGTCTTTTTTTTTATTTATTATATTTTTTTTATAAAAAAAACATGATATTCAATGAATGTTGGAATATTTGTTAATTATCTGAGAACTCCAATCATATTGCCAAAGTATCGTATAAAAGATGCTTTAAATTAGTAATTATAATTAAGATATTTCTAATCCCAGGTATTTATATTATTTAGTTGAACTCATGCATTAAATGAACTAACTAGCCGTGTATGAATCAAATAATTTATAAAATATCAAGTTGTGATTTATCTTATTGAGGGTTAAATATGATTTTTTTTTCTAATGGTAGGAATTGAACACAAGTAGCAGAAGGTTTTCAATAACTCACACTACTGAACCAAATGAGTATAAAGTTGTTTTTCTAATAGGCAGTAGTATTACATTTATTTGCTTCTCTTTATTTAAGATATTGAATCTTAGTACTCTTAGAATACAAACAGAAAACTATGAGATCAGTCTCAGCAGGAAAAAGTTGAAAATATGAATTTCAGTCTCAAGATCAGATTATTAAGGAAACTAAAATTGGACCATGACAACTGTTGTAGCCGGTTGACCTGGGTCGTCTTTATGAGTGGCTTGTTCTAACGAGCTAGGGCACCTTCGTTCTGCCTCGTTTGTGAGTACCTGAAAAAAGAAGAACAAATGGGCGCCCTCGCGGCCGTTTGCACTCCGACGATCAAGTCAGCTAGCGAGAAACACCAAAGTAACTAGAAACTGTATAGTAATCTCAATGACTGAAACTGTGTTGCTAAAACTGTGTTGCCCTAATTGTCTTGTGCTCTCAGCGGATGCGCCGTCAAGAACAATTAGGGTTTGTGCTCTGTATGTCTATCTGAGAACTAGGTTAAAACTCGTGTAACTGTGAAAAGCGTACCTTACTAGGGCTTCTTCGTGCCCTTTATATAGGTGGAAACTAGGGTTTACCTTTGCACTGCTGCTATTATCTAGGTTTCCTTGGAGAAGGTCCTTGCGTCGCTACTCCTAGGATCTGAGCGTATCTGGCACATGGACTTCCCTTATCTAGAGTGCAATGAATAACCTTGTGGCCGCTTGGGTTCTAACTTGGGCGCCGTATCTCTCGTGCCATCATACTATTTAGGTGCCCTAATTAATCACGTGTCATGCATGCAGCCTTCCTTGAAGATCTTTAATGAGCACGTGGGCATTGTCACGTGCCCTTTTGACTTGATCGTTTATTCTGTGCGGAGGGACCCACAGTGCCGCCACCCAACTTAGGGTTATCCCATCGTGTGGGCCCCCCTTTCTGTGAAATGCTTACGTATGCGGGTTGACTCTTCGGGCGATGTCTTACTTAGGCGATGTCCGCTTGGGCGATGTCCGCTTGGGCGATGTCCGCTTAGGCGATGTCTTTCTCTCGGATAGTGACACGTCTCGGCGAGAACCGATTACGTACACTGCAGAACGTCGCTTCTACATGCGGCGACTACGTTGACTTCTTGACCACCTACCCTTCTCTTGTCCACGTCATCATACCTGATGACCCGGCCGGTACACAAGCCCCCTAGTCTTGAGCTGATAACTTGCTTTCAGCGAAAAGACTAAAGCTTGCCCCCTGCTGCCCTTGCGGCGTTTTGATGACGTGTCATCCTCCGACCGATTGACGTGACATTTCTGCATCACCGGCGCAACGTACCCTCAAGGACTCTGACGATGTGATATTCTCTGAGTGAGACAGATGGCACTTTAATTCGTACTTTTACCTCGCGACACGTGGCCCAATCATAAGGCGCTTGCTTTAACGCCCTTTACCGCTTCAATCTTGATGCTTGAATCTTGAAAACCCCGCATCTCAACTTACTGACTCTACTTCTTTCGCATCTTTCTTGCACTATTCATCTTCTTCCCAAGAACTCCTTGTTCCACGTTCTTTCTTTGCGACCTTTCCTTCTATTGCGTTACTGAACCCTTGATCTCCAGTTTCGTCACTGCCAGCACATACTAAAATGTCCACCAACCCTTCTTCCTCCTGAGTGAGTCACAAGGATCTTTATCCCTAGGCTTCGAGTGAACTCCTTGACGAGTATTCTTGCTTACTTTCTAGTAGGGCCCTGAGGAAACACGTGGGGGAAGCGTGTTCCTATGACCATCGTGCCTTCGCAAAGAGGCACGATGATGACATCGTCGTGCTCCCTTGTTCCATGGGGGAGCCGGTGTGCGGGATGAACGATCCAATAACGGGGTCCCCTTTTTCTATTTTTACCAAGTAGTTTTTAAGTGAGTCGGCGTACGCCTTCCCTTTTCCAGGTTCGAGAGGGAGCTGTTAACGGAGATGAACACCGCTCCAGCCCAACTGTACCCTAACAGTTAGGCCTTCGTGAAGGCCTTTGACATTTTGTTTGGCTTCCTTGGATGTGCGCCTTCTGTGGACATTTTTCTTCACTTCTTTGAGGTGAAGAGGCAGAGAAACAATCTTTGGGTAACTCTTAGCAATGTCCCTGGTAGGATTCTTTTGACTCCTTTTCAGCATGCCTTCACAGGGTGGAAAGGCAGGTTCTTTAAGGTATGCTGTTCCAGCTTGGTGCCTTCTACTCTGGACGGCTTTCCTTTGTACTGGACAAAGGACGCCAAAGCCTTGAAATCTAAACCCAAGGAATGCCGGTCTAGAGGAAGAAGAGGCGAGGAATCGCCCTGAGGAAGCGAGGGAGCTAGGAATCGCCAGGGCGGTGATCGCCAGAGAGACCAGACCAAAACCTGTCGAGCAGTGGCTCGAAAGGGAGATCGGGGGAAAGATCTTCAAGCTGGGAAGATCTCTGGAGGCTGAGCTCCAGGACCAGATCGCCAAGGTGATAGAGCGGCATCTGGATGCGTTCGCATGGTCCGCCCCGGACATGCCCGGGATCGATCCCGACTTCTTATGCCATCATCTGGCGATGGACAACCAGGTCAGACCAGTACGACAGAGGAGGAGGAAATTCAACGAGGAGAGAAGGCAGGCGATCAGGGATGAAACACAGAAGCTCCTTGCTGCAGACCATATCAGGGAAGTCCAGTACCCTGAGTGGCTAGCTAATGTCGTGCTGGTGAAGAAGAGCAATGGGAAATGGCGCATGTGCGTCGATTTCACCGATCTGAACAAGGCCTGCCCAAAGGATTCGTATCCTTTGCCGAGCATAGACGCCCTGGTTGACAGTGCTGTAGGGTGCAAGTTGCTGAGTTTTCTGGATGCCTTCTCGGGGTACAACCAGATAAAGATGCATCCCATGGATGAAGAGAAGACTGCCTTCATGACCGAGAGATCGTGCTACTGCTACAAGGTGATGCCATTTGGGCTGAAGAACGCGGGGGCCACGTACCAAAGGTTGATGGATCGGGTACTTGCACCAATGTTGGGAAGGAATGTGCAAGCCTACGTAGATGACATGGTCGTGACCTCGCCAGAGAAGAGCAAGCACGTTGCGGACTTGGAGGAATTGTTCACTACGATCGCCAAGTTCAGGTTAAAGTTGAATCCCGAGAAGTGCATCTTCGGCATGGAGGCTGGGAAGTTTTTGGGGTTCCTCTTAACTGAAAGAGGAATAGAAGCCAACCCTGATAAGTGTGCTGCCTTCTTGGCAATGAGGAGCCCGGCTACCGTGAAGGAAGTGCAGCAGCTTACAGGTCGGATGGCCGCCCTGTCTCGCTTTGTGTCAGCCAGCGGGGAGAAGGGCCATCCGTATTTTCAGTGTTTAAGGCGGAACAACAAGTTTAAAGAGTACCTGGACGAAGGAGTGTGAAGGGGCCTTCGTCAAGCTTAAAGAGTACCTGGCGAGCCCGCCGGTTTTGTGCAAACCGCTGGTGGGGACCCCTCTCAGGTTGTATTTCGCTTTGACTAAGAGGGTGGTGAGTGCGGTGCTCGCCTAAGACCAAGATCAGGCTCAAAAGCCTATTTATTTTGTCAGCAAGGTGCTGCAGGGCCCGGAAGTGAGATATCAGGCCTTGGAGAAAGCTGCACTGGCAGTGGTTTTTTCGGCGAGAAGGTTACGCCACTATTTCCACAGCTTCACGATACTGGTGATGACCGACTTGCCCATCCAGAAGGTCCTGAAGAAGCCTGACGTCGCCGGGAGGATGGTGAAGTGGGCGGTGGAGCTGTCGGGTTCGATATTAAGTATGAGCCCCGAGGTCCGATTAAGGGGCAGATCTTCGCAGATTTCGTGGTCGAGCTCTCGTCTGAATCGACACGAGTTGAGGGGGATGACTTTCGTTGGGTCCTCTCCGTGGACGGATCGTCGAACCAGCAGGGTAGCGGTGCTGGAGTCATCTTGGAAGGGCCCAACGGCGTGCTGATTGAACAGTCCCTGAGGTTTGCCTTCAAAGCCAGCAACAACCAAGCAGAGTATGAGGCGCTGATCGCCGGAATCTTGCTGGCCAAGGAGATGGAAGCTAGGGTGTTGATGGCTAAGAGTGACTCGCTGTTGGTCACGGGACAAGTAACAGGCGAGTTCCAGGCTAAAGATCCACAAATGGCGGCTTACCTGGAGTATGTGCAGGAATTGAAGAGTTCCTTTGTCTCCTTTGAAGTGGTGCATTTGCCCAGAGAGCAGAATGCCCGAGCTGACTTGCTAGCCAAGCTCGCCAGTTCAGGCAAGGGGGGTAGGCAGAGGACGGTGATCCAAGAAACTCTGAAGACGCCCAGAGCATTTGTGGCAGATCACCTGGTTCTTCAGATAAGCAAATCGACGGAGAAAGCGGCGAGGAGTCATAGGTCTTTGACTCAGGAGACCTTGAGGTCGCCAAGAATAAGAGCATGTCGGGGAGAGAAGGTGAACATGACGCAGGTCTGCACGACCCGTGAGCCCGACACCTGGGTGACACAGTACAAGCGATGCTTGGCGGATGGCCTTCTCCCGCTGGATCCGACGGAGGCTAGGAAGATAAAGAAGAATTCTAGCAAGTTCACAATGATTGATGCCGAGCTGTATAGGTTTGGGTTCACACACCCACTCCTGGAATGTGTGCACGGAGAGAAATGTACAAGAATCATGGCCGAGCTCCATGAAGGGATTTGCGGAAGCCACGTCGGGGGTCGAGCTCTGGCCGCAAGAGCCCTCCGTGCAGGTTACTATTGGCTTACGATGAGAGAAGACTGCAAGAAGTACGCACAGTGTTGCAAGCAGTGTCAGCAGCACGCCGATTGGCACAAGGCGCCTCCCGAGGAGTTGAAATCGATTTACAGCCCTTGGCCGTTTCACACATGGGGGATCGATATTCTGGGACCCTTCCCATTGGCGATCAGGCAGATGAAGTACCTGGTGGTGGCGATTGAGTATTTCACCAAGTGGATCGAAGCAGAGCCAGTGGCCCAGATCACCGCGCACAAGATCGAGGGCTTTGTATGGAAGAACATCGTGTGCCGGTTTGGTGTGCCTAAGCGCCTGGTGTCCGATAACGGAACTCAGTTTGCAAGTCACCTGTTGAAGAAGCTGTGCGAAGGGGTAGGAATTCAACAAGTATTTGCATCTGTCGAGCACCCTCAAACGAATGGTCAAGTAGAGTCAGCCAATCGGGTATTGCTGAGAGGTTTGAAGAGAAGGCCAGAGAAAGCCAAAGGAAGCTGGGCTGAGGAGGTACCCCGTATAGTTTGGGCGTACCACACCACCGAGCAGTCAGGAACCCATGAGACCCCATTTAGCCTGGTCTATGGATGCGACGCGATGATTCCAGTGGAAATCCAAGAGAGCTCGCCGAGATTCCAGAACTTTGTAGCAGAAGACTCGAATGAGGAAAGAAGACTGAATCTGGATTTGCTGGATGAGGTCAGGGAGGAGGCGAGAGTGAAGGCTGAGGCGGTGAAAAGAAGGATCGAGCGAAGGTATAACTCGAACGTGATGCCAAGGCAGTTCAGAGAAGGCGACCTGGTGATGAGGAAGGCCCACCAGTACGAGATGGAGAACAAGCTGTCGCCTAAGTGGACGGGACCGTTCAGGATAACCGAGGCGCTCGGGAACGGCGCCTACTGCTTAGAAACGTTGGAAGGAGGGGCGATTCCTCGCACTTGGAACGCCACGCACCTCAAGTTATATTACAGTTAAAAGCGTTGTAAGTAAAAACGAACATGTAGAGTTTGCAAAGATTTCTGTTAAAACAGTTTGAAGGGGGCACTCTTTTTTCCTAAGGAGGGTTTTTAATGAGGCCACCCAATAAAGAAGAGTTTTCGAAGCTTAAAGTTGTTTTAGATTGCATGCTTGTCGTTATTGCGAAAGTTTTGAAAAAGACCTTGTCGCTTATACGTGATTTAAGGCGAGTTTTGAAGTTATGTCGCATGCTTTCTAAAAAAGTTTCTAAGTCCCCATCGTTTTTCGGCGATTGGCGGCACCAATTAAAGTTTAAAGTCCTCATCGTCTTTAGGCGATCGGAGGCACCAGATAAAGACCTCAACGCCCTCGCGCGTCCTGAGGCGAGAAAAAGATAAAGACCTCCTCGCCGACGAGCGAGTGCAGGCGAGTTAGAATAAAAAGTCCTCAATGCTTCCAGAGGGGAGAAGATGTAACCTCTGGGGCAATGTAGAGGCACCAGTGAAAAGTCCTCAGTGTTTCTGGGGGAGAGAAGATGTAACCCCTGGGGCAATGTAGAGGCACGAGTTAAAGACCTTCTCGCCGATGAGCGAGTTCAGGCGAGTTAAAGACCTTCTCGCCGTCAAGCGAGTTCAGGCAAGATAAAATCCTTCTCGTCTCGAGCGAGTTCAGGTACGGTGTAGAGGGTGGAAGAAGTTTAAAGGATAGCTAAGGTAGGTTCGAAGAGAACGCTTAGCTATCCGGCTTACCATTCTGAAGGTCAGGGGAAGTAGAGAAGGATCCGAAAGGCGCCTCTACCCCCCGATAAGGGAATAATGGCCAAGTTGTGAAGGCAAGAGGAAGCTGGTATTGCCAAGACTATTTGGCGACCAGGAGAAATTCAAGCAGTGGCAGAAGCCAAGGCCCGTTTTGATAAGGCAGATCAGGTGAGCTGTGTTTTAAGTTATTAGTTGGGTTGAAGCTCGTTATTTGAAAGGTGGTTTCGCGCTGAGGTTCGTTACCTTAAGGTTGCAAGTTGTTAGAATGTTATCGTTCGAAATTTGATGGTTCGATGCAGTTAGTATATAATTGCGCTCACGAAGTTGCTAAGTCTATTTCGTTTAAGAGATTTATGCAAGGAAAATAAAAGTTAACAGAGAGATTATATAAAGAGATAGGAAATGTCATAACATAAGTATATCAGTTCAAATTACATATACAAAGGGGGAAAGTTATTACAAAAAGGTTGTGAAAGAGAGAAACAGATGAATAAGTGAATGGAGAGAATCAGCTAGTCTTCAGAAGGAATGATCTTCCCATCCACCACCTCATTGTTCAGCGACACCATGGAGAGATCCAAGTCAGGGTATTGGCAGGCGAACTGCTCCAGGGCGGCGTCAAACCCAACAGCGAGGATTTGGGCAGAGCTCAGCTCGAGTTCTTCAATCTGCTCCTTGAGCCCCTCGTTCTGCTGTTTTAGTTCTTCAGCCCTCTCCCGAGCTTGAAGAAGGTCTTCAGTAACCCTCTTGTTCTCCGCCTGCGCTTGGACCAGCTCTGCGGCGATCCCTTTGTTTTCCTCTTTGGCCTCGGCGAGTTTGGCCACGGTGTCGTCTCTCTCCTTTTCAACTTTCCCCAAGAAGACCTCCCGATCTGCTGACCTCTTCTCAAGGTTTTTTACCTTGGCTGCGTCTGCTTTGATCAACGCCTCCAGGTCAGCCACCTTGAGGCGATAAGGGACCAGCTTGCTCTCCAACTCAATTTTCTCTTGAGCTAAGAGGTGCACCTTATGGCGCAGATCAGTGGCCTCCTTGCGCGCCACCCGCAGCTCGGTGCTCATAGCATCCTCTACTCACGAATGGTCGATCTCCGCCAGCATTAGGTTGCAGGACAACTTCTCCGCCTCGATCCTTATCAGGCGGTTTTCCTCTTGAAGCGCGGAGATGTCGTCCTGGAGTTTTTTGCTGGAACTCTCCACAGCTTTTGATATGATGGAGGGAAAATCCTCTGCCATCATCTTGAGTTTTGCTGAGAAGGGTTCCCACACTCTTTTGACTGCGAGGGAGAGGTTTGCTTGTGGAAGCACTGGGGGAGCCTGTTGCTGGTTCTCGCCACCACCTTCTTGAATTGGTTGGGGAGTTGGAGCTTCTTGGCGTGGTGGCGACGAGGGGGACTCGGTGATGATAATAGGCGAGTTGTGGGCACCTTCATCCCCGCCTGGTGCAGCTTCCGCAGTCGAGGCAGTTGAAGAAGGACCCCCTCCAGCAGATACATATGGCGTGGAGGCGCTCGGGGGGTTCTCCATGAAGTTGGGCTCAGCAGCCTCAACCACGGGAAATGCAGCTGCCAAGGGAACTGCTTGGACTGGCGATGTGGGAGCTGGGGGAGGAGGCGGTGTTGGAGTTGGAGCTGGTGGGGGAGGCGGTGTTGATGTTGGAGGAGGAGGTGGAGCAGGTGGTGAAGAAGGCGCCACCCTCTTTCTTTTGGTAATGAGGTCATCTTCGGTTGCCTCATCGTCTTCTTCTTCGTCCTCATGGACTACCTGAGGGGTTTTCCTCTTTGGCTTCCTGAGGACAAGTTTTTTGCGTTGATGGGCGGGCAGGGCCTCGGAAGGAGCTGAGCCTTTGGGGGCGATCTGCCCTGAGCAGCGGCGATCTCCACGACCGAGTTGGGCACAGTCTGGGAGCCCGATGCCAACCCATGGGCTCGGGCGAGCGCCCTCAATTCAGCTAATTTTCCTTTGCCCAACATGAGATCTGCATAATACGAAGGTGTACAGGTCAGCTCAGAGACAAAGATAAACACATGAGTAAGTATGCAAATGAGGCAAACAAGTGATGCAGAAAATAAAACCCAAGTCTTGTGCACAACAAACAAGACGCCCAGCAACAGTTAACAGAGGTACAACACAGGGCAAAAACTTAAGCGTGGAGATAAGCACTAACCTATGCGAGCCTCGAGTTGATCTTCGAAGAACTCGAAGGAGATAAGCGTAGTGGTGAGGAAAGTGATGTTAGCGTCTACCACGCTCTTCCAGAAGAGGCACAGATCTTTGTCCAAAGCGCCCATGTTGTCAGGGCTTCTTGGCCTCCTGAAGCTTCCTTTGGATTCTTTATTTCCCTTGTTTACCCAGTACAAGGGAAAGCCGTCGAGCAGCGAGGCGTCCTAGTCGTTTGGGCGCACTTGGACAAATTTGCCTTTCCAATCCTTGTAGGATTGCTGGAAGATAGAGAAGATCGACCTCCCAGCAATCCCGTTCAGACTCACCCAAAGGCGATCTCCTGGATGCTTAGCTTCAAAAAGGAAAAGGAAAACGTCCACTGACGCTGGCAGTCCCAGATGTGCGTACATGATTTGAAACGCCCGCACGAATGCCCAGCTGTTGGGATGGAGCTGGGCGGCGGCGATGTCGAGCTCGGTTAGTAGCTCCCTTTCAAAACGAGTGAAGAGAAACCTAAGTTTTACCTTCTTGAATAAGGTGGTGTATACAAAGCAGAACAACTCGTCGTTGTTCCCTTTGTCGTCTGCGCAAACTGGCACGTCGGGGGGGGGGGCAAGGTAGCACCATCAACTTGTCATCGTGCTCCTTGTGGAACAACAGGTGGGGCTCGTCCCCTTTCTTCAATCGAAGAACTGCTCCAGCAGAATTTACTGAGGAAGTTTCCTTCAGCAAAGTTGAAGTGGCCCATGGGTATAGCTTCTTGTAGTCTGGGGAAGGAATGGAGGCACCTCCGGCGATGGGTGGAGTTGCCTGAGCAAGGTTGGGATGAGAGGTTGCAGGCCTCTCAACCTGGGAGGAGGAAGCACCAGGTGCTCGCGGGGGATTATGAGCTTGAGATGGAGGGTTTCGTGACGAGGGAGGAGGATTCGGGGTGATCTTTGAACGAGCCATCGCGGAAACTGCAAAGGAAAAAGAAAGGGAAAGGTGAGCGAAGGTTGCAAAGGTTGATCTGATTGTGAATGAAGGACGAAAAACGAACGAACGAAAGTTCGTTGTGATGGAAGAAATGGAAGACGAAAACCCTAAGTTACGAGAAGGGAGAAGCAGAAGAAGCAACCCACAACGTATGCACCAGGCAGTTAATGGATGATGCGAACCGGTTAAAATGCAGGAAAACTCAATAGAAGAAGTAAAGGGGGTACCTTTTGATGATCAGACGAACGCTGAAGAAGTTGAGGAATCAGAAGGTTGAAGAGCTTCGTGGGTTTTTTGCAGAAGAAACTCAGAGCGTTTGAGAAGGCAAAGAGGTGATGGAACAGTAGAAATGAAATGGGTTTAAGGGTTTTTCAAATGATTTTTGGAAGCGTAAACGACAACTAAAGATGACCGTTGATGAAGCCACGTGTCGAGCGATTCGAAGAGTGTTTGGTGGAGCGTCAGGAAAGCAAAAAGTACAAGCGCTTGGAATTCTACGCCAGCGCCACGTAGATCGGTAGTGACGTGACCCCTTTAGTGTTTTCGCTGGACAAGTCTTCGCTTAAGACTGGGGGGCTTGTGTACCGCCCTGGTAGTCGGAAGTGATGACGTGGCATCAAGCTATCGTATAGGCTGTTGGACGGGACACCTGGCTGGCAGAAGGGAAGGAAGTCGGGGGGCTCGTGTAGTCGCCAGTTATTAAGTTGGCATGCTCCGAGCTCCAGCATACCTAAACCGGCGGTCACCAGGTTGAAGATGAAGTCGCCAGATGTGAACCCGGGCGACCAAGTGATTAGAGATCGCCGAAACAAGGACATCGCCAAAGATGAAGTCAGATAGTCTTTCCCAGCGGGCCAGAAGATGAGCTCGGGAGATAGCTCACATGAACATACACGGTGAAGCAAGAAGAGTAGATCATGAAGGTGGCCGGCGAGACCGCAGGGAAGGTGTGTGCGAAGGCACCCGAACTCGCCACCCAGAAGAGATCACGCTCCAAGGCAACTATGCACTGAGTTGTATCGTGCATAAGTAACTTAGCCAAAATCCTGAAGAGTAAGAAGTGGCGCCCAAGTCAAGGATGCTCCAGATGATGGCACGTGTATAGCTGGATACGAGCCACGTGTCCAGATGTGTAACTGCCAGGAGAGAGAAAGTGCCCAGGTATATAAGAGTTTCCAACGAACTTTGAGGTACGCACGCGTTTAGATTACTTCTTTACAACTGCGAGAACGAGAGTACGCTGAGAGAGAACTTTGCACGGTTCCTTAGAGTTATTGAGTTTTACTCTTAGTAATTGGTGGTTCAGTCGCTGACTTGGGCGTCGGAGCGTGATCGGCCGCAGCGGCGCCGTTCTGTTCTTTGCAGGTTCTTGAGGTGAATCGCGATGAAGGACGGAGGCTAACACGGCGCAGAAGTCGATCCAGGTTTGACGAGGCAAGGCTCCAGCGTTTTGGTCAACAGGCAGGATAATCTTCAAAAAACACCTTGAAGCCATTTTGTAGCAATTGACCAACACTCAATAAATTTTGGGTATATGTTAGGTACATATAACACATCAGTAATAGTTTTAGTACCTGAATGTGTTGCTACAACAATAGTTCTTATTCCTTTTACTGAAATGTGACCCCCATGGCCTATCTTGACCTTTGAAATTTTTGAAGGCTTCAACTCCTTGAAATTTTTTTTGTCATAAGTCATGTGATTTGTGCATCCACTATCAATTAGCCAAGATGCACTTGAAATATTGCTGGAGAAACCAGTTGCAACGAAAAGTACATCCTCCTCCTCATTTTCAATTTGAGTATCTACATCTTGTTGCTCAATTTGGTTTATGCTCACTTTAGTTTACATCTTGTTGCTCACTTTGGTTTACATCTTGTTGCTCACTTTGGTTTCTACAAATGATTACTTCATGCCCAAGTTGATTGCACTTGTTGCACTTAGCATCAGGCCTTCTCTAGCACTTAAACGGTGGATGACTTAACTTGTTGCAATGCTTACAAGGAGGGTAATTTCTCCTTTTGTTGTTATTGTGTGCAACAACTTCTCCATTTTCTTGTTGGTTCTGCTTGATTTTGCTACCTCTGTTTCTCCAGACACCTTCATGTTTGGCTGTTAAGGCTCCTTCTATTGCTTCATCTTGTCTCATGGCTCTTCTTTGTTCTTGTAAAGCATTTAAGAGCTCTGCAAGAGAAATTTTTTATAGGTCCTTGTGTTCTCTAGGGTTGTTATGGTGGCTTCAAACCTCTCTCGAATTGTTACAAGCAGTTTTTCCACAATTCTTGAATCTTTTTAACACAGATCCAAACAACCTCACGGATTCTGACTCCTTCATTCTCTACAGTTCAAACTCCCTAATTAGATTCAACACTTGTATTCCACAAATCCTTTCTTCACCTTCATATTCTACCTTAGGTAATCCCAGATTTTTTTTTTGCTGACTTCAAGGACATTATCCTTGTAAATACCACAGGAGATACAGCTGCTTTAGCTTCCCAAAAATCCAATGCTTCTAGGTAGGTCTCCATACGAACAACCCACATTTGATAATTGTCTCCATCAAAGATAGGTGGTGCCATTGCTAAAAAATTGGAACCTCCTTTCATTGATGCACTCTAACCTCCACATATCCCTCAAGAAGATAGCTCTGATACCAATGGTTGGTTTTCTAGAATAAATCAGATGAATTTTTTTTTTTCTAACAATTACATTTATAGTATTTGCAGTAACAATTACATTTATTAAATGATTTTATGATCAGTTACTCAGAAATATTAATTCAATATTTAAAACATAATTAAAATAGAAGAATAAAATATCACGTGTACTTGTGTGCATTTATATGCCGTTAAAAAACACAATATCCAATCAAAATGGATACGCAGCTAATTTCAACAACATCAATAAGCCACTGCCACTGTTTTTTAATACATCCCTCCGCACGGTACAAAGCTGCCACAACTTCAAAGAGTATATCCCAGAGTCCTGCAAAAAATAGACCAATAGTATTGACATTTGACATGTGAACCATCAATTATTTCAGCCCAAACTGATATGAGATTTCCTTTGCCAAAAAATAAAGAAACATTGAGTACCAAAGCAGAAAACTAACCTTGTGATTGGGAGTTCAAAATGTAGGATTTCATCTTTCCAAGTTCAGTCACTGAAAGGGAACCAGTCTTCACAAGCTTAATCTTAGCACTAACCTTTTTCTGGATTTCAATAGATTTTCCCGCACTCTAAACAAACTCCTCATTGAAATTTCCATTTGCTATGATTTCAAACTCTTATGTGATAAAAAACCATTTTTATAATATAAGTGAGTAAAATTAATATGAACAGACTTACAAAAATGAAGCTCAAACATGATAATTTACATAGATCAAAGAACTCAAATTATGTTTCAAAATTGTCCTCAGACAAACTATGGTTCAAAATCTCATCATCTAGCTCCATAACTTTCTGCAATCCATGGATCACATACCTGCATGTTAACTTGTTAGGAACATACCCCATTTTCAGTAGCTTATCCTCGACCTCCATCAACTCTGTCACATTCCCAACATCACGAAACACTTTAACAACTGTATTGTAGCTTTCAGTATCATAAACTTGAAACTCCTTGGCGGCAAAGAGTTTCACCAAGGACACAGCTTTATCAACCTTATTTTCCATACAATACCCTTTTATTAATGCCCTGCTTATTTCTACATCAGGTAAAAAAATCGTATACAATATTTACGATTTCTAACTAAAATCGAATTCTACATTTATGATTTTAGTATTAAAATATATTTTAACATATTAAATTTAAAAAAAAGTAAAAAAATAAAGAATTGTATATCTGAAATACGATTTTAACCTTAAACGTTTATATATAATAATATATAAAATAAAAAAGAATTATATAATAAATATGTTTTAAATATTTTAATATATAATAATTTTAACATATATGTTTTTAATATTTAAAATAGAAATAAAAATAATACAAAATTAGATCATAAATTTAATTTATATTATAACTTTATTTTATATATAATTAAAGAAAAATAAATTTAATTATTTAAAATAATAATAATAATAATAATAATAATAGAAAATTAGATAAATTTAATTTATGTACCGGTATGACCGACCGACATTATGACGTGTCTCAATCTCCTTACTCGAGATGATCGAGACACACGCTGACGTGTCTCAGTCTACCTGACTAAGCTGGCCGACACACCATGCACGGCCAGACCGACCGACACATATAACCATTAACGCTCAAACCAAGGTTAGTGAAGCTAAACTATCATCAAGGATTAGGTAATACAACCCTAAGTGTGATCCATTCCACTAATCAGGCCTAATGAGGTAAGCCCATTAAAATAATATAAATAGCACACATTCCAAGGAACAAGGTACGTCATTTAATATTGTGCACCTACCTGAGTGTCGATCACCCGCTTTACTGACTTGAGTGTTGGAGTGCCTTCTACAGGTACCCCCCCATTCGGTATTCACCCGAGATCGAGAGCCAAAGAAGAGACACGAAGGCGAGAAGGATCCCAGCCAAGCAACTAGCAACCCGCCCGACCGAAGGAGGAAGACGAAGACTTCAATAGTTCTCTAGGTCCCATCTCCCTAACAGGAACAATTGGCGCCCCGGTGGGGCCGAGAGAAACTAGTTGAAGGAAGAAAGCAGATGGTCTCAACCAGAAGCATGGAAAGGATGATTGATGCCGACCAGGCAATACTGCTGATATCTCTCCAGAGAGAGATGGCCAAGATGAAAAGGAGGACAGAGAAAGTTGTCCAGAAAAATGAACAAGAGATGCAAGCTCTCCGAAGGGAGAATGACGAGACGAAGAAGAAGCTGATGGAGGGAGGACCGTCCACTGGACCGACCAATGTGGTCGGTAGGTCCTTCGCCTCTCCTTCCCACCCGAGACCGGTGGAGGAGACAAGAGACAAGATTCTCACCCACGAGATGGAGGGAGAATCCTTTCTGAATAGGTCGGCTAGGACGACCATCACCACGGACTCGGCTCGCCGACACCTGTTCACCAACACTATCATCGAAGTCCCACTACCAAACAAGTGGAAGGGTTTCAACCGAGACCGATATGACGGGTCTACCGACCCGGACGAGCATATTGATGCATATACCACCCATATGAGTCTCTATACCTCAGACGATGCAGTTTTATGTAGAGTGTTTCCCACATCGCTGAAGGGGGCAGCCCTCAACTGGTTCATCAAGCTCTCACCCAACTCCATTGATAGCTTTGCCACGCTCGTGACAATGTTCGAGACTCAGTTCGCCACCAGCAGGCCACATCACTTGACCTCCATCGCCCTGGTAGGCATCCGTCAGGAGAAGGGAGAGTCGTTAAGAACCTTTGTTGATAGGTTCAACAAAGTGACAATGAGCATCCGGAACCTCAGCCCGGACGTTGTCATGCATCACATGCTGACGACCCTGAGCCTAGAACCTTTTGCTGACAACATGTGCATGCAGTCGGCCGACAGCCTAGACGAGCTGAGGAAGAGAGCTGCTAAGTATATGTAGCTGGAGGAACTCGGGGAGCTGCTAAGGAAGAGAAAGACCGCCAAGGCCGATCAGGCCAGCGGGGCGATAGGCGTAGAGATAATAGAGATCGACCAATCTGATTCTCGAGGTACACACCCCTGATGGCCGAGAGGGGAAGAATTCTGGACGAGGCACTCAACACCGAGTTGATCCATCCTCCCAGAAAAATGGCCAACCCAAACAATGCCGACCGAAGGAAACAGTGTCGGTACCATCAGAACAGTGGACTCTCCACTGAGGAATGCCAGGCCTTGAAGGACAAGATTGAGGAGCTCATCCAGGCAGGGAACCTGCGCCGATTCTTCAGGAATGGTCGAGACACAAGACGCTCACCTCGCATGGAGGAGCCCTCCAAGAGAACGAGGTCACCCCCATGGGGTCGAGACGACCGAAACCGCAGGGACGACTGTCGGTCTCGGAGAGACGACCCTCCACATAGGGACGACCCTCCCAGGGAGGTAGAAAGAGGAGGTAACCGAGAGGTTATAAACACCATAACTGGCGGCTTCGCCGGAGGAGAGAGCACCAACAACGCCCGGAAGAAGCACCTGCGGGCAGTGCACCAGGTCAATCGATGACATTCTAGCCGAGGATGCCACGCATCACCTTTACAGATGAAGACTTCAAGGGCGTGGATTACCGCTAGGACGACCCCATGGTGATATCGGTCGATATAGACCGATTCACCATCAGGAAGACCCTTGTAGACCAAGGGAGTTCAATAGATATCCTCTATTGGAAAACGTTCAAAGCCATGAGGATACCCGAGGCTGAGATGGTGCCTTATGACAACTGTAGGGATATCGTGTGCGGAAGCGTAATAATTTCAACTAAAAGATGATGAGAAATTAAAGTAACAAGGGAAGACTGGAGGCAAGGGAAGAGCTGAGGAGTGTACCCCTCCTAGATGAAGACACAACACTGCTGTAGGGACAACCATGGTAGCTATCGAGACTGAGATAATGCACGCCGCGCTAAAAAAGAACGTAGATCTTTTTGCATGGACACCGGCCGACATGCCGGGAGTGAGGGAGGGAAGTTTCTGGGCCTCATGCTCATCCACAGGGGTATAGAGGCCAACTCCGACAAATGTCAAGCAATACTCGGCATGAGAAGTCCAAAGAACATCAAGGAGGTACAACAACTCCTAGGGCGCCTGACCGCCTTCTCTAGGTTCGTCCCCTGTTTGACCGAGAAGACGAGACAGATGGTCCAGTTGCTTCGGAAGGCCGCCAAGTTCAGTTAGGACGACAAATGCGAAGAGATCTTTAAGCAGTTTAAGGAATTCTTGACATCCTCATCTGTCATCCAGAAGTCGAGACCCGATCACCCAATCTTGGTGTATCTGGAGGTCTCGAACGAAGCTATCAGTGCTACTTTGGTGCAGGAGGTCAAGGGTGAGGAACAACCGATATATCATCAGTCGAACCCTCCATGCGGGCGAGACGAGATACCAGATGATCGAGAAGGTGGCGCTCGCCCTGGTCCTCACGGCGAGACGGATGCGCCCCTACTTTCAAAATCACTCAATAATTATAAGGACCGACTACCCTATTTTTAAAATCTTATCCAAACCGGACCTTTCAGGGAGAATGATAGGTTGTTCGGTGGAGCTCTCCGAGTTCGACATTGGGTATCAATAGAGAGGGGCCATCAAATCTCAATGCCTGGCTGACTTCTCGGCCGAGCTAACACCACTGCCCACCCTCTCGGGCGGGTGGACGCTCTACGTGGATGGTTTAGAATGTATGGCCTTAAACGAGATGGGGGTGAATTGTTTAAGAGGGATTTTCGCAAACTTTGAAGGTATAATGAAAATCAATGTTGAATTACAAAGAAAAGAATCAAGGAAACAAATACCCAAAACTGTTTTAAGATGATATCAGAAAAATAATCGGTTGTTTTTATCAGCAGTTTATAAAAACAACTTAAAAACAAAATTTAAAGAGTTAAGGGTAAGAGATAAGCACACAAGCAATTTATACTGGTTCACTCTTACACCAAGAGCTACATCCAGTCCCCAGAAACCACTGGGTATTCCACTATGCAATCAAAACCAGATTACAAACACCAGACACCAAAGTAGTGACCTTGAACCCCTCAAGAAACACACTACCTTTGGAAAACCACACCAAGAATGTTGATCTTGAACACCTCAAGAACACATAACACTCATTGGCAACACAACTACAGAAATACAGTAATCAAGGAAGAAGGGAATAGAATACACCTGGGTATTACAAAGCTTAAAGTTCATAATTACAACCCAATCCTTTTCCACACACTTAAGAATGATCCAAAGCTCTTTCAAATCTTGGAAAAATTGTTTTGATAAACTCTTTCTGTTACTTTAAGATTAGGAGCGTAAAACCACCTTTATATAGACCAACCAAGTGGTCAAAAGCATTTAATAAAGTAGCCAAGTTAGTTAGGATCATTTAAAACATATTAAAACCGCTTAACAGAATTCTGTTAAGGTTTTCAGGAAAACAATCGGTTGTTTTGTCGAAACAATCGATTGTTTTGGTTTGACAGCAAAGTCAACCAAGTTTTTCAAAAACTGCTAAGGTAAAACAACTTGTTGAAATTTTGACAACTTTTTAGAAAACACATCTTTTCAAAAGGTTAAAGATTCAAATGAACTTGGATCAACTTAAGGAGTGAATTAACAAGTTTCAAACAACTAGACAACACACACACACCCAACAACAAGGTCTTCAAGCTTTCCTCTTGGATTTGGAGACATCAAAGCATCTTTTTCAACAATCTCCCCCTATTTGATGAAGACAAATCCCTGGTTTGTTTGTGTTGTTTTTTTTTGAACTTGAAAGGTCCTGCAAAACATAATTTGTACATATACAAAGCAAGTATACTAGCAGGATGTCAAGGCACACAAAACCAGTTTTCTGCATAAGCCTTTAAGCAGAAAAACCAGTCAAATAACCATAAAACCAGTAGCAAAATTAGACTTGTGTGCAGCAAAACTATGGTGAATAAGAGCATGACAACAGTAGAATTTAAACCATGATAAAATCAGATAACACCATAGTGTAGCAGCAACAATAAAACACATAAAACCACACCATTCTCCCCCCATTTGTCTTCTCAAATAGAATGAAAGAAGGGATAAAATCAGGATTTAAGAAAAACCAGAATACCAGTATGTGTAGCAGCACCATTGCAGCAACAAACCTGTGATACCATATCAAAATCTATGGTGTATCAGAGTTGTGACAGTAGCAGAATCAAAGTACCATAGACTCCAAGAAATTTTAGCAAGGAGACCACAATTTCTCCCCTTATCTTTTCTTCATCCAACAATTCAAGTTGGTCAAATGATTGTTGCTCAAGAGGTGGATTTGGTAGAGATATTCTTTCTTCTGTTAAGAGCAAACCTTCCAGACGTTCCAAAGATACATTCACAAATATTCATCAACCCCATGACCACCAATGTGGTTGCCATTCATAAAAAGCTTTGCATTACCTCAAGCATGTTTAGAATCTCATTTGATCTTATGAAGCCAAAAGCATAGGATGAACATATACAACTTACTTTACAAATACCACACTACCTTGTGTTAGAATGGATGACTTTAAACTAGAGGGGGGTGAATTGTTTAAAGAGGGTTTTCGCAAACTTTTAAGTCAAGAATGAAATTATCTCAAGAAACAATTGATAAGTAATCCAGTTTGCCAAAACAACAAGCAAAAACAAAAGTACCAGAAAAACAATTGGTTGTTTCGCAGAAACAATCGGTTGTTTATACCAGCAAACAAAAACAAAACTGAATTAAAAGAGATTAAGGATAGAGAGATTGCACACAGATGTTTATACTGGTTCACTATAAACCCAGAGCTACATCCAGTCTTCTTAGAAAACCACTAAGGAAATCCACTAAGCAACCACACCTTGATCACTTACACCACAACCAAGAAAGTGACCTTGATCCCCTCAAGACACACACTTCTCTTGGCCAACACACCAACACTAAGATTTCTAATCTTGATCCCCTCAAGAACACACAACAAATCTCAGCAAACACACAAATGAAACTTGTTCAACAGAGTACAAGGATTACACTTGTTACAGAAGATAATCTAAAATCAATACAAGCAGAATCCTATTCCACACACTTTGATCAATCACAAACTCTAAGCAATCTCAGCTCTTTGAAAAACTCAAAATCTGTATTCAAAAAACTTGTTACTCAAATCTGTTTTTCTTTATTTATTCAAAGATGTTGTTTGTTATCAAATCTTAACAAACTCTTAAATTGCATTTAAAGATTGGTCAAAGCATTTAAAGACTGAAGCGTAAGTAGTTAAATCATTTAAAGCATTTAAAGCTCAGTCAAAGTTAAAACAGTTTTTCTGTTATGGTACCAAAACAAACAATCGATTGTTTCCTCGAATCAATCGGTTGTTTTGGTTTTAACAGCTTAACCATTTTGAAAAACAGTTTTCAATCTTTTCTAAAAACATCTAAGTATAAACAATCGGTTGTTTCTAACTTAGTTTGAAAAACATTTTTCTTTCAAAAATATTGAGAATGCCTATGCTTTGGATTCAATCAAGAGGTGGATTACAATACACAATCTACCCCAGATCCTAACTAAAACAGCACAGCAACAACAAGCACAACCAAGGCTTCAACATCCTTCAAAGGGTTTGGATTCTTCAAAGCTTGAACACCACTTGGTTCAACACCTTGGAGCTTGCTTAAGCCCATACAAGGCCTTTTTCAGCTTGTATACATGGTAAGGATGTTGATAATCTTCAAAGCCCGGTGGTTGTTCAACATAGACTTCCTCATTAATGATTCCATTGAGGAAAGCACTCTTAACATCCATTTGAAACAATTTGAATCCACTCATACAAGCAAAGGCCAACAACAACCTTACAACTTCTAATTTTGCAACTTGTTTCTGAAAACCCATTTGCATCCAATGATGTTCTCCACTGAAAGATCCCTTGGAATTCTCCATTCCTTTGGAAACTCTTCCTGTTGCAGAATTTCAACCGGTTGTTTCGCAGAATCAATCGGTTGTTTTTCTGGACAGGATTCCAACTTCTCCATAGTGATGTTCTGCTTATCTTCTTCTGCATAAACCTTTTGTAGAACCTGGATCACTATGAATGATTTCATAAAACACCACATGGACAGACTCCTCCATAGTTATAAGCCATCAACAACTCCAGATCAGACTCTTTATTCTTGAAGTTTCTTTACATAGGTCATGAATTTTGATTTGTCAAGAATATGAGTAAGGTGTATATGCTCTTGAACCATAAGAATCACTTTGATCATTCTTCATCGTAGCACCTATACTTGAAAGGTCTTGTAACACATAATTGATGCATATACAAATCAAGTATAGCAGCAAGATAACAAGACACACACAAACCAGTTTTCTGCATATACAACATTAGCAGAAAAACCAGAAAATTTGAAGTAATCAAGTGCTTTCAAGTGTAGAGAAGCAACAACATAATGCATCAGTTTTAAAGCTAACTATACAACCAAATCAAGCATACACTTCTCCCGCTATTTGATCTACAAATAGAAAATGAGAAGGGTTGTATAAAGCAGAAATCAGAATGATAACACAGTAATTTGGCAGTACAAACAATTTTGACATTTCAAGAATAAAACATGTCATAGAGCTTTCAAGAAAACAAGTGGATATAATCTTTTATTATCAGATTCCGAGGCACATTCAATGTATATTTGACCAAAAGCAAGATTTGAAAAAGAGAAATAGGTTTAATCATGCATAAGCAAACTTGGCAGCATTATACAAAGGTGCCAGAGGAAAAACAATCGGTTGTTTTACTATGACAGCAAAAAGAACATTTTTCATAACAAAAAAAAATACCTTTTAAATTGATGAAAATGCAGTATGCAATTTGTTCATACCTTTGCACAGAGAACCCCAATAGATTCACTCAAAAAGAAGACTTTCAGATGTTCATATGGTCACAAGACACACTTACATAAATTGAGAAATGAAAACACACATACTCTCTTTATTCTTGAAGTTTCTCTTTTAAGCACCCACTATGCATGTGCCAAGATGTCTCTTGACTTTCAAAGAACCTTGCAAGACATATACAATTGAAAGTGTAGGTACAAAGATTGACTTTATTCTTGTCACTTTTCCCTTTGACAGTCATTCTTCAAGCCCAAAAATGATTCTTGGCTACCAAGGATACCTACAAGAAAAGATTAAAAAGCAAAATTTGGTCCCCTTATGAATTTGGGTCTTATGATGTTAGTAGGAGTCTTAGGAACCTTAGAAACCTTTAGGTACAAAAAACTTTCTTACTCTGCAGAATCTAATAGTGTGGCCCCTTTTCATGCAGTAATGACAAATTTCAACCGGTTGTTTCGATAAAACAACAGGTTGTTTTTCAAATAAACTTGAAAAGGGTTTTGAAACAGATTTGTTCTTGTTGTTTGGATTAAACCCCAACCCAGCCTTGGCAAAAACACATTTTTGAGAAGCAAGAACAATTTCAAGATTGGATTAGCCTTTGGAAAACTTGTCCATGGTTTTTAAAAGATAGTGAACCTTCTTTTGAAGAGATTCACAATTTTCACAAAAGCTAGAATCACACTTGCAAGAAGAGTTTTTGTAAATCATTTCCAAACTTTCAAAATCTGTTTTTGAATGGTTTAACTCTTCTTCCAAAGTCTTGACTCGATTTTCCAACTAGTTGTTTAAACCTTTCAACGATTGTACAAAAGGGCCAACCTATTAGCTTCTTCATGAGTCTTATTGAAGGCCTCAAGAAGTTGACTATAATTTTCAACATTAATGGAAGAGCTTGAACTTACACTACTTATGTCACTTTCTTGTCTTGGCACTTGACATAAATTTGCTTCTTCTTTATCACTTGAAGAGGAGCTTGATGAGTCATCATTATAAGCTCTTCTTGATTTTCCTTTCTTTTCATGCTTCTTGAAGTTTTTCCTCTTTTTGTTGGGACATTCAGTTTTAATATGACCCTGTTCACCACATCCAAAGCATGTATATTTGTTAGTCTTAAACTCAGTAGGTTTCTTGTTATCATACCTGTTGAATGAGTCACTTTTGTTGTTTCTCTTCTTTAGGGACTTGCTGAATTTCTTAAACAACAACCTAAATGTTTCCTCTTCACTCTCATCACTTGAGTATTGACATTTTTTGTTCCCAGCAGCTTGACTTGATCCAAATTCTTCTTTTGTCATAAGACAAACCTCTTTTTTGGATTCTGAAGAGAAAGATTCAACAAAAGATTCTTCTTTGTCCATCAAGGCACTCATTGGATTCTTGTGATACTCTTCAAGGGTATTCCACATTTCTTTGGCAGAACTACATTCTGAAACCTTGAGCAATTCATTAGAATCAAGTGCAGATACAATGATGTTCATAGCTACACAATCAAGATGTTCTCTTTCAAAAGAAACATATCCAGATATAGACATGAGATAGTTATTAGTAATAACATTCCAGATTTTTCTATCTATAGATTCAACAAAGAATTTCATTCTTATGCACCACAGTTCATAGTTCATACCACAGAACAAAGGTGGTTTGCATAAACAGGCACCTTCCCCAAAAGAAAACTTTTCAGCCATTTAAAAAAGATTTAGAATCAAAACTTGAATAACTTTCAAGAACCAAACTCTTGATGCCAATTGTTAGAATGTATGACCTTAAACGAGAGGGGGGGGTGAATTGTTTAAGAGAATTTTCACAAACTTTGAAGGTATAATGAAAATCAATGTTGAATTACAGAGAAAAGAATCAAGGAAACAAATACCCAAAACTGTTTTAAGATGATATTAGAAAAACAATCGGTTGTTTTGTTGAAACAATCGGTTGTTTTTATCAATAGTTTATAAAAACAACTTAAAAACAAAATTTAAAGAGTTAAGGGTAAGAGATAAGCACACAAGCAATTTATACTAGTTCACTCTTACACCAAGAGCTACATCCAGTCCCCAGAAACCACTGGGTATTCCACTATGCAATCAAAACCAGACTACAAACACCACATACCAAAGTAGTGACCTTGAACCCCTCAAGAAACACACTACCTTTGGAAAACCACACCAAGAATGTTGATCTTGAACACCTCAAGAACACACAACACTCATTGGCAACACAACTACAAAAATACAGTAATCAAGGAAGAAGGGAATAGAATACACCTGGGTATTACAAAGCTTAAAGTTCAGAATTACAACCCAATCCTATTCCACACACTTAAGAATGATCCAAAGCTCTTACAAATCTTAGAAAAACTGTTTTGATAAACTCTTTCTGTTACTTCAAGATTATGAGCGTAAAACCACCTTTATATAGACCAACCAAGTGGTCAAAAGCATTTAATAAAGTAGCCAAGTTAGTTAGGATCATTTAAAACATATTAAAACCGCTTAACAGAATTCTGTTAAGGTTTTCAGGAAAACAATCGGTTGTATTGTCGAAACAATCAATTGTTTTGGTTTGACAACAAAGTCAACAGGCGAAGGGCCTGAAGGGACGCCCAGGTATTGGGGTGAATTTGGGTGGGTGCCTCATTGAGCGCCCGAAGGACACCCATCGTGAACCTATCAAAGGGGAAAGATACATGTAAATCTGCAAAGAGACAAGTATGCATGTAGAACCGGACAAGCACGCACTATCGGTGGGCGAGTAGGGCAAAACGCTAAAGAAGCTGGAATGTCCGCCCACCTTTAAAATCGGACACAGAAGCCTCGATCTTATAGCTAGACGAGATCCCAACTACCTTAGGGTCCACCCATCTAAGGTCCACCAAAGGACGCCCATCGGAGGGGAGTCCGACCAGGCAACAGCATTGGCCGGATCATCCCCCCTTACCACCTCTACCTAGGGTGGAACCTCGGCCACCCCGACCGATAAGGAGTCGGTGGTAGAGGATGAAGAAGAAGAAGAAGAAGGGCGACTGATAGGAGGGGAAGGCCGATCAAAAGACGATGTAAGCCGAGAAATAGTCGACATGACTAACCTTGTATAAAGTGGGAGACCGAAGGAAAGCAAAAGGGCGAGGATCACTCGGTTATCAGAGCACTTGGTGAGATATCTCTCGGTTATCAGACAACTCACACAAAGAAAGCACAACGTCTCGACACTGTTGGGACCACTATTTATAGGGCCCAAGGACCTCGGAACGTGAAACGTCAAAACGATCTCAACCGTTAGATCTTCCAGATCCAACTGTCCACAACGTCTCCCACCCGAAAACCCCCTCATTAATGCAGGTCATGTCACGCCATTGAAGGTCACATCACACCTCGGGAAGCCCAATAGTCATGCACCCAAGGGAGGCCTACCGACACCTACAATTCAAGACTCATCGGATGTATCCATCCTCGAGCCTGGGGGGCAACTGTACCGGTATGGCCGACCAACATCATGACGTGTCTCAGTCTACCTGACGGAGCTAGCCGACACACCACACACGGCCAGGCCGACCGACACGTATAACCATTAACGATCAAACCAAGGTTAGTGAAGTTAAACTATCTTTAAGGATTAGGTGATACAACCCTAAGTGTGATCCATTCCACTAATCAGGCTCAATGAGGTGAGCACATTAAAATAATATAAATAGCACACATTCCAAGGAACAAGGTACGTCATTTATTACTGTGCACCTACCTAAGTGTCGATCACCCGCTTTACTGACTTGAGCGTCGGAGTGCCTTCTACAGGTACCCCCATTTGGTATTCACCCGAGACCGAGAGCCAAAGAAGAGACACGAAGGCGAGAAGGATCCCAGCCAAGCACCTAGCAACCTACCCAACCGAAGGAGGAAGACGAAGACTTCAATAGTTCTCTAGGTCCCATCTCCCTAGCAGGAATAATTTACTATTATAATTTTTTTTATATAATTAAAGAAAAATAGATTTTTAACGAAATAAGTTTTCAGAAAATATTTTTTTATTATGGATAAAAAATATTTTGAATTTTTGATAAAATTAATTATGTAATATTTTAATAATATAATTTTTTTTAAATGATTCAATTAAATTTAATCCATAATAAAAAATTAAGTTGGTAAAATTCTAAATTCGAAATGCTAAAATAAAACAGAAACTTTAACCGAAAAAGTAAAATGGAGAGCATTAACCGAAAACTTAATTGTCATAGAAAGTAGAAAAATAGTACAAAAGTCTACATTCTACTATTGTCTATATGAATAATTTGCTCTATTGTGGCCTTCATCCCACAATAAGAGCATTTTTTGGCTTATATGGAAGTGGTTCATCCATTTCATTATGTATATGATTAGTTGTTGGTCTGCCTGATTCCTTACGGCGCATGTGGGAATCTGGGATGAAATTCGGTCCCATATAAGTAGACCAATAATCTTCATTTCGAACTGGATGAAATTTAACTTCGTAAACCTTCAAAATGTACTACAAACTATAGATAGGATCAACAAATGTTGTTAGTTGCAAATGGCATGTCGAACAAACATTGATAACATGAGCACAATGAAGTTTGAGAGCTTGAAACTCCCCACAATCACACCACCAATCATTAAGTCCTACTGTGTATGACATAGGTAGGCATCGTAGTTGGGCTGTGGATAGCTCTTGAACATCAAACTTTGAATTTTGTCTATTGTAGCTTTGGACATGACACATAGCAGATTTTTGTTCATTTTTCCGTAACAAGGCAGTAATATCTTCTCGATATTGATGGCCAATTCGTAACATGCACTCTATCTTCGTCCCTCGTTCAACAAACCAAGATTTGATTCTTTCAAAAGTTGTCTTCACAAGAGCACATATGGGTACGATCGTGCTCTCTTTAATACAGAGTTCATGCACTCAGCTAAATTTCTTGTCATGTGGCCATACCTCCTACCTCCGTCATTTGCTTGTGTCCATTTTTCCAAAGATATTTGATCTTTCCAGGAAAAAGCTTGCTGAAATTGTGATCTTAGAGCCAACAACTTTGCCTAAACAATTGGTTGTTTCATTTCATAACTTGTGAAATGTAAAAAATTAAATTATTTAAAGTGATTGTGTTGCAATGAGAATAATCAATATAAGTGAATTAAATTAAGATAAATACCCATGTTTATTAATTGTCTTTTCGCCTCGGCATTTTTGAACTTCTTATTGAAGTTAGATGCAATGTAGCGTATGCAATATATTGATAGGAGACCATGTCCTTCCCAAGCTACTTCCGGAGATTTTAATGCTGATAAAATGAACTTTCCTCTATCATTTATCATGCAGATATTTTGTTGCAATATGACATGTGATCGCAATAGGCGGAAGAACCATATCAATGCTTCTTTTGTTTCACCTTCAACTATTGCAAAAGCTAAAGGGAATATGTTTCAGTTGTCATCTTGACCAATTGCAGTTAGCAAAGTTCTGTGGTATTTTCCAGTCAATAATGTTTCTTCAACTTAGACTATTGGCTTGCAGTAATTAAAGTCATCAATGCAAGGCTTGAAAGCCCAAAATACACGTTCAAAGATGTTACAGGAGTTGTCTTGAACACCGTCTATAACAAAAGTTCGAGCTACATATTCAACAATTTTCCCAGAGACACTTTCTTGAACCGCCTGCAACCATCTTGGAAGATGATTATAGGATTCGTCCCAGTCGCCGAAATCCATGGCAAACGCTTTTTTTTTGCCATCCATGTTTTTTCATACGTTACAGAATAACCATAACGACTTTTAATTTTTGCGATTAAACTTTTCACAGGGATGGATGGGTTTGCTTTAATCAAATTGACCACTATAGTTACAATTTGGTTGGAGTCCAAATTTACGTGATCATCAGAAAGAGTGGTCGACAAACATGTGTGGGGTGCTTCAATTTTTTTTGATCTCCCATGTATCACGAATTTTACTAAGTCACCATTGACATCCATTATTGTAGTAAATGCACCGGGCTACATATTGATCAGTCTTTGAGTCCACGACGACAAATTTGTACCCTTCAGCTATGTGATGTTGTTTGATGGCAACAAATGTAGCCTCTTTATTAGGAAAAGCCATCCATTCAGAAAGTTCATATTGAACTATTTGTCTAGATCGATTATTGAAATCACTTTGTTGGAGTGATGACATTGCAAAACCACCATCTTCGGGTAAATCATCAACATTGTCGTCTTCACTAAACTCATTAATAATATCTTTGATTACGGGTTCCTCTTGGGTGCTAATAGAATTGTCTCCAATGTGAAACAGATTCATCTACCACATGGAACATGTAATTAATATTGTTATTATAAAGTGCATGCAATGAGCGTGAATACATAGAAAATATTTCAATACAAAATTTTAAGTATTACCTTGTAAAGAGGAATATATAAAGACAAGTTTTGCTCCAATCGAAACTTCCCACAAAGATTTCTTTCCTAAACTGTGAACTAATTTTGAAGATTTTTTGGTTCCAGGAAGAGTTCCTTTCATTGGTTGCTTGCTTTCAGTATGTATGTATATATATAACATAGTTACGAAAAACTTTTAAATTATTAAGAGGAATTGAATAAGTTTTCCAATCCCCCATTCACTCAAGTTATCTGTGCTATCTGTGTTGTCTATGCTTGCAGTGAATTGTGCTTTCACTTAATTCATGCTTTCAGGCAAGTATGCTTTCACGTAAATCAACATTGCCTTCAAATTTAATAATGCAATGCAAGTGTGCCATCAAATTCAATGAGTGAATGTGGGACCCACGACTTTAAGGTGAAATCTCCAATGGTGAATACAAGTTCAAAGTGAAATTTCCAACATGGTATACTAGTTTCACTTAAACTTGTTTTGTCATTTTCCTACATGTGCTTTCCTTCACTCATTTTGGCTTTTTCCTCTATGTGCATTCCTTCACTCATTTTGGATTTTTTCCTTCATGTCATAGCTTCCTTTACGTGAGAATCTTGCTAAATGTGCAGAGAATCACTCCATTGCATAGTTGATTCAAACACTCCATAATCCTTTATTTCAAAGTTTGGTGCTTTGGCAAAGAATCTCTTTAATGTTTCCTATTCACTCGTGAAAGCATGGCACCGTGAATATGTTGCAAAAAATGTCTTGCATTGCATTCAAATTCATATAAATTGGTGTCTTAGTTCACACAACCGTCCCACCGTTTCCTTCATTGTTGCCTCTTTCTTGTGATTCAAGAGATCAAGTGTTTAGCTTGTGCCTTATACTACTGTTTGGGCATCCATATCATCAAGTAAGAATTAAATTTATTTTGTTAACTTAGAAGTCCCAGTATTTAAGAAATTTAGAACTTTCATTTTTTTATTTTTCAGCTACCAATGGCAACCAATGCACGACTACCATCTAATATGTCCTTTTTGCGAATGCAACATAAACATGTGACAAAGGCTTTATGGGAGGGGAACGAAAGACTGATAAGGCCTAGACGACATTCCATTGGGATTCTCAAACATTCTGAAAGATTTGATGCGAGTTCGAAATTTAACTCAACATGTTGGGTTCAGACACATACTAACAATGAAAAACATTGACATAAATCATCATCTACTTACGACATTAGTCGAAAGTGTTAGAATACATGGCCTTAAGCAAGACGGGGGTGAATTGTTTATAAAAGATTTTCGCAAACTTTGGAGGTATAATGAAATCCAATGCCAAATTACAGAGAAAAGAATCAAGGAAACAAATACCCAAAACTGTTTTAAGATGTTATCAGAAAAACAATCGGTTGTTTTGTCGAAACAATCGGTTGTTTTTATCAGCAGTTAATAAAAACAACTTAAAACAGATATATGTGAGATAAGGGAAAGATAGAATCACACAAACAGATTTATACCGGTTCACTCTTACACCAAGAGCTACATCCAGTCCCTAGAAACCACTGGGTATTCCACTATGCAATCAAAACCAGATTACAAACACCAGACACCAAAGTAGTGACCTTGAACCCCTCAAGAAACACACTACCTTTGGAAAACCACACCAAGAATGTTGATCTTGAACACCTCAAGAACACATAACACTCCTTGGCAACACAACTACAGAAATACAGTAATCAAGGAAGAAGGGAATAGAATACACCTGGGTATTACAAAGCTTAAAGTTCATAATTACAACCCAATCCTATTCCACACACTTAAGAATGATCCAAAGCTCTTTCAAATCTTGGAAAAACTGTTTTGATAAACTCTTTCTGTTACTTCAAGATTAGGAGCGTAAAACCACCTTTATATAGACCAACCAAGTGGTCAAAAGCATTTAATAAAGTAGCCAAGTTAGTTAGGATCATTTAAAACATTAAAACCGCTTAACAAAAATCTGTTAAGGTTTTCAGGAAAACAATCGGTTGTTTTGTCGAAACAATCGATTGTTTTGGTTTGACAACAAAGTCAACCAAAGCTTAAAGTTCAGAATAACAACCCAATCCTATTCCACACACTTAAGAATGATCCAAAGCTCTTTCAAATCTTGGAAAAACTGTTTTGATAAACTCTTTTTCTTACTCTAAGATTATGAGCGTAAAACCACCTTTATATAGACCAACCAAGTAGTCAAAAGCATTTAGTAAAGGAGCCAAGTTAGTTAGGATCATTTAAAACATATTAAAATTGCTTAATAGAATTTTGTTAAGGTTTTCAGGAAAACAATCGATTGTTTTGTCGAAACAATCAGTTGAATTGATTTGATAGCAAAGTCAAGCTTTTCAAAATCTTTTTAAAAAACTACTAAGGTAAAACAACCTGTTGTTTCGAAATTTCAACTTGTTGAAACTACTTAGTAAAACAACTAGTTGTTTCAAACAACCTGTTGAAATTTCAACAACATTTTAGAAAACTCATCTTTTCAAAAGGTTAAAGATTCAAATGAACTTGAATCATCTTAAGGAGTGAATTAACAAGTTTCAAACAACTAGACAACACACACACACCCAGCAGCAAGGTCTTCAAGTTTTTTTCTTGGATTTGGAGACATCAAAGCATCTTGTTCAACAGAAAGATGGAGAACTGAAACACACACCTTTCATCCACCACTCGGAGAGACAACAATCACTTTAGAAGATGTTGTCGTTCAATTTGGGCTCCCAATTGATGGGGAACCTGTTACGGCATTAGTAGTGGTGACTTGGTATCTCTCTGTGAGACATTGTTGGGATCTGTGCCACCAGAAATTGTGGTTCAAGGAAACACAATCAAAATATCTTGGTTGAATACTTCTTTTCAGAACTTGCCACACGATGCAACGGAAATTATTATTGTGCAACATGCACAAGCGCATATACTCACATTAATTAGAAGTTTATTGATGCCCGACACATCAGGCAGTCAGGTTCATTTGATGTATCTATTGTTATTGGCTGACTTGAATAATGTATCAAGTATCAAACTTTAGTTGGGGTTCAACTTTGTTGTGCGTGTCGTGCATTGGATCACGGCATTAATTATAATCAAGAAAATATCGGAGGATGCATGTTGCTATTATAGTGTTGGGCGTGGGACCGAATGAGATGTTTTTCACCCAGCATTGATCCATTGAGTGTTAAGGACATTCCTGCTAGGGTTGGATTTCCGCTTGCCAGGAGGTTACTATTTATTTTCTTCCTTTCAATATTGTATATTAAAAACTTTCGTATTAATTATGACATGAAAAACATTGATCGTAGGTGGACTCGAAATTTCCATCCATCCAACACGAGTGCAACAAGCGTGGTTGAAATCTAGAAAACGCTAGATCAGCTGCAACCAAAACAGGTTATCCTTTTCATCCTCTAACAACTAAATTATTTCCGAGTAATTCAACAAATTAATAATGTTATTTCCTGTTATTGATAGTTTTTTGTGGACTCCATATCGACGACCTCAAATTAGTGGTTTAATCACAATTGATATGACAGTTGTAAGTCGAACAGTTGTAGCTTTAATTTGTTTTGCAACTGACGAATTTCATCAAGCAGATCGGGTGATGCGACAATTCGGGTATCGACAATCCATTCCACACGACCCATGCAACCTCGATGAAGTGCACAAAGAAGACATGCGTGGGAGATCAGATAGGTACTGGTCACAGTATCATCAGAGGTGGATAACAATGTGGAATGACCGACAAAGCCGTTTAATTAAGGGAGTACCATTCCATGGAAACGATCATTTACATGATGAATCAACTTAGATGCAATGCTACACTGCTATCACTATCAACCCCCAAAAGTTCCCCAAACCATAAATGATGTCGAAGGAAGGCAAGCACCCATGAAGCAAACTGTTGTAGCCGCTGAGTATCAGAATTCTGTGCCACAAGAAACAACTCTTGCACCAATGATGTAAGTATGGTTCAAAATTAGAACTTGATAGGAGAGGGCCCATTACAGAGGAAGACTCCTGTTTTTTAAATAGCAAGATATTTAAATATGAAGCAAGACAAAAATAACTAATACGATGAGATAGCTGGTAGCAATTTTATCAAAAAGGTAAATTACCTTCTGATAATCAGATTGCCTAGTGTACTTTGGAAAATTCATATTGACCCAAATTTCTGCACCTGCTCCAATAGCATTAACAACTCCCAGCATACCACCAAGATGAACAAGAAAAGGGAAAGGATTCACGTAACATTTCCTGAACAGTTCCAGTAAACATTTAACGTGTTCAGCCTCGATAGAGTAAACACCTTCATTCAATATACAAGAAAGTACAGTCCCTGCCCCAGCATATGATGCCATCAGCATACTATGGTGCAAAATGCCAGACTTTTTCACAGAAATTAACTCGGAAATAAACTCTTTAAAGGCAATCACAATGTGGTCCAACTCAGCATCATCCATCAATTCCATTCTCTGGCAAAAAGCTACTATATTGGGAAGTGCAATACAGGATCCTAGTGCTAAAACAATTTCAGATTCTTTTCCCTGGAAAGTTTTTATTTCAACTAGTGAATGCACATATGGAAGTCATGATATTACCAAGTTCTTTATCTTAATAACTGTCGTTAACTCTCCAGCTCTGTATATTGCACTAATGGAGTTAGCTAGACCAAGAACAAGTCCAGCAACACCCCAGATATCTTCTTCCAAGTCTTCAGTGTTGTCAGATATCTGTTCATATGCTTTACCACTTATGTCATATGAACCCAGTGGAAAGTATGAACATAGACTGTCTAAAACATCAGAAGAACATCGAGTTCTCTGTTGTATCATTGTAGCCAAGGCAGTAATAGTTCTTCCAAGCAATTCAGATTCTGGAATCTTCTCTGTTTCTTTCATCACAGTAGAGGTAACAGAAGTTTCAACCCTGGTAAGAAGATCTTGGCATGAAAAACCCAATCCAACACCACATGCTCCTTTTACAAGGGAACTTCTGCCATCAAAAAGAACCTGGAAGTTCATACAATCAGTGAAATTCAATGCCAGAAAATCTTATCAACAAGTTTCTCTCAAGAGTGAACCAAATTTAAAAGAATTAATAAAATTGACAGGATAATCCATTTAGAACTCTGACTTTAGCCTTCAGGTCTGTAATAGCATTCTTACTTCTCAACTATCCTACTACAGTGGAAATTGGGAACCTAAGTGTGTTACAACCTCTTAATATAATCCCATAAGTGTATTAGAACCTCCAAAAAACTTTTGATTGATAAAATCTAAGCGAAAAAGGTGAACTTATGAAAAGTTCCACAAACACTTGTGATTAATCTAAAATGTCAAGAGAAATTCATAGAAAATGTTATAGCTTCTTTAATATTCAAACTTACTTTCATCGGCACTTAATTTTAATTAAAAATAGAGAACAAGAATACCTCAAGAAGTCCGGTGATGTTATGATATCTCTGTTTATGATCTGTTACATGAAGGCAACTAGAGATTAATCCTAGAGAAATTGCAGCAGACCATTGGCGGTGTTCATGTTCATGTTGGAGCAACCATTCCAAAAGAAACTTTGAAGCAGCAGATTTAACTGTGTGAACAGAAGGAGGCAAAACCTGACAATAAAAAGGCCAAAGTTAGTTGCAAGCAAATGTTATTATGCTAATTACACAAGATACATTACTAACTAGATTACTAGAGAGTTGACTCACTACATGTTCAATAATCTTGAAAACAGTGTATATGTTAAGATGCCAACATGCGGCACAGATGATAATTAAGCAGAATCTTTAAAGATTTTAAATTAGTGCATAACCATAGAAAACCTTCTCACCACACAAAGTGCACCGATAGCCAGGGCAATATTTTCAGCAGCTCTAGGTATAGCCTCATCTGCTATAGCCATCATACTCTGCACAAAAAGCATGTAACAAAACCTAAATCAGACATGACAAACTTGAGAATTCAATACAAATAACTGATAAATGGGTAAAAAAGATGGTTTGTAATGACAAAAGACCAATCTTGACCTTCAAAATGTCACTAGCAGCTTTAGAAGTTTTATCTAGGACACTCAATTGTGCCTTAGCATCATATGACAGTGTGTAAGCCTTCATCCAACGTCGCACAAAGCCTTTCCATGATTGCAGTGCCATCAGTGCAAGCAAGATATTTCTTGAGAGCTGAAGAGAAGCAGCTACTTCCACTAGAGCAATTTCATACCCAGTATGTACATCTCTTAACCTCTGGATACTTATAATATCAGATCAAAAGTTCATTCAAATCTAATCAGAATATATTTTTAACTGTCAATATCTTACTTTGGATGCTTGATGTTCATTCACATCTTTAGGAGTTAAAGAAAAACATATTAAAGCGGCACCAGGTAATTCTCTAGTTTCCTTTATCTTTCCTGTAAATAGATGCTCAACATCAAGGCGTATGCAAATAACACAAGAAAATCGTTGTATTAAACCACACAGAGTCTGATAAGAGCTATTGGTAACAAAAGACTTGATTTAAGCATTTCATTTTATTTTTTCAACCATCAGCTCTGAATTTCTTCTTGCAAGAATTCTTGGGAAAAGAACACAATGGAAAGCTGATATCACCATACCTGAAGAGAATATAACCTGTGGAAATACATTCATCAATTTTTCAATCTTGCTTCCTGTAACTCTTTTTTCCTAGACTAATCTTCGGCGATTTCTAAGGAAAAAGAATATAAAAAATAAAAAATTCAGTCATACTAACATTACACCATCCTATATAAGTAAATTGTAGGATGCAGTAGTTACATGTGCTCATATGCTATTTATTATCTTGACATGAAATCCTCCATAGCCTTGGGAACGTTGGGGTTTGTTTCAGAAAGAACAACTCCAAAATCATTTTCTTGAAATCTGGAATACTATTTTCAAGTTGGGATACCTGGAAAGTGACAGCAAAACAATATTAAGGGAACAAGTGTAAATTACTCTTTTATTCAATAAAATAACAGTTCACTCATGCAGAAGAGCAACATTTGCATCGGTGGATATACTTCATATTGGGAAAGTGACTCCAGGGCTAAAATTCTTGCTTTTGCCCACTGTCTATCTGGACTGGAGGTAACTACATTCCACACAATTGCAAGCACATTCTTTGATGCTTCAGAATATGCTTCTGCATCCATTGCACCCCACCTTAGCAGAAGGCAAAGGCTGCCATAATACAGGAAATATCTTTTAATGAGACAACAGAATGACAATTTATAACTAGGAAATTATATATTAATTTATGGAGAAAGAACACCTCAATCCAAAGACTACACAGAATCAAATATTATTAACTGAAAGAAGATAAATACGTAAAGCAATATTTTGTTTAAGAAAATTCATGATCCTCAAGAATGAAAAATTCTGAAGTTGTCAATGTCACTTGATGAGTTGGGATATAACTTCTAATTTTTCATTTTCTATAATTCACCACCATCGTTATTATAATCTATGTCACCAACATGTAAGTGTATGCAGAGGAATCTTAGACATGCTTACCTATGAGCAAGAATAGGATCATCTTTGTAACCTTGCACATGCTTTGCAATGACATCCCATGCAGTGTAAAAATCTAAAGAAGTCAATATATCAGATCAGAATGCTATTTAACAAATAAATTGAACATGATCTGGTATCAAACAATTGTAAATGCATAAATTACTATTCCTTGGTATAGTATTGTTCCACAAATATGTTTAAAAAATTACCAATCACATCAGCTTCACACAGGAAGGCAAGGCTTTGCAAGCCGAGAGCTTTGATTACACGATCTTGGTTCTCAATGCAAGACTGTTAAACCGTGATTTCTCATCGAAGGATGCACTGCAAACATACCGAAACAGACAAGATGAGATCAACACCCCTATCAGGACTTCTATGGCAAACATCTCGAATGGAAGCAGCCATGGTGATGCAGATTTCTCTCTCTGATGTGAAATTGGTGAACCCTTTAGGGAGCAATACACCCTAGATAGAGACAAATGTAAAATATATATATAGGATTACTGTAGTAAGATTTTGAAGAACATGGCCAGGGACTGTAAAATACTCAAGCAAAATTAGAATTTCAATCCTCAATAAAAATCTAAGAAATATGTTGCATGGACAAAAGTTAGAAAGAATGAGACAAACAAAATTCCAAACTGTCAGATTGTATATAAATTTATAGAAAACCTTTTGATGTGTCCTTTTCATGGATTCACAAGAATATATCACAGTACAGAAAAAACTGTGGTTTTATGTGTAAGAACTGTTTACTTAGCATCAAAGAATTGTGGATCTAAGTTTGAGCTTTGCTTGGGTGAATATGTCGTCTCCAAAAATATCAGAAAAGTGTGGCGTCATCTTTTGCAAAAAAGCAACTATTATTCTTGCTAGCTACTTCTATGTTAACTTCTAGATATCAAACAATTTTAAATGCAAACAAATTTAAGAATAAATAAATACATTAACTCTAGCAGCTAGCTTTCCAATTCCAAAACAATTTGAACTAACCGTTTATCGATATGTCAGGAGTTATCTCAGATTTTAATCATCAAAGCCAAGTGAAAAACTTAGAGAATAAGTTATTTACTTTATTTATCTACAAATAAATTTTCTAGCAATAAATTCTACTCTTAAGAACAATGGAAATATTAATCATATGTAGCACATCTTAATAAATAATAGAGTTACAGAACGGAATACTTGCACCACTTCAATGTGTTTAAATTTACTTAAGAAAACTTTTCACAAACAGATACAATTTTATTGAGTTCACAATTACATTTCTTCTATCAATTACAAAATTTCAAGTTATCTCATCTTCAGCATAAAATAGTTATGCATGCATGTCCACCTAAAATAATATTTGTTGCAATGGAAGATACAGGAAAGTGTAGAGTGAAAAGCTCACTTGCAAACTCCCAAATGCTCGATCATTAGTCTCCCAGGTTCAACAAAGCAATCTAGTTGCCGTAGAATGTAATGAGCTGCATGTTGAGGAAAAGTATTTAAAGCTAAATTGCATGTATATTTAATATTTTTAAGAATGCAAAATGACCATATTTTAGTTTCAAGGCCAGGATGACATTTAAGCACCACAACGAATTTTCTATCTTAAAAACCAAACATCCTCCACCATGGTGACTTGAGGAGGAAGAAGAAGATGATGATTTAGGCTATACAACCGTATCCTGAGCACTAGATTTGTACTTATATTTACGGACACAAGTACAGAAGGGATATGTCATTTGCAAAGAATATTCAAAAACCAGTAAGGCTCCTGAAAGTAATACAAATGAAAAGCAGAAATTATAAATACAAAATTGGCTTTTGGATGTCACTATGTTCCATTTTCCAACTAAAGACAAAAGCAGCTCAGAATTCACATACTTTGATTACATTTTTATGTTATACTCAATGCTAAAAAAGGGACCTCAATGGTACACATCATCTCTCCAAAAACAGGATACTAATGAACAAGAATAATAATATAATAATAATAATAATAATATTTTTTAAAAGAATCAAACAAAATACACATTTACACAATCTAGCGGGTGTATTCACACTTTTGCATCTTTGTTAAGCATTGGCAGGATAGTTTGAACAACAAGTGGAATCATTGCTGAGTGTGAAGCAAGTGATGGCAGCATTTCAAAAACTTTTAACTGCAAAAAGAACCAAAAAATAAGAGAGGAAGAAAAATAATGTACATATGATGAGAGACAAAAGAACAAGGTAATACATGCAATAAGTGTCATTACAAAAGGGAGAAATTACCAGCATATCATGGCAATTGACATCATTTCTTCTGAATATAATAGTGTAAAACATAATTATTAGCAACAAAGGAACTCCTAGTTTGGGATCCATAATGGCAATGGAAGACAAAGAATGGACAGAAGCAGCCCCCATTGATGGATTATCAATAAAACATTGAGAACGGCACTCAGTAACAAGGACATCTCTGCAAGGTAGACATTGAAACACAACTATAACTCCATTTCACAAAAGCTAAAAGGTTATACCATTCAGAAACACTTCCTGAGAATGCGAGAGAGGTAATGAAGATTTTTGTTGGTCAACAATTGACAGACAGAACTCTCTTAAATGGGAAACCCAAGATGCTGGTCTATCATACATTATTTCACTTTGATTCAATCCCGGTAAAGTCAACTTCATAAGGCAAGTTCTGGAAGAAGATTCTCCATCCTGAAAAAACATATATATTTCTTAAAGTCTATTATTGCTGGGGTAGAAAACTAGATATAGGTACAATATACTATTTGACTGCCCTTTCCTGCTGGTCACATAAATTGTGAGTTTGCATATATTCACTCAGGACTACATCATATAAATGCTTCTGTCAAAAAGTCACTAGTACAAAATATGAAAACAACGACCCTTTATTTAGTGCGGCTTTGCGTTTAAACGCATTTGTAAAAAATGCGGTGGCATTTTTGTAATTAAATTGATTTACAAATGCGGTCTTATCCTAGAACCGCATTTGTAAATCAATTTTACCCTAAAAATTGAAGCGCGCCACTAGTTTTCACTTTCACTTTCGTCTTCTCCGCTCTTCGTTTCAACGTTCTCAGCTTCAGTTCCCTTTGCATTGTAAGTTTCAGCTCTCTCCGCTCTTCGTTTCAGTCGTTTGTTTTCGTTTTCGTTTTTGCATCATTCATTATTCACTTCCTTGGCATTGTCATTTTCGTTTCCTAACTCGTTTTTGGCATATAGCTGGTTACTGTTCTATTGGTTTCGCTGTTTTTTTCTGCTCCGCCATCGCCACAGCTTCCGCCACCGCCACAACTTCCGCCACCGCCTTCGCCTTCGTCTTGTGCCTCTGCCACTCCGATCACCATCAACCTAAAGGTTGGTGTTGTATTTAATATTTATTTAATATTTTGAATTTATATTGAATATTTTGAATTTATATTTAATATTTTGAATTTTTATTTAATATTTTGAATTTTTATTTTTCTGTATTATAATATATATTTAATTAATAACTAATACAACTTGGAATTCATAACTAATAACTAATAATTTATATATTTGTGTGTATTTTGAATTTTTGTATTATATAATTTCTATTTTCTTAAATTTATATTATATATTTAGTTAGTTGTTAATTACATTTTAATAAAAGTTTTATGTTATGTTAGTTATTGTTACTTTTAGAATAGAAATATCGTGTTTGGATTGAGTCCGGGGGTGTTCGACCCTCGGCAAATGTGTGAGATTGAATAGAATACTAATTATTAGAAAATCCTAACTATATTCCAGAATATATAATGGATCGAAGTTGGATTAATGCTTTTCGTATAAGTGATGAGTACGAAAGGGGAGTAGAGGAATTTATACAATTTGCGCAGCGTAACGCGATTATTAGTGGTCATGATGGAGCAAAGATCAGGTGTCCGTGCGTTAACTATTTGAATGGAAGGATACTGGATGTGAATATCATGAGGGAACACCTGCTATGTGATGGGTTTCTTCGATCTTATACAACTTGGACATGGCATGGTGAATTATTAAATTTACCACGTGTTTTCGTAACTGAAGAATATGTGGGTTCTACCATGGATGAAGCAGTACACGATGATGGAGATGATGATCGATTGGAGGACATGATTCGTGATGTGGGAGCTGAGTGTTTTGCAAAAGCGCATGGATATGAAAGTATGTCAAAAGATGCAGAGACTCCTTTGTATCCTGGATCAACTAACTTCACACGGTTGTCGGCGGTGTTAAGATTGATGAATTTGAAGGCAATAAACGGATGGACTGATAAAAGCTTCACGAAATTGCTCCAGCTGTTGAAGAATATGCTTCCAAAGGGAAATAGTCTACCTAATCGTAATTACGAGGCCAAAAAGATTCTTTGTCCAATGGGTATGGAGTACAAAAAGATACATGCATGTCCTAATGATTGTATATTATACCGGAAAGATTTTGAATTGTTGAAAAGTTGTCCGAGGTGTGGGTTATCACGTTATAAGTTGAAACAAAAAGATGTTGATTCTATTGATGACATGGAAAAGCATGGACCCCCAATGAAGGTTATGTGGTATCTTCCCATCATTCCAAGGATGAAGCGTTTGTTTGCAAACCCATATGATGCTAAGAATCTTAGATGGCATGCAGATGAGAGGAAATGCGATGGCATGTACCGACATCCAGCTGATTCTATTCAATGGAAGAAATTTGATGATGACTTTCTAGAATTTGGTAAAGAATCAAGAAATATCCGACTTGGTTTAGCTACAGACGGAATGAATCCGTTTGGTAATATGAGTACAAATCACAGTTCATGGCCTGTATTACTAGTTATTTACAACTTACCTCCTGGATTGTGCATGAAGCAAAAATACATGATGTTGTCTATGATGATATCCGGTCCGAAACAACCAGGGAATGATATTGATGTTTATTTAAGTCCCCTAATTGAAGATTTGAAGTTAATGTGGGACCAGGGTGTCGAAGTATTTGACGGCTTTGCTAATGAAACTTTCAAGCTTCATGCCATGTTATTTTGCACCATCAATGACTTTCCGGCATATGGTAACTTATCAGGTTATAGTGTTAAGGGTCACAAAGCGTGTCCAATATGCGAAGAAGACACTGCTTCTCAACAATTGAAACATGGAAGGAAAACAGTATATCTTCGGCATCGGAGGTTTCTTAGAAGTCATCATCCTGTTACACAATGTCAAAAGATGAAAAAATTAGTTTTTGTCAATGTCTAAAGGGTGTGAAAGTGCCACAAGGACATTCCTCAAATCTGAAGAGCCTAGTGTCAATGCAAGATTTTAAGTTAATTGGGTTGAAGTCTCATGATTGTCACATCTTGATGCAACAGTTGTTGCCGGTAGCTATCCGTGGGATCTTACCAAAAAATGTTAGACACACCATAACCCGTTTGTGCTCATTCTTCTCTTCCATCTGTTGTAAAGTCATTGATCCCTCAAAACTAGATGAACTTCAAAATGAAATTGTTGTTATCTTGTGTGAATTGGAAATGTTTTTTCCTCCGTCTTTTTTTGACATCATGGTTCATCTAGTGGTGCATCTAGTAAGAGAGGTTAGATTGTGTGGACCAGTGTACTTAAGATGGATGTATCCTGTTAAGCGGTATATGAAAATTTTGAAAGGTTATGTGAAAAATCATTATCGTCCAGAGGCTTCAATTTTTTTAAAGCATTAATTATATTAATGATTGAAAATATGATTTTTGTGTACTCTTGCAGGATTCCTTGGAATCCGACGGTAAATTTGTTGCTGAAGGTCGTCACGATATCCTGGTTGAAGCAATTGGACGACCTGAACACTCTGGTCGTGTTCGTGCCGCTGGACAAGGGGTCGGAATTAAACTTTATTTTGGAGTTTCAGAACGACAGCCATCCTCCTCCTCCAAGAAGAGTAAGTTACGTGAAGAAATAATGGAGGAGATGAGAAAGGAGACTGATTTGATGTGGCTGGAGATGAAAAAGGAGAATGATCGAATGCGACAAGAGTTTCTATCGCAACAAGTTTGTGCTGAGTCGATTGAACCCCTTGTTAGTCCCACTCCCAAGAGCACAAAGGGGAGTTGTGCGGCTCCTCCAACATCAGGGGATGATATCAATGGGCAGACAGAAGATTGTGAGCTACTGGTAGTGGGCGGCAAACTTCCTCGGGTGGTGGCACTTGGAAAAGTCTATAAAAACGCCACCACCTTACATAACGTTCCTCTCTCCCCTGATGTGGCGAAGGTAACAGTTGAAAAAGTACGATTTCCTGATGTTCGTGTTCCACTACCTTCAGATGAGGTAACCACTGTGGCCGATGCATTTCAGACATTCGTTGCTTGGCCCAGAGAGCTCATTCGATCTATGCCCGAACCTCATGTAATAATTTCGTTTCATTATATTATTTTTTATTTATATTTATATATTACATATAATTTAATACAAATGTTGTTTATCTTGTAGAAACCTTTTCAGCCACCAAGTCCGAAAAAGAAGCGTGAGGTTCCAGTTGACGATCCTATGGCTTCCCTACGTCTCATTGCTAGTCAGATTGGCAATGATCCTTTTCCAGTTCTGTGGGATAATACATTTTTTTCAAATAAACACAGAACTGCCACCGATGATTTACAACACAGATTTATAAGAATTTATATCTGGGAAACAGGAGCTCAATATAAGTATAATTCAATTTTTTATGATGTAAGTATCTTTACCTATTATTCAATTTACTTTATGTTAAATTATTATTGATTATGCTTTAACTAAAAACTTGTAGGTTTTTGCATAGAGTCTGTATCACTGAGGGGAAGGAAAATATGTATGGATTCTTAGATCCTGCATATACTAATCCCGTTGGACCAAACTCAACTAAGACTCAAGCATACATCACTAACATCCTGGAAAAAGAGGGAAAACAAATTTATTTATGCCCTTATATTAATGAGTAAGTTTAATTATATGTCATCAATTATTATTATTTCATGTTTTAAATATTTACTAACTCTTTTCATTGATCATATAGGCATCATTGGCAGTTACTTGTCTTATCAATGGTTGATAAGACTACTGTGTGGTTCTGTTCCCTACACAAAAAGATTCCCACAAAATTTAAGGATATCATTGATACGTAAGTACAGTATAAACTTAACTTTGTATGTTACTAATTAACCATTTACTAACGAGGTTTTTTGTATTAACCAGTTCATGGCGTGGATATAACATCCTAAAAGGTCGATCCAGTTCAAATAATTTGAACTACATAAGAGTAAAGGTTTGTAATTTTTTTCTTTCTCTATTATCATTGTTTATCAATATATTAACATATTACTTTTTATTGAATTATAGTGTAATAAACAACCAGGAAGCTATGAGTGTGGCTATTACATTATGCAATGGATGATTACCATTATAAGACTAGGTGTTAAAACTGGTTGGAAAGAGGTATATGTTAAATCATTTTTATAATTCTTGAACATATATATATCTAGAAACTAATTTATGTCAACTTTGCAATGCAATTATTCACAGAAGAAACACCAATGAGTGAGGAAGGCATTTCATATGTTAGAGATTCTTGGTCCACATATTTCATTAATTTTTATAACTCTAGCATAGGTAAACAATAGTGGTTTTATTATATGTAATTTGATCACTTGTAAATGTACATTGTGATGATTTCAATTGATTACTACATTTCTGTATTTGTCTGGCTGGGTTTGATCATTATGCAGGTTATTTAAATATATGGTTTCTGCACAAAACAGAGTGAACTTTAAAAAAAAAAAAGCACTATTTACAAATGCAGTCTTGGTAAATGACCGCATTTGTAAATGTGAATTCACTATTTACAAATGCGGTCTTGGTAAATGACCGCATTTGTAAATAGTGATTTATGAATGCGGTTTTTACCAAGACCGCATTCATAAATCCTAAACCCCAAACCCACTCCCTAATTCAGAATAATATATAAATGCGGTTATTATAGGTAACCGCATTTGTAAATGTGATTTATGAATGCGGTCATATGACCGCATTTGTAAATGCCAGATTTACGAATGCGTGCTGATCAAATGCGGTTCTATGACCGCATTTGTAAATTTAAAATAGCCGCATTTGTTTTACATATCTGCACTAGTGAGTATATACAATTTGCATAGATAATATAAATAAAAGTTTAAATAGAAAAATGAATGATATGCCAGACAAAATACTTGATACCACAGATGACGCAATCTGAAAACTATAATTCCTGGTGTGCTGAGATAATGAACTCCCTCCTCAAGGATTAGTTTATCTTTTGGAGCCACAAACGGTAAAATAAGAAATCACTCACATTTGAATTTTCTCTAAAGAAAACACTCTTCTTTGTATTTCTTTCTGTGGTGCATTTTACAACTGAGAGAGCATCCTATTTATAGGCTTTAGGAAACTCTTCTAGAAAAATCTTCATTATGGCCTTAAAATCCCACTAACAACATAAATAAAATCCCACTCATAACTTTTGACCTTTTACATATCCAAACTCTCATTCTACTCTTTTCTAGTAACTTCTAATTTTAAAACCCACAAATTTCATTTAAAGTTCATTCAACAAAACTCCCCCATAAACTTAAATGTTTCTACCATCCATCATGCCAATCATCTTCTTGAATTTGTCCAAAAAGACTTTCGGTAGCGGTTTTATGAAGATATCTGCAACTTGATCCTGACTTGCCACATGCACCAATTCCACACTTCCTTTCTTCACATGATCACGAATAAAGTGAAAACGAATGTCAATGTGTTTGCTTCTTTCATGGTTCACTGGGTTCTTTGCCAACTCAATTGCTGATTTGTTGTCAACTTGAATGACAGTTGCACCTAGTTGCTTTAGCTCCATCTTGCTCAACAAGTTTCTAAGCCATATAGCATGACATAAACACCAAGATGTTGCCACATATTCAACTTCACACGTCGATAGCGTCACGATCGATTGCTTCTTTGAAAGCCAATAAAATGTTGTGTTGCCCATAAAGAATACATATCCCGATGTACTTTTCCGATCATCTATGTCTCCGCACCAATCGCTGTCAGAGTAACCCACCAACTTGTAATCTTCTGCTTTTGAGTAGAACAATCTGAGTGATACAATACCTTGGATGTACCGTAGGACTCGCTTCAATGCCTTCCAATGTGAGTAAACCAATTCCTACATGAATCGACTTATGATGCCGACACTTAATGAAAGATTCGGCCTCGTGCATGTGAGATAACGAAGGCTTCCTACCAAACTTTGGTATCTACTTGCATCGACACGTTCTCCTCCATCGAACTTTGAGAGTTTTGCACCTGGTTCCATTGGTATTGATATTGGGTTGCAATTTTCCATCTTGTACTTCTTCAAAATCTCCTTTGCATATGTCTCCTGTGATACAAAAATACCCGTCTCTTTTTGTCTAACCTCCAAAACTAAGGAAAAACTTCATCAATCCCAAATCTGTCATCTCAAATTCTCGTCTCATTGTGCCCTTAAACTCTTCTATCATCTCATTATTGTTACCCATAAAAATGAGATCATCAACATAAAGAGCAACAAATATCATGTTACCTCCACTATTCTTTGCGTAAAGAGCATGCTCGTAAGGACATTGCTTGAACCCGTTCTCCTTGAAGTATGTATCGATACGAGTATTCCATGCCCGCGGTACTTGCTTCAACCCGTAAAGTGCCTTCTTCAATTTTAGCACTTTCTTCTCCTCTCTGGTTTTCGTGTACCCAGGTGGTTGTTCGATGTAGACTTCTTCTTCAACCCAGGTGGTTGAGCCGCTTGGGAAATGAGCAATCGAATTGTCTCCATTCTTACAATGAGAGCAAACACCTCATCGTAGTCAATTCCCTCCTTTTGTTTGTATCCCTTCGCTACGAGTCGCGCCTTGTACCTCTCTATCTCGCCATGAGCATTCATCTTTTCTTGAATACCCACTTCACACTAATGGGTTGACTTCCCTCTAGCAATTCTGTTAGCTGTCATGTGTTGTTGCGGGCAATCGCTTTAATCTCCTCATCCATGGCAGTTTGCCACTTCTTGTCTCGCACCGCCTCTTCAAAACTGATATTTTCTGCATTTGCCAAAAGACATACAAGGTGTATCTCATTTGTCGAATCATACAAATGATGCAAACTTCGAATTTTAGGTTGTCGTGGTTCATCTTCATCAGCGGTTGTTTCGGAATTTATACTTGTCGGTGCAACAACTGATGATTCTCCAACTTCAATCATAAGCTCTGAAGAATTGTTCCAATCCCATGTTTCATTTATTCGCACATCACAACTCACCATCACCTTCTTGCTTATCGGGTCAAGGAGATTGTATCCTTTTGTCTTCTCATCATACCTAATAAAAACATACCTTTTGCTTTTGTCTTCGAGCTTCGTTCTTCGTTGATTTGGCATGTGTTCATAAACCACACTATCAAACACTTTGAGATGAGAAACTGTTGGCTTTTGTCCACTCCATGCCTCTTGTGGTGTTTGATCATCTAACTTCACTTGTGGACATCGATTTTGCACATAGATGGCGCATTGCACAACTTCTGCCCAAAATTCCTTTGGCATCTTTTTGCTCTTAAGCATTGATCGAACCATGTCGAGAATGGTCTGGTTCTTCCTCTCGGCCACACCATTTTGTTGAGGAGTGTATGGTGCAGTTAGAAATCGCTTTATGCCTTGCTCCTCGCAATACTCCATGAAAGTCGTTGAAGTATACTCGCCACCTCTATCAGATCGTACAACTTTGATCAGTCTATTAGTTGCCTTCTCCACCATCACCTTGAACTTTTTGAACACCTCGAATGCCTCGGATTTTTCCTTCAGAAAATAAACCCAAGTCTTTCGTGAGAAATCATTGATAAAGGTAATGAAATACCTTTTACCGTCGAAGGATTCTGGAGTAATTGGTCCACATATGTTGGTATGAATCAATTCGAGAGGTTGCTTAGCCCAATATTGAGCCTTCTTTGGAAACGAGGTTCTCACATGCTTGCTGAGCACACATTCTTCACAAAATTTTCCCTCGTAGTCCATTTTGGGTAGCCCGTGCACCATATTCTTCTTCGCTAACTCTTTTAGGCCACCATGATGTAGGTGACCAAAACGGAGATGCCACAGTGATGTCTTATCTTCTATGTTGACTTGCAAAAATTTTTCTCGTATGCTTCTCAAATTCAGCTTGTACATCTGATTTCTTGCCATCTCGACTCGAGCAACCAAACGCCTTTGCTTGTTCTTCAAGTGTAGTAGTCGATCTTTCAAAAATATCGAGTAACCTTTCTCCGTGAGTTGCCTCATACTCAAAATGTTGGTCTTAAGGTCTGGTACGTAATAAACATCTTGGAGTGACCCAATTAAGTCATCCTTTTGTAAGTAGCAAACCGTACCTCGCTCTTTGACCTCCACCTTTGGTGCATCTCCAAATGACACATGACCATCTTCAATCTTTTGCATATCTTTGAATAGGTACTCGTGACCGCACATATGGTTGCTTGCTCCTGAGTCGAGGTACCACAGAGTGTCACTGTTAATGTTGACTTCATCTTGAGCCATCAAGAGAACACCTTCATTCGTTTCGTCTTCCAAGGCTAGGTTGGTTGTTTCTTCTATCTTTATATCAGCACGATAATCTTTATCAAAATGCCCCATTTTACCATAATTGTAACATTTTTCAGAGTTGCAATCCTTCGCATAGTGACCATATTTGTGACATTTGTAGCACTCGATGTTGGAATAATTCGATCGGTCGCCTCTTCCACGTTCTCTTCCATGCCAATTTGGTTGGCTCGACTGTTCCTTCTCCTTATAGTACCCTTCATGACTGTTTCCTTTTCCACCACGACCGTTTCCACAACTTCCACGACCACGCCCTCTATTTCGAGAACTTTGATGATAGAGTACCTTTTCGTCTTTGATTGACGCCTTGGTTTGAAGTGCTTGCTCGAGTGTTTCCTCCTTCTTCTTCTTCTTCCGTTGCTCGTGTGCCTCGAGAGAACCGACAAGTTCGTCGACTGTGAGCGTCGCTAGGTCCTTTGACTCTTCTATTGCGCACACAATACTCTCAAAATTGTCGGTTAATGTTCTCAAAATCTTCTCCACAACTCGTGCATCGGTCAACGTTTCACCGTTTCGGTTGAGTTGATTCACCACAGTCTGTACACATGTAATGTAGTCAGATACACTTTCCGACTCCATCATCTTCATGCTCTCCAACTCGCCATGAAGAGTTTGTGGACGCACTTGCTTAACTCGATCAGCTCCTTTGATCACCTTTTTTAAGATATCTCACGCTTCTTTTGAAGTAGTTGCACTAGCAATCTTCTCAAAGCCCGATTCATCAACCGCTCGGAACAACATGTATAGTGCCGCCTTATTCTTTGATCGCATCTCTTTCAACACCTTGGTTTGAGCCGCCGTATAACCCGTGGTATTTGTTGGTTCTTCGAAACCTTCTTCGACCACCTCCCATGCATCTTAAGAACCGAGAAGAGCTTTCATTTCAATGCTCCGATTATCATATGTGGTCGCCTTCGATAACCGTGATAGCAGTATTTGACCCATCACATTCGTCATTGGCTCTTGATACGAAATTGTAAAACAAGCAATCACTCACACTTGAATTTTCTCTAAAGAAAACACTCTTCTTTGTATTTCTCTCTATTGTATTTCTTTCTGTGGTGCATTTTAGAATTGAGAGAGCATCCTATTTATAGGCTTTAGGAAGCTCTTCTAGAAAAATCTTCATTATAACCTTAAAACCCCACTAACAACATAATTAAAATCTCACTCACAACTTTTGAGCTTTTACATATCCAAACTCTCATTCTACTATTTTCTAGTAATTTCTAATTTTAAAACCCACAAATTTCATTTAAAGTTTATTCAACACAAACATGTTGGCAAGAGCTTCTCCAAAAGGTGAAGCAAATCAGTTGTCAATCCTTTAACAGATTTGGAAGGGGAAGACATGAGACTAAGAATGGGAAGAAGAAACAAAGTCTCTTCAAATAATAAAGAGAATTCAGTCCCGCTTATAACAGCATCTGCATCGTTAACAACAAATTATTACAATAAATAAGTTATAAAAAATGATGATACTAACAGCAGTATCAAATGAGCATACTTAGTGGGATTATTTTATGAATTCGAGCAGAGAGCATTTTACAGAAAGAGTCAAAAAGAAATGTTTCAGTGGAATCATATACAGGTGGTGTGCATATTGTAAACTTAGCCCTAGTGCCAAGTACCGCCAAAAATCCTGAACCCAATTCTTTGCAACTAGACAAAGAAAGATTATGCAAGACCAGTATCCTGGAAAATTCACAAACATCTTTTCCATGAAAATATGAAATATGAACACTTTAGAGATTGACTTAGAACTAGATGGAAAATGAAAAAAAAAAAACAGTATCCTACATGTACAAATGCATTCGACTTGCATGCATGCATAAACCTCATAATCGAGACAGCTATAGAAAAGGATCAAGAGAAGGAGTTTCAGTATAGAAATTTTTTCGTGTTGAAGTTCTGATTGAACAATGATTATGAATAATGATACAATAGTTGATAACAAACCAGGTAACCATGCTAACCCAATATCTTTCTGTACAGTTAACAAGCGCATAAAGAGTTCACATACGGGCTCATGACCACCAGGGTGCCATTGAAGACATGTAGATAGAGAAAGAATTGTTTCCAGAAATTCAACAGCACACAGTTGAGCTTCAGTTATCAGCTGCTAACAGGGATCAACAAAAATACAAGGGCAAGGCATTAATTAAATTGAAGTATAAAACATCATCATAAAAGCAAGGAACGCAAATGAGAAGTTTAAATTACAAGGGACATACTGATTTCTTTCCAGCCAAAGATTTCAGTACAACTATATATGCCTCCACCATATGTTCTACAATAAATATTAATTTCCTGTAGTCCTGGGAAGGTCCGAAAACAAAACAGCAACAAGATAATCATTTCACTCCACTTATCACTAAACTAATAAAACAAAACGAACAAAGAACTAATTTAACACAACATATCCAATGCTTATTCTCGTAATTACACTTACTTCAGATCCTTCATGCGGAAGATACTAAAGGCATTCAATTAGCAGCTTAAAAACAGGCATGGACTCATGTGGAAAAGAGCAACAGAAAGTCACCATAGAAGATACCAGTTGCATGCAAACGAGGAAGAGGATGACTCCAAAACTAACAATTTTATGATTGCGACATCTAACAACGGCCTTAACACTTGCAGTGATGATTTCTGCGCGATCCTTAACATTGTGAGAAATTGCAGGCAAAAGCAGTCAATGAGGGCACATTCGCAGTCACAGCCATTCTTTGGAACCTTGCTCGGAAGTTAACTAGTGCATCAAGTTATACAAAATTCTCAGGGTTTATTGTTTTGCTCCCTTGTCAACTACAACCATGTTTTCACATGATAACAGTGATCCATCACAACGCAACTTTTTCTATCAAACCAATAATATAATGCGCATAAATCAAATAGTTCATGAAAAGTATCATTCTCCCTCTCCATGTCCTTCCCATTTTTTTTTCTCTCACTGAACTTCCTCAATTCAAAACAAACGCACACTCATTTCACTAATTATTATAATCATAGTTTCTATCTTTTAGCTTCTTCGGCCTAACAAGTGTATGTTTGGATGAAATTTATTTCGCAAATATTTTGATCAAACTTGATTTTGAATTCTCATGATTTCATCACAAAAGTAAATGAGAAGTAAATCTTATAATATATTTTTTATCCGACATAAAGAAAAACTACTTCAACTCGGTCAATTTCCGAAGGTGGTATAATTTGCACGTTGAGTGTGGTGAGTGGCTAACCCTAACGAACGGAAGAGTCTGAGGGAAGAAGAAGAAGCAGAATGTGTAGAGGCATTGTTGCGGAAATCGTGGCGAGCGAGGAAGCCCAATCCCTTGACGAACACAGGCAGCGGGTGAAGTAGATGGGTGCCTGTTAATTGTTGTTTCAGTTGTATATAAAAGCAGTAGTGCTTTGAAACTTCAGAATTCAGTGAAAGAAACTCAAAATATATTTACAGACTTGTGAATTGGTTTAAACTGGCCTTGAAAAGGTTCGTGAGGCATCATAGTATAGAAGGGGTGAGTTTCGCAGTGGTTGTTTGATCTGAGGTTAACATTGACTTGGTTTTTTATTGCAGATAATCGATTATCATTGAAAAAGAACTAAGTGCATAATCGATTATGGTTTAAAAAATAATGGATAATCGATTATGGTTTAAAAAATAATGGATAATCGATTATGCTCGTGGCATAATTGATTATTGTTATGTTTTTGTCGAGCATAATGGATTATGTTATATGTGTTAAAGTGAGGGTAATCGATTATGTGTTTGATTAATCGATTATGTGAGTTGTTTAACTGTTGAAAAATAATCGATTATGTATGTGAATTCTTTGGATAATAGATTATGTGGATTTTTTAGCTGTAAAAATAATCGATTATGTCTTTGAATTCTGTGGATAATCGATTATGTTATTTCTATAAGGCATGGGATAGTCGGTTATGTTAAATTTTTTTCTAGATTTTTGAATTTTTGTATTGCTTATTTTTGTTTTTTTAGGCACAGCTTTGTAATGTATTCTTGTGGTGCTCTTGTTCATCCTAGTTGAATTGATATTCTTCTTCGGTTGTTCAGGTTCTTTTTTATTTTTATATGTATTTTTTGTTTGTGTTTTAAATTTTTGGTTTAGATTTATATTAATTTTTTAAGATTATGATTTTGTAATTTAATTTGTTTAAGGTTTAGAGTAGTTATTTGTGTTAAAAAGTTAGTAAATTAATTTTCCATGTTAAGTTGTTTATGTCATTTATTATTATATTTTTGAAGATTTTTATTTTATGGAGAAAATTTTAATTTTAAATAATATGTGTAGATAGTTATTATTTTTTTTAATTGTTTATAAGAAAAATATTTCTTTATTTAAAATGAATATTTTTATAAAATAGAAATAGATATTTGTAATGTGTACGGTTTTTATTTTTACATTTTACATAAATTATTAATCTTATAAATTAAAATAAATGTTGTAGTAACTAAAGAAAGCAAAAAAATTTAGATAAGAAATTTGAATTTTTAATAATAAATGTAGATAGTTATTATTTTTTGAAACATTTAATTCTTTATAAAAAATATATATTTATTTATTTAAAATGAATATGTTTCCAGAATGAAAATAAAAATTTGTAATTTGTAGTGTTTTTTTATATTTGACATAAATTATTAATGTTATAATTAAAAAAATTATAGAAAATGTTGTAGTAAATAAAATAAAAAAAACAGCTAAAAGTCTAGAGAAGAATTTTGATTTTTAATAATAAATGTAGATAGTTATTATTTTGTGTACGTGTTAATTCTTTATAAAAATTTGAATTTTTTTATTTAAAATTAATATTTTAACAGAATGGAAATAAAAATTTATAATGTTTAGTTTTTTTTTTAATTTTACATAAAGTATTAATGTTATCATTAAAAAAATTATACAAAATGTTGTAGTAATTAAAAAAAAGTTTAGAGAAGAAATTAGAATTTTTAATAATATATGTAGATAGTTCTTATTTTTTTAACATTTAATTGTTTATTAAAAATAGATTTATTTATTTTAAAAATATATTTTTACTGAATGGAAATAGAAATTTTTAATGTTTAGGGCTTTTTTTTTATAGATTTTACATAAATTATTAATCTTATAGTTAAAAAGATTATAAAAAATGTTCTAGTAATTAAAAAAACAGATAAATTTTAGAGAACAAATTAGAATTTTTAATAATATATGTAGATAGTTCTTATTTTTTTAACATTTAATTGTTTATTAAAAATATATATTTTTCTTTTAAAAATATATTTTTACATAATGGAAATAGAAATTTTTAATGTTTAGGATTTTTTCTTTTAGATTTTACATAAATTAATAATCTTATAATTAATGAGATTATAAAAAATGTTCTAGTAATTAAAAAAACAGAAAAAGTTTAGAGAAGAAATTTGAACAATGTGTTTCCTCAATGAAAGATGGAAATCAGAATGCGTCTCAGTTGGTTGACATTGCTCGTACACAAGCAATCACAACACAAGATATAACTGCGAAAATTAGATGAAGAAACGACTTATATGCTGAGCATGTACACTATCATTATCGCCATGCATCGTACCAATTCTCTGAGTTTGATATTTGGGCAATGCTAGTGGAGCTTAACATCCAGGATGAACAAGTCATGGATCAATCCTACGAGTTTTTGTGTGAGCATCCAGAAAGAGTTAAGAAATTATTTGGGATGTCATATGAGCATCATATGACAAAGTTGTTTGCATTTATGATTAGGCGTTGATTTCATATATTTGTGTCCGCGTTACCTTCATGTCTTTCAGTTACATGTTGTAGTTTTATTTTATTTGACTTGTTGTGTAATTTGTCCATCTATGTTTGTTGTTGGATAATTATGATCACAAGTTTTAGTATTGTACTTGAGGACTTCTAGTATTGTCCTTTCTAGGGTAATGTAATATTTTGTTTATGAAGTTGTACTATTGTGTTTGATAACTTCTACTATTCAGTTTATGCTATTATCATAACTTTCCTTTACTTAAAATTGGGTTTCATATTTCATGTCATGAACATTTCATTTTTTTTTATATATTGTAGTAATTACGTTATACATGGCATCATCATCTCAGAAACGCCACAGAAACCGTAAGGGTAAAGCGCCAGCAGAAGATCATGTCGTTCCTCCTCCCCCAACAACGGGATTCAAGATACTTTACTTTAATACGACAAATGATGATGTTTGAAAATATGTTTGTTTCATGGAAGACTAGTCATATCCCCAAAAAAAGCTATGCATTCTCCATTTTTTGTTGCTCCAGGGTTTGAATTCCAAAACCTTTTTGAATTTCCAACGTTTACAACTTTCCTTGGAATGAAACTTCCAGTTTATGAGGACTTGGTTTGAGTGTTTTATACAAATATGAAGATGATCACACATCTTGGTGACATTGCCATTGAGATTTGTGGAAAGCGAATACACATTAATCAATTGGATTAGATGAACATTGTCGATCTCAGGTATGCCGGTGTTAAGTTAACCCCTAGGACGATCCCTGAGGAATATAATTATGATCGAGCCTGAGCATTATCGTCCATGATTCGTGAAGATGTTCAAAGTCAGAATGTCAGAAATGCCGATAGTCTGAAAATGAATGATCGACTATTACATTACACATGGGTGCATATCTTGTGCCCTCGTGGAAGCAACTTCGCACAACTATTAAATGAAGATATTTTCATGATGTGGTGCATCAAAAATAATATATTGATTAATTGGCTACATTACATCATGCAACACATGATGAAATGTTGAGATAATAACATGCCTCTGCCGTATTGAATTTTGATAACATGCATCTTGCAGGTTTATGACTTCGACTTGTCAAATGAGCAAGTAATAATGCTAGGCTGGAATCATTATTTTGGGAAAAAGAATATGACGAAATTAAATATATTCCTGCTCAATGGTGTATGGCAACTTGGTAGGCCTCAGCAGGATGACGAAGAAGATGATGAAGAGGATCATTGCCACAACAACATGTTGAAGGTGATCAACCTGAGCCAGCAATCCCCAATCAAACCGAATTGTTAACCCAAATTTTGTTCGGGATACAAAACATGAATACCCGAATTGACAGGGTTGATCAAAGGATGAACCAAGTTGAGGATACCCTGAATGACATTCGACGTCATCAAGGCCATTGGTTGTGTTATCATTATGTTATTGTTATTGTCATTGTTATTTTTATTTCTAATTTTCATGTTGAACATTAATGAATTGTTATTGTTATTGTTATTTTTTACGTTGAACATTGACAAATTGTTATTTAATATTAAGGTTTTATGGTACTTTTCATGCTACTTATTTACATAATCATATTGTTTTGAATGCAACTTTTTTAACATTTTATTTCTATTATGCATAAATCATATTTGGGTTCCATTACCTAATACGGAACTGCAACAACATTGGTTAAGTGGCCTTCAATGTCTGCGTATCAGAACACATCGTCCTCTAGTTGTACTAGTTGTAGTGGGCAAAAACGTGGTACTTTTACCCATGCTACTGGGAGCACAAATGCCTTTGTTGCTCTTATTTGTGATTGTAGACAGTTTGTTGTTTTGAGAATAGTAACAACAGAAAAAAATGCGGAAATTTTTTTTGGGGTTGTCCCAACTACAAGGTAAAATTTATTCAATTAGGTTTTGTACCGACCAGTCCTCGGATTCGGCGTTGACCATAGTCATGGCGGGGCCCCGAAGGGTGGGTCCACTGGGAGGTTGGGAGGACGGGCCAGTGTCTCGCGAAGCACGCGAGTGAGGGTAGCCGAGGAGGGGGCGACATCAAGGTGAAGGGCGTGGAGGCCTCAGACCTCGGTAACCCAAACAATAAAGATGGGCCGAAAAAGGTGGTTTCCAAGCCACACTCCAGTTAACAGTAAGGGAGAGGCCTAGATCACGGAGGGTCCATGCATGGGGTGTGGATGACGCGGTAGGGTGCGACACATTCAAAGAGCCACTGGGAAAGAGACGACTCGTAAGGGTCACGTTCCAGGGGTGATCTGCATGTATGGCACGTGAACGGCTAGGGCACTCCCAGGGCAGATGACCTTAGAGATTGGGCGCATGAGTTGGCACCCAAGTGGTCATCCTGTGGAGGTTGCACTCCGGAAAGGGAGTCTTACGCACTAGATGGCCCTCAGAACGGGTGTTAGTGACGCTAAGGCGCACCTACAATAAACCTAACTACATTTAGCGAAAAGGGGAGAAACACTAGGGTATATAAAGGGCAACAACCAACATAACAAGGTACACAATTCTAACGCGAAGTAACACACAGAGAGAATACACACACAGAGCTCTCAGAGTTAAGAGTTTTTGGTGTTTCATTGCACTGGAGTTTGACTTGAGCGTCGGAGTGCAAACGGCCGCAAGGGCGCCCTTTGTCTCTTGTTTTTCAGGTGATTCAATCAGAGAAGAAGCATGTAGGGACGCAGGGGTTCTTGGACGCGAGATTGTCGTAGGTGCATGAAGACGCTTTAGGTCAATCGGCGGGAACATTTGATGCCCACCGTGGGGCACGATCTAAAACGATTGTCCCAACCTCAAGAATTGAGAAAGATTCATCAAGAATCGATCAAGATGAGGAATACGAGGCAAGGATCTGCTGCGCCAAATGGAGGCGCAGATCTTACCCTACAACAAGTTATGGAGATGATGCAGGGCCTTCAAGAAGCGATGGCAGCGTCAAGAGCTGATCAAGAACGCATCCAGATTGATCTGGCTACGTCGCAAGCAGGAAACGAAGAGTTACACCGAACCAATGAAGAGTTGCAGCGTCATTTGCAAAATCAGGCAAGGGATCGTGAAGCGGAGGAACCAGAATGTGCTACACCTCCCATGGAATTACCCATGCCTTTTTCCCAGGCGATTATGGATGTTGTGATACCAACTACGTTCGTGGGACCGAAAGCCACGTTCACAGGGATGGAGGATTCAGAGGCCCATCTCACAGCCTTCCGTACGCAGATGATGCTGGTTGGTGTTTCTGATGCAGTAAGGTGTAAATTGTTCATGAGCACGCTGGTAGGGACGACGATGGATTGGTTCATCAGCCTCCCTGATGGCCACGTGACGTCATTTGCCCAGTTGTCGAAGTTGTTCAGGGAGCAGTACATTGCGAATCGCGCTCCCCCACCCAACTCTTACGATTTTTTCGACGTAAGACAGTACCAGGGTGAGTCGCTGAAGGAGTTTGTTAACTGTTTTGGGGCACAGGTGGTGAAGCTTAACACCAAGGATGAAACGATGATGGTTCACGCGTTCAGAAAGGGGATTTGTACAGGGCCTTTCAGTGAATCACTCATCAAAAATCGCTCCAAAACTTTCGCTGAGATGGCGTCAAGCGGTGGCTCACATCGCAGCAGAAGGGGAGGTAAATGAGAAGCGCGCGTGTGTTGTTCCCACGCGCCCACGAGCGTCGGCGCGTGCACAACCCGTGAGAGTGCGTGAGGCTACAACAGAAAAGAGGGCCCTCACGAAGAAGCAGCCTTACGAACCTAGGAAGCCTCAGACTAGGGGGCGCGCAAGGGAGAATAAGCCTGTGAGGCATAATTTTGAAGGATTTGATAGTTGTGCCCAACATAGCAGAGAGGTTGAAGATGTCGTCCAAGACTGTCAAGAAGCTAGAACCTCACAAGGAGGCTTGGTGCGAGTTTCACCAAGCGTTTGGTCATCCCATACACAACTGCTTGGCGTTGGGACACCAGTTGGACGAGCTGGTGAAGAGTGGGTTCCTAAACGACTACCTGGCAGAGCCCCAGAAGGCTGAGACCCTAACAACGTCAGGTGAGAACCAGAGGCATGAGATGCCCGTTCACGGCGAGATCCACACCATCTCGGGGGGTTTCTCAGGTGGAGGGTGCACTGCTTCTCAGCGCAAGAAGTATGCACCATCAGTAATGTCAGTAAAGGCGCAAGTGGCATGTGACGTTCTCGACATCAACCTTACTTTCACAAAGGTCGATCTTTGAGACGTCATTCCCCATGACAATGACCCTTTGGTGATTTCTGTGGTAACTGTAGGGAGGAAGGTACACCGAGTGCTAGTGGACCAAGGCAGCTCAGCGAATGTTATGTTTTGGTCTACCTTTAACAAGCTGTAGTTATCTCTCGACCAGTTGAGGCCCTACATTGGTTGTGTGTATGGCTTTGCGGGAGACCAGGTGGAGGTGCAGGGGCATTTGGAGCTGAGGACAACCTTTACGGATGGCGTTGCATCCCGCACGGAGAACATAAGGTACTCGGTGGTTAACGCTATCTCGACCTATATATTTTGTTGGGAAGGCCAGCTTTGAATAGGCTGAGGGCGGTAGGATCAACACGCCACATGAAGATGAGGTTGCCGGACTTGAGTGGGAAGGTGATAACCATCAAGTCGGACCAACAAGAGGCTAAGAGGTGTTATGAAAATAGCCTCAAGACCAAGAGGGGGTGTTCATGGTTGCAGAGCGCCCTACCAGCAGTGACGGGGACGCCCGTACAGAGATCTCCTGTGCAAAGAGCGTCCGGGGGAGGCGACCCGAGCCCGCAGGGGATATCGTGGAGAGGCGGATTGGGGCAGAATGTTCAAGCTTGGTAAGTCACTGGGCAGAGAGGAGCAAGACCAACTTGCTGGGGTGATAACACGACATCTAGACGCTTTCGCACGGTCCGCCTCGGACATGCCAGACATAGACCCAGATTTTCTGTGTCACCGCCTCACCATGGACCCCTAGGTCAGGCTCGTCCGCTAGAGAAGAAGGAAGTTCAATGAAGAAAGGCGGCAGGTCACAAAGGAAGAAACGAGGAAGTTGCTGAACGTCAGCCATATAAGGGAGATCCAATACCCTGAGTGGTTGGCCAACATGGTCTTGGTAAAGAAGGCCAACGGGAAATGGAGAATGTGCGTGGACTTACCGACCTTAACAAGGCATGCCCGAAGGACTCGTACCCCTTGCCAAGCATCGACGCCTTAGTGGACAATGCCTTGGGCTGTAGGATGCTTAGTTTCTTAGACACTTTCTCTGGGTACAACCAGATTAAGATGCACCCCAAGGACGAGTGCAAGACAGCGTTCATGACCGAGATGTCTTGTTATTGCTACACGGTGATGCCCTTTGGGATGAAGAATGCGGGTGCCAACTACTAGAGGCTGATGGATAGGGTCCTTGCACCCATGATAGGTCGGAATGTGCTGGCCTATGTGGACGATATGGTGGTAACCTCGCAGGTGAGGGATCAGCATGTGACTGATCTAGAAGAGCTATTTGCGATAATAGCTAAGTACTGGTTGAATTTGAACCCCGAGAAGTGTGTGTTCGAGGTGGAAGCGGGTAAGTTCTTGGGTTTCCTGCTCACCGAGCGTGGGATAGAGGCGAAGCCGGAGAAGTGCGCCGCAATCCTTGCCATGAGAAGCCCGGTCTCGGTGAAGGAGGTGCAGCAGTTGACAGAGTTGATTGGCGTCCTGTCCAGATTTGTATCAGTTGGAGGGGACAAGAGCCACCCCTACTTCCAGTGTTTGAGGAGGAATAGCCAGTTCGTGTGGACCGAAGAGTGCGAGGAGGCCTTCCTCAAATTAAAGGAGTATCTGGCCACCCTTCCCGTGTTGTGCAAGCCACAGTTGGGCACGTCGCTCCAATTGTACTTCGTTGTGACGGAACGGGCGATCAATTCGGTCCTCATCCAAGAGCAGGACCAAGTACAAAAACCAATATACTTTGTAAGCAAAGTATTGCAAGGGCCAGAGGTGAGAAACCAAACCCTAGAGAAGGAAGCCATGGTCGTGGTGTTCTCGGCTAGGAGACTTTGTCATTACTTCTAGAGTTTCACAGTGGTGGTGATGACGGACTTACCTATCCGGAAGGTGTTGCAGAAACCGAACGTGGCAGGAAGGATGGTGCGTTGGGGGTGGAACTTTCGGAGTTCGATGTCCAGTATGAGCCCCGAGGCCCCATCAAGGCTAGGTATATGCGGACTTTGTGGTGGAGCTCTCCTCGGTGGATGCACAGCAAGAGGAGGAAGCCAACTTCAGATGGGTGCTCTTCATGGATGGATCCTCCAACCAACAAGGTAGTGGAGCTGGCTTGATCTTGGAAGGACCAAACCGGTTGTTGATTGAGTAGGCCCTAAGGTTCGCTTTCAAGGCCAGCAATAATCAGGCAGAGTATGAAGCCCTCATAGTCAGGATGCTTTTGGCTAAAGAGATGGGAGCGCAGAGCTTGTTGGCAAAGAGCGATTCCCTTTTAGTCACAGGTCAGGTGACCGGGGAATATCAAGCCAAAGATCCACAAATGGCCGCGTACTTGGGGTACGTCCAGATTCTGAAGGGCTCGTTCGCAGTGTTTGAGCTAGTGCACGTCCCAAAGTGTTTGAGCTAATGCACGTCCCAAGGGAGCAGAATGCCCGAGCTGACTTGCTAGTCAAGCTTGCCAGTTCGGGCAAGGGGATAAGGTAGAGGACGGTCATACAGGAAACCCTCAAGGCATCGCAAACATTCGTTGCTGATAACATGGTGGGCATTCATCAGGTCAGCACGGCTAGAGAAAGGACGAGGATTCATCGGTCGTTGACTCAGGAGACGCTGAGAACGCCCAATGTAAGCCCTTACCCGGTCTTGGAGGGGGAGCCAATGTAGATATGCATAGTTGAGGGTGACACATGGATGACACCCTATAGGCACTATCTAGCCGATGGGATACTTCCATTGGAGCCCGCGGAAGCCAAGAAGATAAAGAGGAACTCCGCCAAATACACCCTCGTCGACGGGAAGTTGTTCAAACATGGGTTCACCCACCCGATTTTGGTGTGTGTGTGAGCGGAGACCAGTGTACACGAATAATGGCAGATCTCCACGAGGGGATTTGTGGTAGCCATGTTGGAGGTCGGTCCTTGGCATCGAAGGTCGTTCGTGCAGATTATTACTGGTCAACAGTGAGAGAAGATTGCACGAGGTACGCCCAGCAGTGAAAGCATTGTCAACAGCACGTTGACTGGCACAATGCGCCGCCAGAAGAGTTGAGGTCGATTTATAGCCCGTGGCCATTGCACACATGGGGAATCGACATTTTGGGGCCCTTTCCTTTGGCGGTAAGACAGATGAAGTACCTTGTAGTGGCCATAGAGTACTTCACGAAGTGGAAAGAGGCTGAGCCAGTAGCACAGATTACAACTCACTAGATCCAACACTTCGTGTGGAAGAATATAGTATGCCGCTTTGGTGTGCCGAGGCGTCTAGTTTCTGACAATGACACACAGTTTGTGGGCCAACAACTGAGCAAGCTGTGCGCAAAGGTCGGAATAAAGCAAGTGTTCGCATCAGTTGAGCACCCCCAGACAAATGGGCAGGTTGAGTCTGCCAACAGAGTCCTACTCAGGGGCCTGAAGAGGAGGCTTGAGAGGGCCAAAGGGACCTGGGCAGAAGAGGTTCCTAGAATAGTGTGGGCTTACCACACCACACCTCAGTCCACCACCAGAGAGACACCCTTCAGCTTAGTGTACGGGTCGGACATAATGATTCCAGTAGAGATCTAGGAGAGCTCACCACGTTTCCAGAGTTTCGTGGCGGAGGAGTCCAACGAAGAGAGAAAGGTGAACCTAGATCTATTGGATGAGGTTAGAGAGTAGGCAAGAATTAAAGCTGAGGCGCTAAAGAGAAGGGTGGAGTACAAGCACAGCTCGAAGCTGAGACCCCGCCAGTTCCAGGTCGCCGACCTGGTGATGCGGAAGGCTCACCCATATCAGTTGGAGAACAAGTTGTCCCCCAAGTGGACGGGTCCTTTCAGGGTGACGGAGGTCCTTGGCAACTGGGCGTACAGACTTGAGACTTTGGAGGAGGCGCAATTCCTCGTACTTGGAACGCGGCCAATCTCAAGTTTTATTTCAGTTGAACTCTAGCATTGTACACAGTTTCAAGACGACGCTCTTTTTCCCTTTTTAGGGGTTTTTTTAACGAGGTCTCCCAATAAAATTTCGATTGAAGTATATTCTCAAATTTTTTGTGCAATGCAGTGACGAACTTGTCGTTTTGGTGTTTAGACACCTCGAGAGGGAATGGCAGCTTCCGTTTAGGACGCCTCCCCCTCAAGTGTGGGCGCCAAGTGCGAACAGCAAGATTCGGCCAGCGATGAACCTGTCGTTTTGGTGTTTAGACACCTCGAGAGGGAGTGGCAGCTTCCGTTTAGGACGTCTCCCCCTCGAATGTGGGCGCCAAGTGCGAATAGCAAGGTTCGGCTTGTTGAACCAAGTGGTGTTCAAGCTTTGAAGAATCCGAACCCTTTGAAGGATGTTGAAGGCCAGGTTGTGCTTGTTGTAATTGAGCTGTCTTAGATAGGATCTGGGGTAGATTGTTTATGTAATCCACTCTTGATTGAATCCAAAGCATAGGCATTCTCAATCTTTTTAAAAAAAAGTGTTTTTCAAACTAAGTGAAAAACAACCGATTGTTTTGTCGAAACAACCGATTGTTTTATACTTAGGTGTTTTTAGAAAAGATTGAAAACTGTTTTTATGGTTGACTTGCTGTCAAAACCAAAACAACCGATTGATTCGTGGAAACAACCGATTGATTGTTTTGGTACCATAACAGAAAAATGGTTTTGTGCTTTGACTGAGCATTAAATGATTTTCTAACTTTTTACGCTCCAATTTTTAATGCTTTGACCTATCTTTAAATGCAATGAATAGTTTGTTAAAATTTGATAACAAACAACATCTTTGAATATATTTAGAAAAACAAATTTGAGATTTAAGAACTTACACAAGATTTTGAGATTTTCAAAGAGTTGAGATTGCTTAGAGATTGAGATTGATCAAAGAGTGTGAAATAGGATTTCTGCTTGTATTTATTTCAGAATTGCTTCTGTAACAAGTGTAATCCTTGTATCTCTTGAAACAAGAATCTTTGTGTGTTTGCTGGGAAGTGTTGTGTGTTCTTGAGGGGATCAAGATCAGCATTCTTAGTGTTGGTGTGTTGGCCAAGAGAAGTGTGTATCTTGAGGGGATCAAGGTCACTTTCTTGGTTGTGTTGTAAGTGATCTAGGTTTGATTACTTAGTGGTGTTCCTCAGTGGTTTCTGAGAAGACTGGATGTAGCTCTGGGTTTAGAGTGAACCATTATAAATCTCTGTGTGCATTTTCTCTATCCCTTAACTCTTTAAATTCAGTTATGATATTTGTAAACTGGTATAAACAACCGATTGTTTCTGTGAAACAACCGATTGTTTTTCTGGTGTTGTGCTTTTTGTTTTATGTTTTGAAAAACTGATTTCTTAATCAAGATATTCTCGAAGTAATTTCATTCAAAGCTAAAAAGTTTTCGAAATCCCTCTTTAAACCATTCACACCCCCCCCCCTCTAGTTTAAAGCCATACATTCTAACAATTGTCATCAAGAGCTTGGTTCTTGAAAGTTATTCAAGTTGATCCAAAAATCTTTTTTCTATGGCTGGAAAACAATCTTTTGAGGAAGGTGCTTCAATCTACAAACCACCTTCATTCTATGGATTGAATTACAAGTACTGGGAAGCCAAAATGAAAATCTTTGTGGAATCTATTGATCAAGGAATTTGGGACTCAATTGAGAATGGTCCTTACATTCCAAAGTTTAAAAAGAATGGTTCTTTCATTGCAAAATCTTGGTCTCAATGGACCAATGATGAATGTAAAATGGCCAAGCTTGATTGTACTGCTCAAAACATAATAGGTTCTGCACTAGATACTAATGAGTTTTTCAGGATATCAAAATGCAAAACTGCTAAAGAGATGTGGGACACACTCAAGGCTGCTCATGGAAATAATGAACCAAAGGAGACAAGGTCAAAGAGTCAAGCAAGAAGGAAAAGAAGGAAACACAAGAAAAGCCTCAACCTCTGCTTCATGGCCAGAAAGGAGGATGACTCAAGTAGTGTAAGTTCATCTAACTCCTCAAACTCTGAAAATTATGGTCAATTACTTCAAGCCTTTCAAGAAACGCATGAAGAAGCCAACCGATTGGCCCTCTTGAACAATCGGTTAAAGGAAAAGAATAGATGGCTTGAAAATAGAGTAAAATCACTGGAAGAGGAATTAAAAAATTCAAAAACAGATTTTGAAAACCTTGAAATCATTTACAAAAACTCCTCTTGCAAGTGTAATACTCTTGTTTGTGAAAATTGCGAAAATCTTGAAAATAAGGTCCACTATCTTGTTAAAACTGTGGATAAGCTTTCTAAAGGTCAATCCAACTTTGAGAATGTCTTGGCATTTCAAAACTGTGTTTTTGGAAAAGCTGGATTGGGCTTTTACCCACAAAACAAACAAGATAGATTTTCAAAATCAATTTCGAAAATGCCAGAAAAACAACCGATTGGACCATCGAAACAACCGATTGTTACATGCTTCTATTGCATGAAAAGAGGTCATTCTGTGAGATTCTGTAAAATCAGAAAATATGTTGTTCCTAGGGGCTTTATGAAGTGGATTCCTAAGTGTTATAAAGATTCAATTGATGAATATAAACAAAATGGACCCACATTCATAAGGGGACCAAATCTTTGTACTTGAAAATCTTCTTTGTAGGAAATTTTGGAGGAGAGCAAGCAACAATGGTACTTGGACAGTGGATGTTCCAAGCACATGACAGGGGACAAATCAAAGTTCCTGAGCATCTCCTTTAAGCAAGAAGGGCATGTCACCTATGGGGACATCAACAATGGAAAGGAAAACTTGGGGAAGTTTGATGAGAAAGCGGATCTTGGCATCTTCATAGGGTATTCTCTCACAAGCCATGCATATAGAATCTATAATAAAAGGTTGATAACTGTAGAAGAATCAGTTCACATTGTCTTTGATGAGGTAGATCACAGAAACATCCAAATCCCGAAGACCAGAGCTGAAGAGGATGAACAAAACATTAGTTTGGAGAAGCTGGAAATCTTTGCAGAAAAACAACCGGTTGATTCGCAGAAACAACCGATTGAAATTCTGCAACAGAGTGAGTTTTCCAAAGAATGGAGGATTCCTAGAGATCTGTCAGTGGAAAACATCATAGGGCAGATAAAGGAAGGTGTCTCCACACGAAGCTCCATCTCAAACTTCTGCAGGCACACAGCTTTCATATCACAAATTGAACCAAAGTCAATTGATGAAGCTCTCAAGGATGAGAAGTGGGTTGAAGCTATGCATGAAGAGTTGAATCAGTTTGCAAGGAATGAGGTATGGTTTCTTGTTCCTAGAACAGATGAAATGAACATTATAGGTTCAAAGTGGGTTTTCAGGAACAAGTTGGATGAAGATGGTGTGATCACAAGGAACAAAGCTAGGCTAGTTGCCAAAGGCTACAATCAATAGGAGGGCATAGATTATGGTGAAACCTTTGCCCATGTTGCAAGGTTGGAGGCTGTGAGGCTGCTGCTGGCTTTTGCTTGTATGAGTGGTTTCAAACTCTTCCAAATGGATGTCAAGAGTGCCTTCTTGAATGGCTACATCAATGAGGAAGTGTATGTAGATCAACCACCGGGTTTTGAAGATCATAAGCATCCCAACCATGTCCTCAAGTTGAAGAAAGCTTTGTATGGACTGAAGCAAGCTCCAAGGCAGTGGTATGAAAGACTTAGCAACTTTCTGCTATCTCATGGTTATGAAAGGGGAATGGTAGACAATGTTAGAAAATATGGCTTTAAACTAGAGGGGGGGTGAATTGTTTAAAGAGTGTTTTCGCAAACTCTTCAAAACTAGAATGAATTTATCTCAGGAAACAATTGATTCAGAAATTCAGTTCGCCAAAACAGCAAGCAAAAGTTGTAGTACCAGAAAAACAATCGGTTGTTTCGCAAAAACAATCGGTTGTTTATACCAGCAAACAACAAATAAACTGAAATTAAAGAGTTAGAGATAGAGAGATTGTACACAGTTGTTTATACTGGTTCACTCCAAACCCAGAGCTACATCCAGTCTTCTCAGAACCCTGAGGAAATCCACTAAGTAATCACACCTTAATCACTTACACAACAACAAGAGAATGACCTTGAACACCTCAAGAAACACACTCTCCTTGGTCAACACACCAACACTAAGATTGCTGATCTTGATCCCCTCAAGAACACACAGCCAATCTCAGTAAAACACATAAACGAATACTTGTTCAACAGAGTACAAGGATTACACTTGTTACAGAAGATAATCTAAAATCAATACAAGCAGAATCCTATTCCATACACTTTGATCAATCACAAACTCTTAGCAATCTCTGTTCTTTGAAAAACTCAAAACTCTTAGGAAAAACTTGTCAAAGATTCTTAGTTCTCAAATCTGTTTTTCTGAATATATTCAAAGATGTAGTTTGTTATCAAATCTTAACAAACTCTTAAATTGCATTAAAAGATTGGTCAAAGCATTTAATGACTGAAGCGTAAGCAGTTAAATCATTTAAAGCTCAGTCAAACAGAAAACAGTTTTTCTGTTATGGTCCCAAAACAAACAATCGGTTGTTTCCTCGAATCAATCGGTTGTTTTGGTACTTAACAGTTCAACCATTTTAAAAACAGTTTTCAATCTTTTTCTCAAAACACCTAAGTACAAACAATCGGTTGTTTCGACAAAACAATCAGTTGTTTTAACTTAGTTTGAAAACATTTTACTTTTACAAAGATTGAGAATGCTAATGCTTTAGATTTAATCAAAGGGTGGATTACAACATATAAACTACCCTAGAACTAAGCTAAACCAGCACATCAACATCAAGCACAGTCAAGGCTTCAACATCCTTCAAAGGGTTTGGATTCTTCAAAACTTGAACACCACTTGGTTCAACAGACAAGACTCTCTTCATCAAAAAGTCAAATTCAGAAATAATTCTTGCGCAAATCTATGTTGATGACATCATCTTTGGTGCTACACAAGATAGTTTGTGTGAAGAATTTGTGGCTGCAATGAAAGGTGAGTTTGAAATATCTATGATGGGAGAATTGTCTTTCTTTCTCTGATTGCAGGTTAAGCAAACAAAGGATGGGATCTTTCTATTTCAATCAAAGTATTGCAAAGAGATTCTCAAGAAAATTGAAATGGAGAGTTGCAAAGAAGCAAACACTTCAATGTCATCAAGCTGCTACATGGATGCTGATTCTGCTGGAAAGAGTGTAGATCAAACCAAATACAGAGGATTGATTGGCTCTTTGCTTTATCTAACAGCTAGTAGGCCGGACATCATGTTTGCGGTGTGTCTTTGTGCTAGATATCAAGCAAATCCTAAAGAGTCACACTTCAAAGCTGCAAAAAGAATTCTGAAATATCTCAAAGGAACATCATCTGTTGGGTTATGGTATCCTTCTCACTCTCTAATTCATTTAATTGGTTATTCAGATTCTGACTTTGCAGGATGCAAGCTAGATAGAAAGAGCACAAGTGGCACTTGCCACCTCCTTGGCTCAAGCCTAATCTCATGGCATAGCAAGAAGCAAGCATGTGTTGCTCTCTCTACTGCTGAGGCTGAGTATATAGCTGCTGGTAGCAGCTGTGCACAGATTCTATGGCTCAAACAACAACTAGCAGACTTTGGATTACAAATAAGCAAAGTCCCTTTGATGTGTGATAACACAAGTGTCATCAATCTTACCAAAACTCAAATTCAGCACTCAAGGACCAAACATATTGAGATAAGGCATCATTTCATCAGGGATCATGTAAATAATGGGAACTGTGAAGTGAAGTTTGTGGAGACCAAACTGCAATTAGCTGACATCTTCACGAAACCACTACCAACAGAGAGGTTTTTCTTCCTAAGAAATGGGTTAGGTATTCTTGATCTTAATAATCTCTCCTAAATTTGTGTTGTTACTGTTAAAGTCTATTTGTGAAGACAAATAGGGGGAGAATCAATAGGTCTTGTGTATCCTTATCTGAAACTGTTTAATTATGTTAAAATCTCTAATATAAAACTGGTTTCTGCTGCTGCTGATAGAAACAACCGATTGTTTCTAGTAAACAACCGATTGTTTTTAGTAAACAACCGATTGTTTATCAAACTTTATGCTTTAAAAGTGTGAAAATCTAACCTGCTATTGTAAGAAGCATTAGACTGTATATATGCTAGTTTTGCAGGTACTGCTTCAGATTCAATCAGATCAAACACAAGCACCAGGGATTTGTCTTCATCAAATATGGGGAGATTGTTGAACCAAGTGGTGTTCAAGCTTTGAAGAATCCAAACCCTTTGAAGGATGTTGAAGGCTAGGCTGTGCTTGTTGTTGCTGAGCTGTCTTAGATAGGATTTGGGGTAAATTATTTATGTAATCCACTCTTGATTGAATCCAAAGCATAGGCATTCTCAATCTTTTTAAAAGAAAAGTGTTTTTCAAACTAAGTGAAAAACAACCGATTTGAGTGGTAGGACGCCTCCTCTCAAGTGTGAACGCCAAGGCTCAGCGAAAGGATTCCCAGTTAAGTCCTTTGTTGCCTTAGGGGCAAAGATGAGGCCAGTTAGTATATCCTCCCTAACCACAAAGCAGGGGTAAGGATCAGCAAAGGAGTTTCCCTTGTCTAAACAGAGTTAAGGCAAGGCTAATAAAAGGTTCACGCATGCCCGCCTCCATCACAGGTTGCTCAGAAGTCAAGGCAAAGGGAGCGGAACGACGAGAAAGCGTGCTACCTAATTCAAAGTTTTAAAGCTTGTCAAGGTCGTCGGATGTTAAAGTTATTAGCGTTGAAGCGCCGTTAGCAAATTGGCAGTTAAAGACAGACTAATTGGAAAGCAAAGACAACAAAACAAGTAAGGAAAGGTGCAAGTTATATTAAATACAAGTTTCAAAGGGCATTGTTTCAAGGTTAAGGTACACAAGCTCCTATTGAGGGCGCCTAGGCATGATCTGCCCATCCACGACGTGGTTCGACGTTGCAAAAGGGGAGGCGTCCATCTCAGGATGCTTGCAAGCAACCTGAGCAAGAGCATCCTCGAACCTCGCTGCGTAGGCGTCAGCAGCATCGTCGATAAGCTCTGCCTTGGCCCTCTTGAAGGCTTCAGCTTGTGTGGTGAGCTCAGCCTCCACCTTGCCCAACTGCACCTCCTGATCGGTGGCCCGCTCTTCTAGTTTGGCCATCCTAACTTTGTTGGCCACGACTTCCTCCTCGAGCTCCACCACCTGGGTACACAGTGGCACAACCTTGCCCAGTAGGGTAGTCTACTCTTGGCTTTTGTCAAAGAGCTTTTTCTTGGTTTCCAGATCATCCTGGTGAAGGGCGCTTACTTCCTGGTGCAGCACAGTCTCGCGATTGGAGAAGACACAGGCCTGTTGGGCCAGTTGCTCCTTCGCCAGGGCCAGTTCTTCCGCCGCCTTCACCTCAACTAAGGCTAGTTGTTCTTTTGCCTTTGACTCCATCTCGTGGGAAAGGGCATCAAATTGAGCAAAGAACTCACTGAGGCTAAGAGTCAGGCTCTCTCGCACAGCCATTTCACTCAAGCTTTCCATGGCCCCTTTCTGGTAGCCCTTGAGGATTTGTTGGACGACCAGGGGCAGCTCAAGGGATGAGGCGCTTGGTGGATGATCCCTGAACGAGGAAAAGCGCCTAGAGGAGGAAGAATGGGAAGTTGCCGCTACCACCACACTGCGCCTTTTGAAGGTGGGTCCCTCCATGGTGTCTGCGTCATCGTCAGACACAATCTCCACCACCCTCTTGCCCTTCTCAAGGGGAGCTGGAGGAGGAGAAGCCGTGACGGCGGCCAGAGGAACCGCGACAAGGGGGGCTGAGGGAGCGAGAGAAGGAGCGGCTAGGACGACGTTAGGAGCGGAAGGAGCTGAGGCACCTACACCAATGGCCGCCTCTTCACGAAGAGCCATGACCTCAGCCAGTCTTGCCCGTTTCTCTTTGCTCAGCACCTTGCCTACACCAGAACAAGAAATTATGAGAACTTAGCAAAACGAAGTTGAGTCATAAATCAGCACATGCATAAGTATGAGGTAACAGATGAAAGCAAAGCAGAGTAGAGGTAAGCGGTAGGTCAGAAGCAGGTTTCTATACCAATGTAGCCAGCAAGTCTGGATGGGTTGTACTCGTTCTTGATGAGCTCGGCGGTGTTGAAGACCGCCCCAAGGCTAGCCAGCACTTGGCACACCTTGCGATCGTCAAAGGATAGCTCATCAAGGGTCTTGACTTTTTTTAGAGTCAACTTACCCACCAGTACAAGGGGAACCCGTCCAGTAGGGTGCGGTCGTGCTCAGAGCAGCACACCCTAAAGAACTTCCCCTTGAAGTCCTTGTAAGATTGTTGAAACAGAGTGAGGATGACTCTTCCTGTCACACCGCTGAAGCTCACCCAGAGGTTCTTCCCAAGGTTTTTAGCTTCGAAAAAATGAAGGAAGACGTCTACGGAGGGTGGATGGCCGAAGTGATTGCAAAGGATGGAGAAGGCCCAACTGTTGGGGTGCAGCTGGGCGGGAGCAACATTCACCTCAGTTATTAGCTCCCTTTCAAAGCTGCTAAAGGGGAGACGTTGCCTGATGCATTTAAAGACAGTTTGATAGAAGAAGAAGAAGGGTTCTCCTTCGTTGGCGCGATCGTCTACACACACGGGTTCGCCCTCTGCACAAGGACGAACCGAGACGTAAGCATCGTTCTCTCTCCCAAAGGCCCTACCCTTAAACTCAAGCTCGTTGTCTAGATGTGCCCTCCAGTACGCGATGGAGGTGAGGGTGGAGGTTTCGGCGAGAAGCTTAGCGAACGCCTAAGGGTACATAGCTTTGTAGTTGGCGTTAGGTGGAGGTTTGGAAGTGGTTTTCGTTCGAGCCATGTCGAAGGAAGCTAGGAAAAAGAAGAAAAACAAGGTTCAGAAGAAGGGCTATGGCGTAATTTAAAGAGAAAAACTCAGAAACCCTATGATCGCAGGAAAACCAGAAAACAGAGGAACGAAGAACAGATGCAGAGAAAAACCTAAAATGCGGAAGTTTAAACAGACCCAGGCAGATATCAATGCGCGAAATCAGAAATAAAGAGCAATTAATGGAGAAAAATCATACCTTTGATTGTTGATGAGCAAAAGTTCTGATTTTTGCGAAAGAGGAAACGAGAAGCGCTCGAAGAAGAAGATGAAGAGTGCAAGAGAAGTTTCAAGAGTTGAAACAGTGCACGAAGCGCGCGTTTTTGAAACGTTTAACGTAAACCTGGAAAGCGCAAGTGACGTTAAGTCCCAGCCGTTTGATCAAGACACGTGTGCACAGATTAAGACAGGTACAGGAAAGCGTCCCTTCGGTACACTGTGCACGTCCTGTCAAACGAAGCCACGTAGGTCGGCAAGGCGAGGACCTTAGTCTCTTCGCTGAACAAGTTAACAGCTCGAGACTGGGGGGCTTGTGTACCGACTAGTCCTTGGATTCAGCGTTGACCACAGTCATGGCGGGGCCCCGAAGGGTGGGTCCACTGGGAGGACGGGCCAGTGTCTCGCGAAGCACGCGAGTGAGGGTAGCCGAGGAGGGGGCGGCATCAAGGCGAAGGGCGTGGAGGCCTCGGACCTCGGTAACCCAAACAGTAAAGATGGGCCGAAAAAGGTGGTTTCCAAGCCACACTCCAGTTAACAATAAGGGAGAGGCCTAGATCACGGAGGGTCCATGCATGGGGTGTGGATGACGCGGTAGGGTGCGACACAATCAAAGAGCCACTGGGAAAGAGACGACTCGTAAGGGTCACGTTCTAGGGATGATCTGCATGCATGGCACGTGAAAAGCTAGGGCATTCCCAGGGCGGATGGCCCCAGAGATTGGGCGCATGAGTTAGCACCCAAGTGGTCATCCCGTGGAGGTTGCACTCTGGAAAGGGAGTCTTACACACTAGATGGCCCTTAGAACGGTTGTTAGTGACGCTAAGGCGCACCTACAGTAAACCTAACTACAATTAGCGAAAAGGGGAGAAACACTAGGGTATATAAAGGGTAACAACCAACATAACAAGGTACGCAATTCTAACGCGAAGTAACACAGAGAGAATACACACACAACTCTCAGAGTTAAGAGTTTTTGGTGTTTCATTGCCCTGGAGTTTGACTTGAGCGTTGGAGTGCAAACGGCCGCGAGGGCGTCGTTTGTCTCTTGTTTTTCAAGTGATTCAATCGGAGGAGAAGCATGTAGGGACGCGGGGGTTCTTGGACGCGAGATTGTCGTATGTGCACGAAGACGCTTTAGGTCAACCGACGGGAACAGGTTTGATACAAACTTAAGAATACTATTTTAAACTTATTCATTGTTCAATTTTATTCTTTTCTTGAAAACAGATTAGGAGTGGCATGGTTCTAAGCTGTAATTTTTTCAAATGGTGCATTTAAGACGTTGCCGACGAAAAAATATGCAATTATTATCATACAACGGAATAACATATGTCTTCTAGAAAACCGTTTGAAGGTCTCCACAAGAATAATTAAAAAGTTATTACTGGGGATGTGTTTTCTTTTTCTAATTAATATTATTATGTCCTTCATTTTTTCATAATTTTAAAATTAGAAACAAATTAACATGTGTTTATCTCTTTCGGGATCAAATTTAATGACTTTATATTATATATTTCAACAACTGTTTAATATTCATGTTATGTTCTAAATAACCATTTACTTTTTAAAATATATTCATTTTGTTAATGATAACAATGGAAATCCTTATTAATAATAATTTTGTATATAAATATATATATATATATATAACATAACATAATTAGGTTTAACATAAATAACATTAAAATTATCTAAATAAATTAACTTAACTAACAAAATTAATTTCAATTAATAAAATGGAAAATTATAAAATTATATTTAAATATAATTTTTTTATTTCTTTGAATTTTAAATTATTTTTTCTTTTATTTATAATTAAAACTTTAATTTATTCTAATTAAATATAATGTGTCCAAAATTAATTATCATTTATTTCTTCTTTTTTTATATATACAATAGTAAATTTGTAATCTTACAATTTACACAATATTAAAAATAATTCAAAATATCCTTACAACCATCACATCACTCACATATTTCAATAAATTTTCCTCACACATCCACTCTAACATACCTCAATCCAAACACTCTCAACTTTCTTGACACTTTCTTCACAAATCTTCACATTTTCCCTCCCCCACACTCTCAACTTTCCACTCTCCCACATCCTCTAATCCTCACATCCTTACACAATTACAGGAAAAAATTTATGCTTAATATTGTTTTTTATATTTTAATGAATTAAAATATTGAGATTTTTTTAACTTTGAAAATTTGTTTAACAAATTTAAAGTAATTTGGTTTAGTTTTGGTACAATGTTATGCTTTTTCACATGGAAAGTAATTGATAAAGTTTAAATATGAACATGTCAATACTAAACTAAAATGTACTTAAATTTAATTAAGTTGTTGAATGAAAATACTTTATTATATTTAGTTGTTAAAATGTATGACTTATCATTTGAGTGATGGTGTGTTATACTTATTTATCAATTTAAGTTGATCGTCAACAATTTGTACATTGATTTTGATTTTTAAATGATTTATAATTGATTAAATTTACATATGGTATAAACACCTAAACTTTTACTAATGTGTCTTAGATGCTAATTGAAAACATCCTCAAGCATTATACATGCAATATAGGTAAAAAAAAAAAACTATAGGGATATCGTGTGAGGAAGTGTGATAATTTCAACCAAAGATTATGAGAAATTAAAGTAACAAGGAAAATGAGAATGAAACCAGAATTTTTAGGTGGAAAACCCCTTTAAATAGAGGTAAAAAACCACCAGCGAGAGAGGCAAAACTTCCACTATAATGGTACATACCATAGCATACATGAGACTTCCAATTACATTTGAATATGGGACATGTGACATACGCCTTTTGTCCTTGATTGCTTCAAGCCGTAGAGAAATTTCTTCAAACGACATACATGGTCTCCTTTCCAAGAACAACGAATCCCTCAGGATGCAGGATGTAAATCTCTTCCTCAAGATTACCAAATATTTCAATATTAGAATAGTTAACAGGGTTAGCTTACCAAACTTTTTCTAGAATGTTTCAATCAATTGATCTATTAGGAGAGTGATTTATCAGATAACATGTCATTGAAGCCGCTTCAGCCCAAAAAGATTTCCTCAAACCAAAATGGGAGAGCATGCAATGAACTCTCTCCAAGATAGTTCTATTCATCTTTTCTGCAACCCCGTTCTGTTGTGGAGTCCTTGGGATGGTGAGGTGTCTGGAAATGCCTTCCTTCTTGCAAAAATCATTGAATTCATTCGAACAAAACTCAAGGCCATTGTATGTCCTTAGCCTCTTTATCTTCTTGCAAGTTTGATTCTCAATAAATAATTTCCACTCTTTAAAAGTGGAAAATGCTTCATTCTTATGTTTGAGAAAATACACGCAAATTTTTCGTGAGAAATCATCAATAATTGTCATCATATAACGATATATACCTCTGGAGGGAACTTTTGACGGACCCCAAAGATCCGAATGAATATAATCCAAAGTACCTTTGGTTCTGTGTATGGCTTTAGAAAAACTAACTTTTTTCTGCTTACCAAAAAGGCAATGTTCGTAGAAATCAACCTTTCCAATACAGTGGTTACTAAGGTGACCCTTCTTCTTGAGGATTAGAATTCCTTTCTCACTCATGTGGCCTAATCTCATATGCCACAAGTTGGTGTTATCTTTGTTGGGTGAGGCAACAGCTGCAGAACCTGTAGCTGTTGAACCCTACAGCACATACAAACTATCACATCGAATTGCCTTTAGTAACACAAAAGCTCCTTTAGACACTTTGTAAACTCCACCTTCAACTGAGTATCTACACCCATGAGATTCAAGGGTGCCTAAGGAAATGAGATTTTGTTTCAACTCAGAGACATATCTGACACCTATTAAAGTTCTAACAATTCCATCATGTGTCTTGATTTTGATTGTTCCTTTACCAACAACTTTGCATTGAGCATAGTTTCCCATCAAAACAAAGACCATCGTAAATTGGTTCATATGTGGTAAACCAGTCTTTATTGTGAGACATGTGAAAAGTACAACCAGAATCAAGAATCCGTTCATTTTTAGACCTTTGTTCAGTGTTGGAAGCTATAAAACAATCCCCATCAGATTCAGTTTCAACAATATTGGCTTCAGCAGATTTTTCTGGTTGTTTACCATTTCCCTTATCTTCTCTATCTTGCTTATTTTTCAATTTATAACATTCAAAGATGTCGTGTCCTTTTTTCTTGCAATAACGACAATATTTGGAGTTCTTGTCTCTAGATTTTGACCTGGATTTATATTTATTGTTCCTACCTTTCTCTTGGTTTCTCCCTCTCACTACTAATCTATCACCATAACATAAAGAATGAATTTTACTATCAAATTTTTCTTTGGCTAGTAAATTAGTCTTTACATCATCAAATCGTAAGGTAAGATAATTACCGTATAACATAATTTCTTTGAATTGTCGATACGAGGGTGGTAGAGAAACAATAAGTAGAACGAATTTATCCTCGTAATCAATTTTAACATCCAAATTTTCCAAATCAATTATGATGGAATTAAATTCATCAAGGTGAGATTGGATGGGAGTAACTTCGGACATTCATATGATGGAAGAGGCCCAAGCCCATGATAGAAGAAGCCCAAGCCCAAATACAAGTTCAAGCTTCAGCTCAAGCCCAACAAATAGAAGATCTGGGTCAACTAAGCATCATTGGATGTCTTTTTTTGTAATTACTTTTGAGTATTTTTAGTAGAACATAAAGGGAAATGTAGATATAGATATAAGAGGTGAAAATGTATAAAGATAAGTCACACCTTCCATGTGACATAAAAAGAAGGTGTAGGTGTAGATTTAGGAGGTGCCAAAAAAAGAAACCAAGTCACACTTCCCTTGTGACTAGGAATTGGCTCCAAATTCAAATGCTTATCATTTGAATTTCCCTCCACTTTCATTTGAATTTACAGCCCTCTAAACACTATAAATAAGAGGGATTGGCTCATGTAAATTCAAGATTAATATAATAGTGAATTGCTGCCAAATTTGAGTCAATATCACTACTTGTCAAAAACCTCTCAAGGTTAGACTATTGATCTTCAATTTCCATTCTACCAAAGAGAGATGGCTTCACCACTCTCATTTCATACCTAACCTGCAGCTCCAAGGCATCCACATCTCCTAGGAGAGCCTTTTCCGTAGACCTCCATTAAGCTTCCGCAAATTCCACCAACAAACCTCCAAGGATGAAGGCACTTTTCCATCATTTGGTATCATGAGCTATGGTCTTCAAGAGATAAGTGCCTTGTCTTGATTTTAATTTTGTGTTCTTCTTAATTCTGAGTTGTTTATCATATTCCTTACATGTCTTTCTGTTTTAATTTCGTTTTTTGTTCATGATGATGTTTGAACAATTTTAATCGATGCATTTGGCTCAAATTGTTCTTGAGTTTCCATTTACAAAATGTTTTTAGGTTCCTAATTGTGGTGTTGTTCTTTTTTTGTGTTGTTTGAGTCTTTATTGCAATTTTAATTGGTTCATATTGTGTTGATTTGAGTCATTTTAATTTTGGAATCCAATTGTGTTTTGTCAAGTCATGTGTTTCCAAGAATTGTCATCAAATCCTAGTAGTACTTTTCTTGATTGATTTGGTTTCTTGATTTGATTTTGAGTCTAGTTTATAATCTGAATTGTGTGATCCTTTGGTGCATTTTTCTTTTAGATTTGAGTTCATGCTTGAGTGATAAATCCACAAAAGTTCTTACATATCAATTCCATTGTGTTTTTGAAGTTTCTTCAAACTGTTTTTAATTCCAGAATTAGGCTTCCTCTGTTTTTTATTCTATGTTGGTTGTTTTTGCTTATGAAATTAAAATTCGTTGGAGAAAAATTATGAAATTTTGGATCTAAACAGGTTGATGTGTTAAAAAAATAAAAAAAAAAGAAGTAAGTCAAAATTCAAAATAGAAACAAATGATAAATCAAATACAAAAAGTGTGCATTCTGGTGCAAACAGAAACAGTGATTTGGCAACAGATTTGAAAAATTTATCACAGTTAATTGGTGTATTGTTTCGGTGTGATTCCAGCGCCAAAATTTTGCTAAGATCTTGAAATGCTTCTGATTTAAATTTCAAATTCAAATTCAAAATATACAGCTCAGCATAAATATTTTAAGTCACGCATTTTGTGCCTCAAAATTCCAGTAGTACTGTTTTGGTTTTATTAATCAATTCTAGTGTCATTCCTTAGGTTCAATTTGTGTGCCACCTTTTGTTGAGTGCCTTATTTGTTTGATTGTCATATTCATTCAATACTCTTTCAAGATGTGTCATATAATTACTCCCTTTGTTGTTGTCCAATTCCAAATTGAATTGTTTCTTTGCTTTAAATTGTTGACCTCTATTGTTGGTGAAAGTTTTCAAAAGTGGTGCTTGGTTAAGTTTGGAATTAACCTTTGTGGTGTGTCCATTATTACTTAGTAGGTGCTGTTTTGAAGACTTAATTTGACTATACTTTAGAGGTTGAACAAGAGTGATGCAGCAAGTGAGTTTACAAAAATACACAGAGTGGGTGCCAATAGCAAAAGTTACAACAAGAAGAGTACCAAAAAGCAAAAGAAGTTCATAGAATAGGAATTCTAAATTTCCTTTTTGTAATCCAATTTCCATTGTATTTCTTTTGAATTGTAATTGCATTAAACCTTGATTAATTAGTGGAATAATTACGCATTAGACGATGAGTGTGTCTTCAATGGTTCTAAGTGTCTAGAAGCCTCACCTTAGGATACGCCTAGCTTTAAAGTTTTCTAGTTAGTAAACTTTAATTGTGTTTAGTTAATTGCTTTGCATTATTTAATTGCTTTGTATTGTTTAATTGCTTTGCATTTTTCTTGCATAAAATTGTGTTTCATTCTTAATTGTGATCTAAGTAAATTACTTAGAAAAAGATTTGTGACAAGTCTTGAGGGATAGGTTTTGGCAAGGAAAGACTTGGTACTTAAGAGATCCTAGTGATCCACCTCTTTTTCCTGGAAAGCTACCTTCATTACTTTCCTTGTCTTTTTTGGGGTAACATACTTACAACACATAGCTTTAATCATGTCAGCTCATTCTTTTAAATCTAGTGAAAGTGATCTAAAGTCCATTAAAACTCTTTTAAAACAATTAGCAAATGACTTTCAAACACTCTCATATAGATAATTAGAACATGAGGAACAAATCAAAGAGCTGAAAATGGTTAAAGAAAGGGATGAATACTCTAATAAATATAAAAAAAGTTCACATGCATCTAGTTATAAAAAATCATGAATCTTTTGGGGAAGAGAGCCTTAGGATAAATGAATATTATCAACCACCCCCTAGGAGAACTAGAAGAGAAAGACAAGAAAAATAAAGTATTAAGGAGGTTAGGGTAGATCTACCTTATTTCCATGGGAAAGAAAATGTAGAAGCCTATCTAGATTGGGAAATAAAGGTAGAACAATTGTTTGCTTGCCATAGAGTAAGTGAGGAAAGAAAGGTACCCTTAGCCACCCTAAGTTTTCAAGATAATGTTATGTATTGGTGGAATGCCCTTGAGAGAGAAAGGTGCCTTAATAAGGACCCTCCCATAGAGTATTGGAATGATCTTAGGGGAGCCTTAAGATGCCGCCATATTCCCCCCTACTACAATAAGAAGTCAATGGACAAACTCCAAGGACTTCATCAAAAAAATCTAAGTGTAGAAGAATATTGACAAAAGATAGTGTTATATATAATAAGGGTAGGGATTAATGAAGACTACCATTCCACCATATCTAGGTTTATAAGTGGTCTCAAACTTGAGATAAGAAACAAAGTTGAACTTTTACCTTATAAAGATTTAAATGACTTGATTCAACTTAGCATTAAAGTTGAAAAACAAATTTTGAGAAAACAATCAAGTCAAAAACAAAGTTCGTACTATGTATCTTATGACAAGGAAATGGTCCAAAGAGGGAAAGAGCATATAAAAGAAACATCTCTAGAACCTTCCCAAAATGTACCCAAATACGAGCATATCTCACACACTCAAGCTAGAGAAATTCAAAGTTTTAAATGTCTTGGTAATGGTCATTTAGCGTCTCAGTGTCCCAATGAAAGATCTATGATCTTAAGGGACAAAGATGACAATAGTAGTCAAGAAAAAGAAACTAGTGAGAGTGAAGAAAATATAAAAATAGAAAATCAAGAGAAAGTCCTTAAGGACCAATTTGAGGTGTGGGAGAAGAGTGTTCCTTCCCACAAGGTTATTCAGAAAAAAGAAAAAATTGAAAATATACTTTTATCTGAACAACCTTTAGACCTCCTTCCTTGTAAAGGAACACTTGCATGCACTACCACACTTGCTGAAATTTGTGAGCTACCTCCTCAAGAGAAAAAGTTTTTAAAAGAATTTGATGATATATTCCCTAAGGAAAACCTCATTGAACTTTCACCTTTTAGGGGTACAGAACATCAAATAAATTTAGTTTTAGGGGCTAGTCTACCAAATAGACCAGCTTATGGAACTAATCATGACGGTACTAAGGAGATAGAATCACAATTTCAGGAATTGTTGGAAAAGGGCTGGATTCGCAAGAGTTTAAGTCCTTATGTTGTACCTATTTTGTTGGTGCCAAAGAAAGATGGCAAATGGAGAATGTGTTATGATTGTAGAGCCATCAGTAATGTCACCATCAAATATAGGCATCCAATTCTTAAACTTGATAATATGCTTGATGAATTGCATGGGTCCACTATATTTTTCAAAATTGATCTTAAAAGTGGATATCACCAAATAAGAATCAAAGAAGGTGATGAGTTGAAAACTACTTATATGAGTGGTTAGTGAAGCCTTTTGAATTCACTAATGCACCTAACACTTTCATGAGGCTTATGCATCATCTCCTTAGGAATTGCATAGGTAATATGCAGTAGTTTATTTTGACTATATGCTAAGATATCACCAACAAGTGAAGGTCGAGGTATCTATAGGCATCTACAAAGAGAAAATTTTATGTGATGTCGTGCCTAAAGAAACTTGTCATGTCTTATTGAGACGACCATTGCAAATTGCTAAAAATTCCATGCTCAATGGTCGTACCAACGAGACTACCTTCACACATAAAAAAAATATTTTTCATGAAGGAGAACTCATAGGCCAATTTGGAGTTGATAAAACTCTAGAGCTTTTAAAAGGAAAATTCTTTTGGCCACCCATGAGGAAAGATGTTCAAAGACATTACCATAGATGCATTTCTTGTTTAAAAACTAACTCTAAGGAAATGTCTCATGAACTCTATGCTCTTTCACCTTTTGCAAATGCTCCATGGGAAGACATAAGCATAGATTTTATATTAGAACTTCCTAGGACAACAAAAGGTTTTGATTCCATTTTTATGGTTGTAGATAGGCTCTTCTTTTGAGAAGTGGTAAGACTTCATGGTTTATCTCCAAGCATAGTTTTAGATAAAGATCCAAAATTTGAAGACCATTTTTTTTAGGATTCTTTTGGAAAACTTGAAACTAAGTTGAAATTTTCAATTTCTTATCATCCTCAAACGAATCGTCAAAATGAAGTTGAAAATATAGCTCTTTCTATTATGCCTAGGGTAATCATGAGAGACAACCACAACTCTAGGGATGAGTATCTTTCCCATATTGAGTTTGAATACAATATGGTAGTTCATAAAACTACTAATATTTCTCCATTTGAGGTTGTATATGGGTTCAATCCTCTTTCTCCTTTAGATAGTTTACCACTTCCTAATCCACAAGAATTTGTGCCTAAGGAAGGAATAACAAAAACTGAATTTTTTAAAAAAATGCATGAGAGGATTAAAGAACAAATACAACAACAAACAGAGAAATATTATGAGAAGTTGCCAAAAACAATAGAAAACAAGAGGAATGACAACTTAATAAAACTGTTTTTTATACAACTGCTCAAACTAACTCATTTACTTTGTTTGGTGACAGAAGGACATTTGATCCAGAAGGACGAGCATAGTTGTGAAAGAAAGAATAAGGTTGTTCTTCGAGATCAACCTTGTAGATCTGAGGACAGAACCTCTCAAGAAGGAGAGAATGATGGAAACCATCCAGCCACATACATCCACATAATAATGATGAAGAAGAAGCATTGGATTTGAGGACAAATCCTTTTCAAGAGGAAGGGGATGATGGAAGAGGCCCAAGCCCATGATAGAAGAAGCACAAACCCAAGCCCAAATACAAATTCAAGTTTCAGCTCAAGCCCAACAAATAGAAGATCAGGGCCAACTAAGCATCATTGGATGTCTTTTTTTGTAATTACTTTTGAGTATATTTAGTAGAACATAAATGGAGGTGTAGATATAGATATAAGAGGTGCAAATGTATAAAGATAAATCACACCTTCCATGTGACATAAAAAGAAAGTGTAGGTGTAGATTTAGGAGGTGCCAAGAAAAAAAACCAAGTCACACTTCCCTTGTGAAACTAGGAATTGGCTCCAAATTCAAATTCTTTATATTTGATTTCTCAATAGAGACTCGTTTGATCACTATTGCTTCTCATTTGAATTTCCCTCCACTTTCATTTGAATTTTCAGCCCTCTAAACACTATAAAAGAGGGTTTGGCTCATGTAAATTCAAGATTAATATAATAGTGAATTGCTGCCAAATTTGAGTCAATATCACTACTTGTCAAAAACCTCTCAAGGTTAGACTATTGATCTTCAATTTCCATTCTACCAAAGAGAGATGGCCTCACCACTCTCATTTCATACCTAACCTGCACCTCCAAGGTATCCGCATCTCCTAGGAGAGCCTCGTCCGTAGACCTCTATTAAGCTTCCGCAAATTCCACCAACAAACCTCCAAGGATGAAGGCATTTTTCCATCAGTAAAGAGTTGCTCCTTTAACCGGAGTTTGTTTGCAAGACTTTTGGTCATGTATAGAGACTCCAATTTACTCCATATTTCTGCTGCAGTTTTCTCGTTTATGAACTCACGCAACACCTCACGGGACAAGCATAATTGGATTGCAGACAATGCCTTTTCATCCATCTCCCACTACTCCTCCGTCATAGTGGTTGGCCTCATCGTTTTACCTTCCAGAACTTTCTTTAAACCATTTTGGGTGAGAACAGCTAGCATCTGGACTTTCCAAATAGCAAAGCTGATTTTACCATCAAATTTCTCAATATCGAATTTCGACATTATTGAACAACAAATCCTGGTTGAATTATCGAAAAGCTCTGATGCCAATTTGTAGGGATATCGTGTGTGGAAGCGTGATAATTTCAACCAAAGATTATGAGAAATTGAAGTAACAAGGAAAAATGAGAATGATACCATAATTTTTAGGTAAAAAACCCCTTTAAATAGAGTTAAAAAACCACCAGTGAGAGAGCCAAAACGACCACTATAATGGTACTGGGAGTACAATGAATTCCTCTCAGGCTAATAGATAAATAGCCCCAAAAAAAATTCTCTCTATATGGGTTAAATACTTAACACCCAAGAGAAGAAATTGAGAATATATGAAAGGAGAGAGGAAGCAAGTGTATGTTGTTGTTTTGTTGTTGTATTACATTGCTTGAAGGAAGCCACTATATATAGTGGTTCTAGGAGACAACAATTAATTGAGAATGGTAAGTAACCTTCTTTTGATAACAATTAATTGTGAACGGTAAGTAACCTCCCTTTGATTACAATTAATTGTGAACGGTAAGTAACCTCCCTTTGATTTCTTTGGATATGCTCCTTCAATTATGCCAAGAAAACGGAAAAGGTGAGTCATATTCCACAAAAACTCAAAGCATTTAGATGTTTTAGTCTCTTTGTCCTTTAGCATCAATATTGGGGGTTGTGTATCGTCAACTCTAACATTGGATATGTCTTAAACAGACTAATTAGATTTTGACTGATGTGGTGGTTAACTTAAGTATGTGATAATTTGAATCTTATTTTTCGATAAAATACATTTACTTTGGTGAAATTATTTTCACGAATGTGATTTGCGACTCAACCTTAGAGTTACATGTCTTGACACTCAAGACCTACTACCCTTAAAAGAAGTGAATATTAACCGTTTTTAGATCTACACCATTAGTATGGAGAACATGTTGAATATTTCAAACTTAGAATCTCTTGATATATTTGACAAAAAAAAAATTATATTTTAATTCAATAATTTGATTTAATATTTAATATTATTTTGAATTATTAAATGGTTGTGATGAAAAATGGGTTTTAAAATAGTTTTATTTTCCAAATTTTTTGGTTAAAATATTTTTTTTATCTTCAAGAAAATTGAAAACATTGAAATTTATATTTTTATGTAAACAAAATTATATTTTCATCTCATCACAATCCACACTATATGATAAGTTTGTTGACTTTTTTTAGTCGTATAAGAATAATTGCAACTAGTTAACTCATTAAAATAACATAATAAAAATACTAGTATATATTATTGGATCTTTATTTAATCAGTCAAATCTCCAAAATTGTGTTCATCATCGTGTTTGGTTGTAAGTTTTAAAAAAATTAAACATTACAATTAATTTTAGTTTTTAAAATTTAATTTTCAATTTAGACTGAATTTTAGCTTTTAAAATTAGTTTTATTTTAATTTTAGTATAAAGTAAATTAGCTTAATTTTTCACTAATTAATGAGTAAACATGTTAGTGACTTGATGAAGTTTTAGTGACATTTTTAAAATGGTGATCTATCCAATATTTAACATGCTAATATATTTATATATGAAACAAGTTTTTAATAGGCAAATAGTTGGGAAACAACTTTAAAATAATAATCCTAAATATAAAAAAGGTAAAAAATAATAATAAATTAGGTTTAGACCTTAATTTTACAAAATAGGTTCGATCTACCTTATGTGAAGTTGCATAGTTGTGCTGAAAACTTTTATAAAAAAATAAAATAAAAATTACAAAATAGGTTATAGCTATATATGAGCTAGTGACCTATATCCCAATGATGCATGTTGATGGAAGAGTTTTGTTCTCATGACATGTGCCTACCATTTTTTTGCTTTGATTTTTTGCATGTCTAATGTCTCATCCATCAATCATAGAAATTAATTGAAGACGTTAAAAAAATAAAAATCATTTTCTAATTTGTCTTAGGAGAAAATAGATGGCGAAATAAGAAAATTAATTTTGTTTGTTTGGTTAAAAAAATGAAAATTAATAATTAATGAGATTTGTTGTATTTTGTCCTTCTTATTTATTTTATTTGTTGTATTTTGTCTTTTTTTAATATTAAATATTTTATATTAATTAAAAATATGATCAAGTTATAACATATAAATGAAAAGTAAATTTTATTTTACAATTTTATAAAATAAAATAAAATAGTGTAATAATAGTTATGTATATAATTTTCATGATAAAAAATTTACAACAATAAAAAAGAACATCCATTTACCAACTAATTAATTGAGAGACCAACTTTGTTTTTTCTTGAAAACAATGATGAACATTAGGACCATATGTTTGGTATCTTTTCATCTCTTCCCAACATCTTCTCCTATTCTATATTCTCTACCTTCCTAACCCTAACCCTAACCCTAACCTCTCCCCAAATCTTTCTCTTTGAAACTCAAAATCTAGCTAATTAGCTTTAACACCAATGGACAAAAAACTAAATTACCAAATATTAAACAAGAACCAAAAGACTTAGAACACAATCACCCACTTTTTAGGTCAAAGTCAGATTCAATTGGACAAACTTTCAGTACAAAGAGTGACAGCCCAACAATAAAAAAGGATAAATTAGCTCAAAGCCAGCTAGGATAAGTAAATTTGGTCAAAAAAATATTGAAAATTAAAAATTATTTGGTTGAAAACTAACTTTTTCCATAAAAAAAATATGAGAAAAAATTATATAAGTATTTTCATAAATTAAAATTACCTTATATACAAATAAAATTGATCAATTTTTAAAAAACTTAAATATGATAACTTGGACAAATTATTTTTTGTAAATTATAAATTAATGAATTTCGTTTTTTCTTTCATTGTTTAACAAATAAATACCACACATTAATAATTAAGAAATTAAAAATTTACCAAAGATAGGAACATAATGTAATCTATGGTTTTTTTACGAAAAATAAAATAAAATAACCTTTTATATTATTTCTTCAATATGAAAGTAATGTTTTTGTCCAACAAGGTGTGAAGAATCTAATAATCAATTATAGTGAAAAAATAACACCCTCGTTTAATTTATGTGATAAAAGGTTTAATTTTTTTTACCAAAAAAATTGTAATTTTTAAAATTGGTAATGTGTATATATAATTCCAACAGTTTAGTGAACATTAATGAATAGTTTTATGTATTTGAAATAATTTATATTATTATTTAATTACAAGTAATAATATATAATGATTTTTAGTAATCATATTTTCAAAAATTATATTTACGTTAATCTTTTACTAAGTGATAATAAATTTTTTATATTGATAATGTGTAAAATTAAAGACCTCAACATTAAACATTCAAATTCTCACATTATTATTAATTTTTTTCATTTTAAAAAATAATAATATATCTATCACATGAATAATAATAATAATAAGATAATATGATACATTTGATAATAATATTTGTATAAAGCATGGATAGTACCTGCTACCGGCTGAACAGTTGATACTTTTCTCTCGGTCGTGTTTTCTTTTCTTCCTTTCTTGTATTTGTTTCTTAGTTTTCGATCGGGTGCACATGCAAAAGACTCTGCGACGATCAAATAAGTTATCTGTTTGAGTATGGTTAATATATTGATAAAAACATACCTTATTCTTGTATAATCATATTATTTTTAGTGTTTGTAAGAGACTATCTCGTTAATGAGTCGTATTTGATGTGTATCATTATATGATACATATCTAAAATAATTTCTATTATTAATAAAATTTATAAACTAATTTATAGATTAGTATTTAACTAGCCATCAAAGTTTTAATTTAATACTAATAAATATTTATATTTAAGCTTCTTCTCATACTTTTAACTTCAAATATCAAAAGATAATTTTAATTTTATAGAACAACCATTAAAGCATTTTCATTGTAAGAGTCATATATTGAGTTATAAGATTAAGACCCGAGTTTAATAAAACCTTCTTGTAAGAACATAATTTTTTTAGTCTTTAAAATAGTATCTAATTTAATCAATATAACAACTAATATTTTTTTTTATAAAATTGATTTTTATTTAATGATTTTTTAATAATAAATTATTTATCTATTAATTTAAAATATTATAAAATAACACAGTAGTTTTATACCAAAATCCATATTAAGAAGTTAAAGTGGTTAATATGAAGAGAGTGGGAGGAGGAAGATGTGGAAAAAAGTTCCCTGTATGGCAGCAACATGCACGTTTCCTTGTCCCACTGGCTTAAAACTTGAATGACCCAATTGTGATCACATGCGTGAACAACAACACAACAATCCTCTTCCTAGATCCTATATCCCTAGGCATCTGTGCCACACTTGATTCTCATAATCATAATGTTGAAAAGAAGGGAAGACATGCAAATATTTCTTTTGCCCCAAACATCATATCTTCCTCAAAATATTTATTATCATTCTTTTCTTTGCCAAAACCAAAAACCAACTTAAAATGTATAAGGAAAGTCAACACAACAACACTTTCACTTCTTACTGCTGGAGATCCCACATCGACTAGAGATTAGAGCATTTCATTGTATATAAGTGAGTGCAAACCTCAATCTCATGAGCTGGTTTTATGGGGTTGAGTTAGGCTTAAAGTCCACTTCTTAATATGGTATCAGAGCCATTTCGAGCCTATCCTAGCGAGTGTTTGTGTTGGGTTTATCGTGTCACTTGCTATCGGGCCGCTATCAGACCACCCAAAATATATAGTCCCACGCACGAGTTGGCAATCTCGACGTGAGAGGTGTGTGTTAGAGATCCCACATCGACTAGAGATTAGAGCTTTTCATTGTATATAAGTGGGTGCAAACCTCAACCCTATGAGCCGGTTTTATGGGGGTTGAGTTAGGTTTAAAGTCCACTTCTTAATACTTACCATCAATATACATACATACATATAGTTTTTGGACTGCCTTATCATTAACACTATGATATAATAAATAAATATAGATCACATCAATACTATGATATAATTAGTATTACATCTTATAGTTTTGAACTTTTTTGTTAGTTGTTGCATCATTATGTGATGTTTTGAGTTTTTAGTTAGGTTTTTATGTTTAAGTCATTTCATTCACATATTACATAGCATGTATATAGATTTTTGAGATGATATGTTGTTGGGTTGTAATGAGTTATGACTTTGAGGCATCTAGCCTCTTTTGTGTATATGGGTTGAAGCATTCCTTAATTGTTCCATTTTATTTAATGTAATTAGTTCATTGCAGATAAAACAGTGTTGATGACCTTAGTTATTTCTTGGATTACGCATATGCATTACTTGTGTTGAGACTTCATGTTAACTATTAGATATTAGGAACTTTATTTTATAAGTCAATAGTGTAAGATTGAATTAAATTTAAAGTTCGTTTCTTAATAACACGTGTTATGTAATAGGGTTGAGACATCCCTAAAATATCTCATATTTATTTATTCATTGAAAATAAGAAAAAATATCCTAAGAGACAGTAAGTTTATTTCGGTTTGAAATTGTTCTACAAATATCTACAATATATTCTTTTTAAAAACAATTCGACAAAGAAATTAAATTTAATATAATAATTTACAAAGGACTATAGATTGCGATATATAAAATAACTTTATCTTATATAAGAATAAAAAGAATAATCTGGACATATATACAATCATATAAAAATAGTTAAGATTTAGAGTCACGTCATCATTCAAAAGAATAGCACAATTAAAAAAACTTACATAATTTATGCATTTTTATTTTTAATATATAATATTATTATAATATTTATTATTCTTATTTTGGTATTAAAAAATTATAAGTAAGGTTCATGGAAACTGCAGTGCATGCTTGAAAAGGTTGATAGATAAGGCCATTTTGAGAACTTCACCTAAAGAATAAATTTATATATATATATATATATATATATATATATATATATATATATATGAAAGTATTAAATAAAAAGTAATAAGATTCCATTTGGCTAACACACCCCAACCTTAAATAACTCTTGTCCATATAGGGCTTGTAATGAGTGGGGGCCCTTTTATATATAAATAAATTTTCTCAGACAAAAAATAGTGGAATATCAATTAGTGGTCAAAATTAAAGGACACATATCTAACCATGCCAATGGGAAAAATCATCACAAGTTTTTTTTTCATTTGCAAAGTGTTTGTTATTTAAGGTATTATATTATACCAAAACAACAATTTCATCTTATCTAGATTTGTTTTGCTTCACTTTTTCATATATCAATTTGCATTTAAGGTTTTTAAATATATTATAATAATAATGGTGGATAACTACGTATAGTAAGTCTTTTGCAATGAGAAAACAAGAAAAAAATTATAGTTTTTTCTATTATCTAAAAATAATAATAAATAAATATGAACTATTTTGGGATACCTTAATCCTATTACAAACACGTGTTATGTGTGTGCATTATATTAAAAAAAAAATCATCATCACCTAATCTTCCTCTAAAAAAAATACAACCTTACCAACACTACCTCACTAAAAAGTAAAGAATGAATAAATAAATATGAAGTATTTTAGGAATACTCCAACCTTATTACAAAACACTTTAGGAATACTCCAATCTTGTTACAAAAGGCTGGTTATATATGTGCATAACCCAAAAAAACAATAAGATTGTCATCACCTATATTAACATTCACCCAAACAAAAAATCAATCTTACCAACACCATCTCACTAAAAAGTGATGATATTTTTGTTATTTTTGTCCTTTTATATTTTGAGACAACAATTTCGAATTTAAACACTAATTAATTTAGTAGTTAGTTTTGTAATGTGTTTAATTGCTCTTAAAAAATTGTTTACACATTATTTTTTTTAATAAAAACTCATTTATATAAAACTTGATTTTTTTTTACAACCTTTAAATACAATCAAAAGACACACTTATGATTTTAATATATTTACACATAGTCATCTCACAATAACATATACACCATATTGTATTAATATATACATATACTTGACCTCATATAGATATATATACACATAATATGACCCATCATTCAATACTTTACAATAATAAAACCCTAAGTGGCTAACTTGAAATTTAATATGTGACACTATATCATCATAATTGATGCATAGAGGGTTGAGAATTAAGTACACACTCTTCTTATATATCTCCTTTGGGGTACCCATTTTCATCAGAAGGACCATTGTTCCAATTAGCAGAAGAAGAAGCATAATAGAAACTTAAACCAGGTGAGGAACCACCACCATCATCATTACTAATCATCTTGCTTCTTCCTTCATGATGATTACTACTATTTCGCATTTCATTGCAAGTGTTGTAGCGGATCAAATCAGCATTTGTAGCATCAAGTTCCTTCTGGAGCTTTAAAACTTGTCTTTGGAGCACTGAAATAGCACCAACACAACCATACACAGGATCTTTGATCCTTGCTTCTGCTTCATAGGCCAGAGAGTTCACAGTGTCCTCTCTCTGATAGGGTTGCACCTCGTTCAGGATCTTGCTCACGTTGCTTGCACCAAAGATCTTGTGCACATTCACAAACTTCTGAGGCTCCTCTGGAGGGAAATATGGGGCGAAAAGGCAATCTGGCATGCACTTCCTCCTCAAAAACTTGCATGCTGCACATGGAGAATTGGAGTAGCTAGAAGAAGCCATGATCTTCACTTACCTCAAATTCACAACCAGAAGACACTATATACCAATCAATAACAATCACAAAACTCTACATAGTAAACTTCTAAGTGATCATATAATGTCATTAAGCTCTTCCATGTCTAATTAAACTTAGGGTTATGAAGACTTTGCTTGTTTGTTAAAGCACTTTGTTGTTGCTACACTTTTTGAACTTTTTTTATTAACTTTTTGTGCCAAAGTCTTCTTTGATATTGAGTGTTACACTATTTACAGATTCTCAGTACCAGAACCCTTGTTTTCTTCTTTTTCCATTTTTGACAGAAGGAGGAAAGAAACTAAAATGAAAAATAAACCAAAGATAGATATACATAAAGTATGATATATGTATGAAAATTTTATAAATTGTGTTTTATCATTTTCTTTCATGTTCAATATTCTCTACATATTCCTTATAACCTGTCTATTTCCCTGTAAAATCTCTCTAAATCTGCAGGTATACCCTTTTGTATGTGTGTAGCTCAATTGCAAGTGGCTACAAGGCAAGAAAAAGGTACACCAACCAAGTAGCTTTTTATACATATTGAATTTTTATCTATTTCTATTGGATGATACACCAATCACCCAGAATATATATGTGTATACCTTTTCTCAAAAATAAAAAAAATCTGATCAAAAACACAAATTTATAAGACAGTTTCTAACTAAAAGAAAAGAGGTTATAATTATATAATTGGGATGAAGAAAGATAGTATATATATACCTGGTGAAGCTAGCTAGCTAAACTAGCTAGGTTTCTTTGAACAAATTAACAATAATATGATTATTTACCTTAAAATGTGGGTGCAGGCTTGGTCTTTGAAGATCTGTTAAATCTTTAATATTTGGGTGTGAAAAGGTGTGGCACCTAACTCTGAGTGTGTGTGAGAGAGAGAGAGAGAGTTTTCTGGAAAGTGACTATTGGATGTGAGAGTTGAGGGAAGAACCCTAGTTAGTTGCAAGACAAGATGAGAGAAACCCGCAAATTAATTGTGAGACAACAAAAATACAACATGAGAGCATAAAGAGGCAAAGAGCATTTTAGTGTGAAAAAGAGTGAAAAAAAAAACAAAATGAGGAAACAAAGTGAAAAAGAATGAATGACAAAACTTTTATAATAATGTCAAACACTATTCAATAATATTCAATGTTAATTAATTATATATCTTACAATATAATCAACTCCCACATGACCATAGCAAATAATTTATGCATTAACATCTAAAAGTAAATACCTTTTTCTATTTTTTCTAATCTCAAATTTTGAAAAGTCCTTATCAGTCATAATTTGTGGTTGATTGAGAGTGCACAAATTTTAAATTGGCAACATATATGTTGAAAGTACAATCTTTTATATATATATATATATATATATATATAAATATATATATATAAATATTTCAATATTTTTTATAAAATAAAAAAATTATTTAAAAGTGATATATAGCATGAACCCTTTATATTACTAAATGTTTCTTCTTCGCTGAAAAAAAAAACTAAATGTTTCTAATTTAATAAATTAAAAATTGTTTATAATTTTGTAACTTTTAATTAGTTTTCATTTTTAAATAACTAACCAATTGATTCTATCAAACATCACTTTACAAAATGAAGAAGTTGAAACTAAACTTGTTCTTAATCTATTTTTTATGGCAGTGACACCACTAAGCAAGTAAGTAATAGGAAACCATTATGATTTAACCACAATTTTATTTTATTTTTCATTTTGAAAGAGAAATATATATTGGTAATCCAATTACAAGACAACCAATTTATATAGAAAATCAGATATATACACTATTAAAAATCGGTCAAGAAAAACAATTCTCTATATTTATATATACAACCAAATTATTATCTAAAAATAACAAAATCAACCATTAAACTAATATTTGATGAGAAAAAAATAGCTTTAACTGATCAATTTAATAAAATGAGATTTATTGCACTGTTCCATATATATATATATATATATATATATATATTATCATAATCTAAATAGTTTTTTTTTCTTTTATAATGAATGATCTATAAATTCAATGAATATAACATGAAAGCTATGGCACTGACAAGTTTCTGATGTTTGTATTGAAGCATTTTCTGTTAATTCTGCTGTAACTTTAAACAGGTATCTAGGTTCTCTAGATTTGATTAAAGTTATAAAAAGAAGAATAAAGTATAATTAAGAATTGATAAAAAAATTTATTAAAAAGTGATTATGAACAGATAAAAGTCGGCAGTGGCAAACAAAGTCTAATTCCTTGTTTTGTCAACTGTCTTTGGGATTTGGATAAACAGATTCTTAATATAAATTTCGAGACTTTTATTTATTTAAATAACACTATACTAAGATATATGTAGGGAGAAGAAGACAAAATTTGATAAAGTTAATAAATAATTTGTAGACTTTTTTTCTGATTTTTTTAGATATTAATTTTTAATTTTTGCATAAGTTAATTTCAATTTGGAGAAACTTTTTTTTTCTAATTTTTCTCTCTTAAAATTTTAATAAAAAAATTGTCTAAACATACTCTATTATTAAGGTCTTAGGTTCGAATTTTTATGATTAAAAAATGAATCTTTTATTATAAATAATTAGTCAAATTCCTATTGAAAAATTATAAACAGATACTCTATATTAATATTATGGTGAAAAATAATTAATTATTTAAATAACGTAAATTTTAGTGCTGGTATATCTATTTAACTTGACATTTTTAACATATATTTTTTTATAAGGATTTCGAGATCAAAATCTTGATTACGTATTTAAGGAATAAGATTAATGTTTACAGTTGTTATAGATTCAAAAACAAAATATTTTATGTATGGATATGTTTGATAAACAAAATTATAAATTACGATAACTACTCTCCTAATTAAGGTTTTATGAATTTACAAATCTTCCATTTTTTTAACACTTACGGTAACCTCTCTTATAGAAATACACATTGCAACATAAGAAGAAATACAGATTTTATAACATAAGGTAAAAATAATTTTGCAATGCTTTTTAAATAATTAAAACAAGATAAATACCAAAATATTTATGTAATTTTACCAAAATCTCAATAAAGATTAGTGTAGTTACAAGAAAAGTTGGAATAAGCAATTAAATGAGGCTATAAATATATATATATATATATATATATATAATATTATAATAGATAGACTTATGATTGATGAAGATGGCTGGTTAATTGATGTAGGTCATGAAGAATAATATCACATTTGATGTAGGTCATGAAGAATATTAGATATTTTTAAGATATTTTTAAATATGATGTTTAAATATTTAGGTTAACTAAATATGTATATTTTATCATTGAACTAGACACTAATAAGATATTAAGACAAATTGGATAGTTAACCTAAATCTATTTATGTAAAAGACTCATTAAATTGTTATAAATAGATGAAGATTTCAAAGTGTATATTGTTCATTTATTACACATATTTTATTTCATGTATATTTTTTTATTAGCTTGAGCATTTGAGTATCTTTACAAAGAAACATACCTGCTTGACTAGAAGGTAAAATTAATACATCTTAAATTGGTGGATGTGTGAGAGGAATAAGGTTTTAGATTTGAAGACAAACAATAAAAAAAATTCATCGTATAAAATCACTTCAATACATGAACAAAATATAAACATGAATTTTTATTAGTAGATTAAACAATTCATATATTAGTTTAAATTTAGAAAATAATTTTCATCGATATATAACTTGTATACTTTTTAAGACTAAAATAAAAATTTTACAAATGTAATTTGATGATACAATCAAGCAATAGAATATGAGTTGTAAGACTTTTTCATTATGAATATTAATGGATCATTTAATAGATAATGACTAGTGAAATAAATCAACATAAAAGTTTTATACTAATTCAACCTTAACTTTTGATTTATGTGTAGTTTTTCTTAATAACTCTTGAAGTATTCCTCTAATCAATAACTTGATTACAACAACAAGTACATAAATAATTTGTGGTCACTCTTAATTTTTCTATGGGATTAAGAACATTTTTATCTTTTTATATTGTCACTTATGACTACATACCTATAAAAGATGTTTATGAAGGTTACTCCATGGAGATAATACACAATTTAGGTTTTTTTACGGTACATATTTTTTGTTATCTGCAAATAATAAAATGAATAAATGTGGATATTTAAGGGATACCCCAACCCTTGTACAAAAAACTCTCTCACATAACCCCCCAAGACAGAGGATTGTTACATGAGGCCCCCCCAAAATAGAATCCATAATATCGTGGACCTTCCCACAACCTATATATAAAAAAAAAACTATAGCTTGCACTAGCTTAGAATTGTTTTTTCAGAAAGATTGACACAAAAAACTGACCAACCAAAATATTTACAATATCAACAGAGACAAAATGGTCATAATTCTTCAAGAAAGCATGCAACGTTCTCTTACAGAGATATCTAATAACAACAACACCCCCACGACACCAACTTTATATTAACCATTAGCCCCTTTAAAGAAATGGTACAAGCATTGAAATATATTGCTCCAAATCCTGTTTGAACCACAAAAGATGTTTCTCCCAGCTACACCTCTGTACCATAGGTATAACTTCCTCACTAGTCTCCTCCCACTCTACTACAACCCCTATCACCATAGGCACAACCTCCTCACTACACCTTTAACTTTTCAGGAATATGCAGTATAACCCTTCTTTCCCAACCAGAAACGTGAAGACAAAGCATAAAGATGGAATACGTAATACACCAGGAGTAGAAGAAAGCATATCAGAGAAAGAATGACAATCATCACCTTTTGTGTAGAAGCAATTATCCATTAATGCATTTATGGAAAAATAGCAGCTAATAACATTGCTAAACCTCTAGGTTACTTCAAAGATGTCAAATAGTTCATAGGATAGAGAACTCAATCTAAATATAAGAAGCTATATTTGAATTTTTTTCGTTTTGTTAAGGACCATGCTTGTAGCTGTGCTAGGTGGAAAATCTTTCCAGCATCTACCTTACCCTCTTTAAAAATAATTATATTCCTATGACTCCAAATGATCTATTGTATAGCTACCCAGACTTTCATTCCAAACACAATTCTTCCTAAAATTAAACTGGAACAAGTAGAACTATTGAAGGTGGTATATATGATTATTATGAAAAACAATTTGGACCCCCGCCCACTTAAAACACATTGTTCATACTTGATAGGCTACATTGCATTCTAGAAAAAAGATGATGGACAATTTCCTCAACCTAACTACATAGGGCAAATAGTAGAGGATATGATAACACATCTTCTAATTAAGTCATCCTTATTGGGATTTTTCCTTTCAAGATTCTCCAGGATAAGGTGAGTGCATTGGGAAAGAGCTCGAATAGCCTACAAAATCTCCATAGTTAGGGTTAAATAATGTAAAACTTGATATATCTTAAGATGAGAATATGTACCTATTTATAATATACTTAAGTATGATAGAATTGATTGTGAATAATCTTCTCTTGATTTATAAAAGAATAATTCTTTATATTTATGATAATGTCAAAATTAGTTCAATTTAATTTGCTCACTATATTAAAATTTATATAAAAAAAATTAATTTCAATGTATACTATAAATATTATTGTTTGATTATGTACAATATTTTATATATAAAGATTGTATAGTTTTTTTTTATTAGCAAGAAAAAATAAATATGGGTCAGGAGTGGTTCAACCCTTATACATAACAAAAGAGACAATGTCTCTCCCCAAAGAGAAATGAAACTCAAAAAGCTTGCCAACCTACTAAGAACTAATGCAAACCAAGTTGTCTTCCGTACAACAAAAGCTACACCAAACACAACCTTCAAACCAAACAAAAATTGAGAATAAAGCGCAGAGCTCAAATAGAAAAAACTAACATACAAGCCACAAAAGTAGAAAGAGCCACACTCGAATCATGCCGACAACAAGCATCTATGCAAGAACAAGCAATCCTTGAGCCCATCAAAGATCCAACGTGAACACCTGCCACACATAACAACAATTAAAACGAACACCCCTCGCAAAACACAAAGCATAAGCCCGACCAACCTATAGAAAGTCATTTACTTTTAATTGAGTACATACAAACCATGAGCTCAAGACACCAATCTGAAAAGGAAAAGCAAGTTGAGGGAACTTTAGAAGTTACCAAGGACCAAACTTTCAATTGAGTCATGGAAGAAATTTATGAATGATCAATCACTCCACCTTTAAAGATGTGTTGATTCCTATGTCTCCGAACCTCACTTACCAATGCAATCCAAACATTTCTCAAAACAATAATATTATAAAGCACCCGCCACTTATAAAGAGTGTATAGTTATTGCACAAATTATTTAGAACTTACTTATGGAAAGAATAAACATTTGTGACGCTATAAAAATATAAAAATATTAAACTTAATTTTAATTGTACAAAATATATATATATATATATATATTACTAAACAATATTTGTGAATTACTTAACTTTTAGTAATTAAGGGATTGCGCAGGTCGATACTGTATTTTAAATATAAATAATGATCTATAAACATGTAATTTGTATATCTCACTGTTCTCTAAACTTTATTAGATTCGGTCTTTTAACATAATTTTCTTTAGAAAAAAAAATTACTCTTAAAGCATTTTCAAAAACTTTCTCATAAATATATCAACATTTTCACTTTTTTACGACAATAGAAAAATACAAGAATCACAAAAAAAGGAAAAAGGAAAAAAAAAAGATATGGACCAGTATATAATTACACATTTAATAACTTCTTAATGCAACGAGTATTTAATCTTAGAAGTACTCATGTTATCGAACGGTTCTGGAGGGATTCTTATTGTTTGGCATAGTAGTTCGTTTCAATGTTCCAAACACATCTCTAATAAACGTTTTGTGATCTTTTTTGGCAAATGTTTGGTTAAGAATGTCCCTGTAGTCATTGTGAATGTGTATTCGTCTTACAACATCAAAGATAAAATATGTTTATGGGAGGAGCTAGCAAAGTTAAGAGAGAACAAAGCTTGCAAATCTTGGTGTATCCTTGGTGATTTTAACGCAATCAGGAAGAAGGAAGAGCGTAGAGGAGTTTGTTATGGAAGAAGTGATAGTAGGGAGATCTCCAGTTTCAATAATTTCATTGAGGGGTTGGAGTTGTTAGATATTCCATGCTTAGGAAGAAAGTACACTTGGTACAGACCAAATGAAAAGGCAAAGAGCAGGATTAACAGATTTTTAGTCTCTAATGAGTGGCTACAAACCTAGCTTGGAAGTAAGCAGTAAGTTTTAGGCCAGCAAGTATCAGATCATTGTGCCTTAGTTCTAAAAGCACACGTGATGGACTGGGGACCTAAACCTTTCGGGTTTCTAGACATATGGTAGGAGGACAAGAGGTTCAACGACTTTGTGAAAGAAAAGTGGGAGAAGTATGTGGTGCAAGGTAATCCGTTTTTGGGCCTAAGAGATAAGTTCAAAATGCTTAAATGTGACATAAGGGCGTGGAATAAAGAGGTCTTTGGTTATACTGAGACAGTAAGGAAAGAGCTTTTGAATAAACTTCAGGTGATGGATCAGAAGGATGACAACAACATTCTTACTGATTTTGAGAATGAGAATCGCTTGGATATCTTGAGTCAGATACAGATCATTAACATGAGAAATGAATCTCTTCTCCAACAAAAGTCTAGGTCTCAGTGGTTTAAGCATGGGGACTGAAACTCTAAATTTTTTCATGCTATGATTAGATGAAGAAGAGGGAAAAGTGGAATTAATGGAGTGTTCTGCCAGGATAAGTGGATTGAAGAACCAAACACTGTAAAAGATGAAGTCCTAAAGTTATTCTCTAACAGGATGTTAGCTCTTGAAGATTTTGGGGTCAGATTGATAATATCCCATTTAAGAAGGTAACAGACGATGAGAATCGTATGCTGATTGCTCCTTTTAAGGAATTATAAATCAAGGAAGTTGTATGGGAATGCAGGAGCGATAAAAGCCCAGGACCGGATGGGGTAAGTAGCTTCATCAAGAAGAATTAACAGATTATTAAAAAGGATTTCGTCGAGGAAATATAGGGTTTCCATACCAACGGTTGTTTTCCTAAAGGTTGTAACGCTTCCTTCATCTCTCTTATTCCTAAATCTTCCAACCCTCAATCTCTGGATGAGTATAGGCTCATCTCTTAGGTCGGAAGCATCTACAAGGCTAATTCTAAGATTCTGTCTATCAGAATAAAAAAAGTTCTTAACAATGTGATTGACTCCTCGCAATCAGCTTTTTTTTTTATCCCAAAGAGGTTTGTTAGACAGTGTTCTAGTTGCCAACGAGTTAGTGGATGAATTGAAGAGGAAAAAGAAGAGCGGGGTGATTATAAAAATTGATTTCGAAAAAGTTTATGACTCAGTCAGTTGGGAGTTCTTGTTTTACATGTTGGCCAGGATGGGATTTTGTGGTAAATGGGTGCATTGGATCAAAAAGTGTCTGGAATCCTCTTCTATTTCTATATTAGTTAATGGAAGTCCATATAAGGAATTCAAACCGACTAGAGGTCTGAGGCAAGGGGACCTAATTGCACCGTTCCTTTTTCTAATCATGGCTAAAGGCCTTTCAGGTCTGGTGAATCAAGCTGCTAGAAAGGAGTTGTTCTCTGGACTGAAAGTCGATGCAAAAAACGTGGAGGTGAAGATTCTTCAGTTCGCAGATGACACATTGATCATGTGTGAGTCAAATATCCAAAATACTCGTGTTGTTAAAGTTATGCTCAGACTTCTTGAAATTTTCTTTGGGCTTAAAATTAACTTCTTTAAGAGCAAAATTAGTGTCTTTGGAGTGGATAGAAATGTGCTAGATATGTTTTCTGAGATATTAAATTGTAGTATTGTGAATATTCCATTTGTCTATCTTGGTTTGTCTATCAGGGGAAATTCTTCTAAAGCTTCTTTTTGGGACCCGGTGATTACAAAAGTTGTGAAAAGGCTATCAACCTAGAGAGGTAAAAATTTATCCTTTATTGGTCGTGTTTGCTTGATTCGTTATGTGTTGAATGCTATTCCTCTGTATTATCTTTCGTTCTTCAAAGTTCCATCCTTTATATGCAAAAAGATTACAAAGATTCAACGCAAGTTCTTATGGGGTTGGGATTCAGAGGGAAGGAAAATTGCTTGGATTAAATGGGATGATATATGCAAGTTTAAAGTGGAGGGAGGGTTAGGTATCATGCAATTAGATTCTTTCAACAAAGCTATACTTGGGAAATGGAAATGGAGACTTGGGTCTTCTGAGAACGGTCTTTGGAAAGATATCCTAAATTAGAAATATGGCTCATGGAGGAATCTTTCTGAATCTAAAATGTTGAGGCATGCATCTAGATGGTGGTGTGACCTAAACAAGGCGTGCGAGGCTGGGCAGGGCATCAAGTGGTTTGATTCTAATTTGGAATGGGCAGTAAGCTCAGGTTAAAAAATCAAGTTGTGGGAAGACGTTTGGGTGGATAATTGTAAACTGAAAGTCAGATTCCCTAGGTTGTTTAATAACTCACTCTCTCCTGACAGTCCCCTTTATTGCTTTGGTAAATGGCATAGTGACAAATGGAGTTGGGAATTCAAATGGAGAAGAGAATGGTTTGAGTGGGAGAAGCCCCAAGTAGATGAATTCATATATGTGCTGGAAGGTCAAACCTTGAAATCAGGCTGGGACGATAAATGGCTTTGGAGAGACCCGCAAAGTTGTAAGTATTCTGTCAAATCTACATATGAAATCCTCTCTAGCCTAACCTTAGGCGCTTCTAGTGATACATATACAGTCTTGTGGGGCTTGTTGATTCTACCATCAACACAATGCTTTGCTTGGAGGGCATTGCAAGACAAGATTGCTACAAAGAAAAACTTGCTTAGAAGATCGGTACATCTTGTGGATCATATGTGCGCTTTATGTTGGAGTAAGGAGGAAAAGACTTCTCATCTCTTGTTATCTTGTCCGATTGCGAATGTTGTTTGGAATTCATGAAGTAAATGGATAAAAGTTACATATGTAAACCATTTTGCTTTGAATGAGCACTTCGAACAATTTCATAATTTTTGGTTCAACAAATAAGGTAATAAGTTGTGGAAAGGAGTGTGGGTTTCCATCATTTGGAGCATTTGGAAACACAGGAACGAGATAGTGTTTAACCAAGTAAAAGCGGATGCAAGCAAAATCTTCTCTCTGGCTCAAGTGCAATTGTGGGCATGGTTAAAACACAAGGTTCCAAGGGCGTCTCTCTCCTTCTCAAATTGGGCCCAATGCCCAACTACTTGTATCAACACGGTAGTAAATCATTGATTTTTTTGTATGGTTTGAGAGGTCGGGCATCTCTCCTAAATGATTGTCTAGGCAAGGGGGACAGTCGGTCTAGGATTCTTAATAAAGTTCTTTGGTATTTTTTTCTTTTTTGTAAAAGGGTTGGAACACCCCTTTGTGTTCCCTTTTTTATTCAATTTATTGATTGCCGATTAAAATCTGTTAGATTTTGTCAAGATAAGTGACTTATTAGACAATTTTTAATTCATTAAAAAAAATTGTGTTAATTGGATCTCCATAATTGGTACGTGTGAAGATATTTACAAATAATCTTCAACATTCGAATTAAGTGATTAAAAATAATAAATACTATTATTAACATAAATATCATTATTAACTTGTTGTATTAGTCTACATTAATTAATTAAGTACATTAAACTTGAGAATTAGATATATGTTTTCCAGTGAACCCACCGACCATGTAATGAAAATATCCTAAATCTAGGTGTTGCCAAATACATCTTGACTCATAGGGTACCTTTTTATAATATATATATATATATATATATATATATTAATAAATAATATAAATACAATATTTAAAAAAACATCATATTTAAAAATATCTAAGAGTTACAGACTTCACTTTTAAATAAATCTTCATCTATTTATAACAATTTAATGAGTTTTTACATAAATAAATTTAGATTAACTATCCAATTTGTCTTAATATCTTATTAGTGTCTAGTTCAATGATTAAATACATAATATTGAGTATATAACTAATAAATGTGATATTATTCTTCATGACCTACATCAATTAAGATTTTGGTGTGATAAGAGTCTTTCAAAGAAAATTTTCATATTTTTTATCAAGACTACTTCGCATCGTTGGCATGTTAACCTTTTATCAAGAAATACGTGAAATAATAAAGGATCAGAATCTATTGAAAGAAATTTTTTATATATATGCCCTATACTTAAGGAATAAATAAAGTAATAAAAAGTCGTAATATACTTAAAAAATTATAAATAATCAAATTTAACTATTTTTTTAGATTTAACATATTAATTATTTACCTAATCTACTTTTTATGAGTAAGAAAAATATGTAAATAATGATATAGGGAAGTGTAACAACGTGTTTTTTTAAAAAAAAAACAATAGAACCCCAGCACACCTTTTTCTTCCTTATCTCCATTTCTCTCTCTCTCCATATTCTCTTCTCTCCCTCTCTCTTAATTTTCTCTCCCAATCTTCATCTATTTTAGAATCTGGCAAGTTAAGGAACATTTCTACCCGATCAGATTTTCAAACAGAGTAAGTTCATTTTTACTCTAAATATCCTTTGTTCTCTGTTTTTCCTTAGGATTTAGTCATCAATATTGGTGGGGTCAGTTGAGAAGTTTAATCCTTTTAACTTATTCTATTATATACTGAATTTTTGTTCTGTTTGGATAACTTGCAATAGGCCCGTAAATCTTGAAGCTTATCTAGACTGTGGGGAATAAAATTCTAAAAATTGCTTGGAAAGCAAGCAATTGAGGTAAGGGAAGCTAAATTTAATTTTTAATAGAACCCTAGGCTATAAGATCTGGATGTGGAAGGGACGTGGTCCCAATATTCAATTTCTCTTGCAGGGATGTTGTGTGTTTATATATATTGGATTGTTTGTTTATATATTATTTAAATTTGTGGAAATATTCGGTTTTGATGATTTAGTATTAAAGTGTTATTTTTTTATGTCAAATAAAATTTTGAATGTTGTGGATCGTATTTGGAATGATATTATATGACGAAATGGTGTAGAATTGAATTCATACATTTGGGATAATGTATGGACTGATGTTTGATGTGTATTAAGTATTGATGCCTATGTGGTAATAGAGATCTCCGAGCTTCACTGATGATCTAAGTCACATAGACTAAGATATCAGGTGGTGAGAAGCTGATGGGGGAGTTCATGCACACCATGACATATGAGATGCACGGCTTGGGTTGTCTTGAACTTACCCTGATCCTTTCTGTTGGATTCGCTGGTAATCTTTGGATCAGGTGTTAGTCTCTGGTAGGACTTACTTAATACGGGTCTTCCGGAAGACGTTGTTTGTTGAATATCTTGGATGTGTAGATCCATGTGAGATCTATGTGATTGTTTTAATGTTGGGATTTGAAGAAGATTGTATAATTTGAGAAATTGATCATGTAACTTGGTTTTCTCTTTTGATTTAATTGCGTATATTATAAAATTCTATTTTCACTAGCTTACCCTTGCTTTTCTTGTTGTGTTTGAACTGCGATGACTGTACTACGTACACGAGCAAATGATCTTACAGGTGTCTGAGGATCAGAAGAGTTTTAAGGCGTTGATTTTGAAACTTATATTGTAAATATTTGTATTTCTATATGTCCTAATCTTGTATTAGGAATGTTTTGAAAAACCGTAAACTTGTATAGAAATATGTAGAACCGGTATTGTAATAATTATATGTAAATTATGACGTGTTTCAACTCCTATAGTATAATGAACATGAAACAAAGATGAGAAGCAAAAGTTATAAAAGAAAATATATTGATGTGCTTTTAAGTATGGTACATACTAAATTAGGTGTCCCATCATTTTTGCAGGGCACACATTTAAGGATCCATTTCTATAAAGCTTTATTCCAAGATATCTCATGCAAATCTTTGTCCTCTCAGTTTCTGTATATATACTGTGTTGTCCTCAATTATTGGTCATTTGGGAAAGAAAGAAAATATATATATATATAAAAAAACACTGTTTAGCTTCCATTATTGGTTCTATATCATTCATCTGTCACCAAAAATAGATTCCTCAAAGTTGTGAGAGACAAAAATAATGCTAATATACTTTATTATCTTTTCATTTTTTCATCTTCACCGACAATACGTATTATGAAAACAAAATATTTGAAATTTTACATTTCAAAATGTAAGCAAAATCATTCCTCACAATGTATTATTAGAAAAAATTCTATTAATAAATGGTTAAACTATACTATTATCATTGATTCGATTTTAAGTATTGAAATTAGTATCACTAGATCAATCATTCTCAACTTCATTGAAATTATACTACTAAAATCAATCATTGTATTCTCTATTTTAAAACTCGAAATTCTATTACAATTTTATCATAAAAAAAGTTTGGAAAAACTATAGTTGAATTAGAAGATATAACTAAATTAACCATGATCTGAATTCTTAAGCGACAATTAACTATTAAACATAACGTAACAATTATTATTTTGACTTCAATTTATTTCTATATGACGAAAAAAGAAATTACATCTTTTACTGTAAGATATTAAATCTACATGACAAATTTAGAGACTCCACAAAGGTGCTTAACATACATGTGATAAATGTTTATTTGCAAAAAAAATGCATTATATAAAAATATACTTGTTAAATACTAATTATTTTAATATTTGCTTGTAACTATATGTTAAAGAAAAATATGGGATTTCGATATACATATTTTATTATCATATATATATATATATATATATATATATATATATATATATATATCCTACGTTATTCTTTCTTTTTTTTTTCATTCATATAACTATATTGGCAAAATAATTCAATATTATTTTTTATTTCTCTTTTATTTTATTTTATTTTATTATTTTTCAATTATAAAGAGATACTTGTTTTCCTCCTAGTATTAAGATTAATTAGAATCCATTAGATACCGAAACAAATCATAATTGAAAATTTCATTACATTGTAATACTTAATTTCCTTTTTTCTAAGATAAATTTCAATATTTAAATATAGTAATAATTAAAAATAGCTTTATAGTACAATATAAATACTTTTTTCATAAATTTAAAATAAGTTTTTTATATTTATGCATTTTTTAAATATATTATTTCAATTTTAACTTCCATATAAGTTTATTTCTAACCTAGGAGTTGAGTTATTATTTCTAATACAAAAATACCCATAATTTTCTTTTCCACCTTTGTGATTCTTTTTTCTTTGGGGTATTTGAAAATAACCGTTTTCAATAACATGGCCAAAAGGATCAAAAGATACAAATATTATTCTACATTGAGATTGTTTTTTATTTCTCCACTTAATTTTTGTGTGGCCCCTTATAAATTTTAGAAAATTTGACTTGAAAGTTTTTTTAAGATTAATTATATATATATATATATATATATTTTAAATTAAATAAGAAGGAATAAATTATGGAAGTGTGATGAAAATATTATGGAAATATCATGAAAAAAAATGGTTCTAGAATATAAGTATGATGGATTTGTGAGGTGACCCACTTCACCATACTCCAATAACAGTCATTGTTTATTTTTTTTGTGATTATTAAATTAGAACCCATGTTGTGATTAATTAAGGTCTCAACAAGTGTATGGTGCATTTAGATTATTAAATAATTAATTGTTAATATTGTTATAGTTAGTTAAAGTGTGTCGGTATACAAATCATTGCGGAATTAAAGCTTAGATTATTTATGTCGTTATCACCTTCTTTAGAAAAAAGTAAGATACATTATTCTATTTTTTGGAATCTATCATGTATACTCCATCTCTGCTTTGTCTAATTAAAATTGTTTTAGTACGTTTAATAAGCTCCTATTATTTATGAGTCCTAGTTAAAGATAATTTTTAAGTTAATTATTTTATCATGAGAAATATTGATGTTGTTGGTAAAGAAGAGTAGTAGGATTTCCATAATATCTTACAAATTTATGTATATATTTAATGTATGTTTGTAATGAGAAATAATAAAAATTATTTTATTTTTATTTTTGATAAATCTCTATACATTTTGAGAAAAGATGAAAAGGTTATACAGATAAAGTGTTATTATTTTTTTTGCACGAACAATCTTCTTCATGCAGCAAGTGAATTTCATTCAAAGTACTCTCAAAATCCCAAACTAGTCTTACTTAATCTACTTGCAACTATGTCCCAAAAATACATATAATGTTAAAGAGTGGTAAAATTTTATAATTATCTTGCTCATTTATGTATACATAATAATAATTATTATTTTTATTCTCTTTTATTACTGAGAAATCTCCATAAATTTTGAGGAGAGATGAAAATGTTATACATGTAAAGTGTTATTACTTTGTTGCATAAACAATCTTTTTCCTTCTGCAGGTGGATTCCAGTTGTAGCACTCTCGATGTCCCGATATCGTTCTACATGGTCCATTTGCAATTATGTCCCAAGAACATGAATTTTTTTGACAGTATCCATCTCGATCTTGGACATATATGTCAAAATAATGATCTCCTTCCAACCATACAAAATGACAAAAGTACAAGGTTGAAGGGAAAAAAACCTTCGGAAAGAACGTAAAACTAAATGTTTGGCCAACATTCAGTTGGTGCACCCCAAGATCATTGTTTTTGTCTTTACACTGAACAGCCAAATATCTCATGTCTAAATGATTGGTTATATCAACTGTTTCTTTGGTGGGAAAAAAAGGAACACTACTCTCTGCACACTTCAATTGCACACCAAAAAATATTGTTAACAAACAAAATACTAGTATAATTTTGAACTTTACCTTCATCATTATTATTATAATTTGGTTGAGTTTCTTCTATTCAACATCAGATTATATACATATTTTATAATTTTGAACTTTACCTTCATCATTATTATTATAATTTGGTTGAGTTTCTTCTATTCAACATCAGATTATATACATATTTTAACAATGACATTTTTAATATCATTAATAATATTAATACCAAAAATTTAATAATATTAATAACATTAATAATATTACCAATATTAATAGCAACATTAATAATCATAATAATAAATACAATAATAATATTATTAAATTCATATTAATGATAATAATATTACTACTAATATTATATTAATATAGAATTTATCAATAATATTAATTATAATAATTATTATTATTTAAAGATGTTAATAATATTAATAATAATATTTTTAGTAATATTAATAAAGATAATAACAGCTACATATTTTAATAGAAATAATTTAATAACATTTAAAATATCAACAATAACAATATTAAGAGTAGTACCAATAATTTTAATAATATTTTATAATATTAATAAATTATTAATAATGTTTATAATATTATTAATAATATTAATAATGATAATAATATTAATAATAGTATAAAGAAGAATAATCATATTTTCATTAATATTATTATTATAATTATTATTAATATTGATACTATTGAAATATTACTTTTATTATTATTAAATTCATATTAATGATAATAATATTACTACTAATATTATATTAATATAGAATTTATCAATAATATTAATTATAATAATTATTATTATTTAAAGATGTTAATAATATTAATAATAATATTTTTAGTAATATTAATAAAGATAATAACAGCTACATATTTTAATAGAAATAATTTAATAACATTTAAAATATCAACAATAACAATATTAAGAGTAGTACCAATAATTTTAATAATATTTTATAATATTAATAAATTATTAATAATGTTTATAATATTATTAATAATATTAATAATGATAATAATATTAATAATAGTATAAAGAAGAATAATCATATTTTCATTAATATTATTATTATAATTATTATTAATATTGATACTATTGAAATATTACTTTTATTATTATTATTATTATTATTATTATTATTATTATTAGTATTATTAATATTAATATTAATCCTATTATTATTAACAATGTTATTTTAATATTCTTATTATTATTATTAGTATTGTTGGAAAGACAAGCGCCATTACATGTCTTTTCATAATTTAAATATCTTTGAAATTTTGATTTATTTTCTTTATCCTAGACTAGCAGGAACACAGTCACTCACGTGCTTGTGTATCCGTATTTTTTATTTTTACTATTTATATATTCATATAATTTTAATAAATATTATATATTCATATAATTTTAATAAATATTAAATTATATGAGAAGATATGTAAATTATCTAAATGCACCATTTATTAAGATTTTGTGTTAATTTTTTTATATTTTTATTTTATGTTCATTTTATTTATCTCTCATAAAAGAGACACTCCCTCTCATTATGCAATTAATTTTCAAAATAAATTATCTCTTTCAATTCAAACGGTTGCTCCATTTATTTCAAATATTTTATTAAATTTATTTCTCTCTCATACGACAGACACTCTCTCATTATGCAATTAATTTTCAAAATAAATTATCTCTTTCAATTCATAACCACTTCTCCACCTCTCTTTCAATTCATAATCGTTCCTCAACCTCTCTTCCAATTCAAAACCGTTTTTTCATCTCTCTTTCAATTCAAAACTGCCCCGCATACCAAATATTGTAGAAAAAATAAGAAATGACACAATGACCATAATACAATAAAAAAATTAAATATTAATATAAGGATAAAATTGGAAAAAATTAAGAGCAGTTAAGAGGGGAATAAGAAATGACACAATGACCATAATACAATAATAAAATTAAATATTAATATAAGGATAAAATAGGAAAAAAAAATTAAGAGCAGTTAAGAGGGGAATCTCCTTTATATATAGGTATAGATATTATATTATAAATTCATAATAATTATATTTTTTTGGAATTAATATGCCTAAATTTATAAATATTATTTAAAAATTTACTTTATATATAAAAATGAAAATACTAGTTTAGAATGTGATAATGAATTACATAATAATAAATTATTTTTAAATAGGAGAAAAAAATTTAATTTTCATATTTTTATTTAATCTCATCTACAATTTATAAGAAGTAATATTTTTGTTAATAATTTTATTTATTAAATTATAACAATAATTGAACATATTTAACATAATTTATATAAAAGTAAACTATTATTATTATATATAACGTTATTTCTAAAAAAAAATATTATTTAATCATTCTGAAATAACAATAAATTATTATTTTATTTAAAGATGAATAATTTAAATATTGTACACTTTTTATTTTGACAAAAATTACTATTCTTATAACAACTATTAAAATAAAAATATATTATTAAATTATACTTTTTTTTATTAAAAGTAGTTATAAAATATTTTTTTTAATTGTATGTAATTTCTTTTATTGTGTAGGTGGTTTTTTTTATTAGGAATAATTATTTGAATTTTAAAAATAGTTATCTAAATGGTAGAATTGTAAGAAATTGGGTTTTTTAATTATTTTTTTTTCAAATTCAAATTTCTCTAAATTTTTTAAAATTCAAATTTTTAATTTAAAATAAATAACTGTTAAATTTATTGTATTTGAATATTATAAAGAATAAAATTGAAAAAGAAAATGACTACAGCAAAAAAAACCTTGTATATATTGTTATTGATTTTTAATAAGAATACTAACAATAATAATAATATTAACAATGTTATTATTATGTTTAATTACTCTTTTAGTTTTTATACTAACATAAAAAAATCAATTTTACCCCACTTTTAAATTGTCGTAATTAAAATAGATTCACCTACCACTAAACATTGAATTATAGGTGTCGTTTAAACAAATGTTGAAGTCATCAAATGGATTTGTGTTCAAAAGTTTAGACCAAATTTAACTTTGAACTTTTCAAAACAAGATGGAGTGACATAACTTTTTTTAAACTTAATCCTTAATATATGGACTAAAAGGATAATTAAGTCTTCTTGTTATTATTATAGGTTTTGATTCGTAGGTAATATTAATTTGTGGGTAATGTTGAATTTATTTATGAATCTGGATTCATATCCGTGGATAATGATTTGTATGTAATGCATAATTTATCTATGGATACATATGATGGAAAAAACGCACGCGGAAACAACACACACAATCACGAATCAACTCCAGAAAATAAACAATACAGGATTTAACGTGGTTCGGTCGCTAATCTGCAACCAACGTCCACGGGTAACTAATTAGGTTTTCATTATGTTTGTTACAATTTTATTACAAGCACAAAGATCTCTTAAATAGAGATTATAGAGGGGACACAATAATTAAGTCCGCTCACTAAAACATGGTGTCTAGTCAACTCAGCCCAATTGGTCTTAGCTTCACACTCAACAATCTCCCATTTGAAGCCACGGAACAAAGTTCACCTGCGCTTCAACTGTGTACATGTACTTCTGTAATACGTCAACAAAACTCAATATTCCACCTCTAGTTGCCACCAGTCTTCTTAATCATCTTGAAGACTTTGTTGAAACTCCCCTGAGTTTCAACACGTTTGTCATAACTGAAATTGTCACTGACCCGTCCACTATTCCTACCGGCTCCCACTTACACGAACAGTCAGATCCTGAAATAACCTGAGAACAAACATACTCCATACATAACAATAAATTTTCTAGAGATGTTTCAACAGCTTTAATACTAGTTCTCCTAACCCACTGTCGTCTAGGAACCTCAGCTGAAGCACGACCTATGCTCTCACTGTTAGAATATATGGCTTTAAACTAGAGGGGGGTGAATTGTTTAAAGACGGTTTTCGAAAACTTTTAAGCCAAGAATGAAATTACTTCGAGAAACAAATGATAAGGAATTCAGTTTGCCAAAACACAAAGCAAAAACAACAACACCAGAAAAACAATCGGTTGTTTCACATAAACAATCGGTTGTTTATACCAGTTCACAAATATTGAAATTGAATTTAAAGAGATTAAGGATAGAGAGAATGCACACAGATGTTTATACTGGTTCACTCTAAACCCAGAGCTACATCCAGTCTTCTCAGAAACCACTGAGGAATTCCACTAAGCAACCAAACCTAGATCACTTACAACACAACTAAGAAAGTGACCTTGATCCCCTCAAGACACACACTTCTCTTGGCCAACACACCAATACTAAGAATGCTGATCTTGATCCCCTCAAGAACACACAACACTTCTCAGCAACCACACAAAGATTCTTTTTTAACAGATACAAGGATTACACTTGTTACAGAAACAAATCTGAAATCAATACAAGCAGAAATCCTATCTCACGCACTTTGATCAATCTCAATCTCTAAGCAAACTCAACTTCTCAAAATTTGCATTGTTTTAAAACTCAAATATGTTTTTCTGAATATATGAAAGATGTTGTTTGTTATCAAATCTTAACAAACTATTAATTGCATTTAAAGATTGGTCAAAGCATTAAAAACTAGAGCGTAAACAGTTAGAAAATCATTTAATGCTTAATCAAAGCACAAAACAGTTTTTCTGTTATGGTACCAAAACAAACAATCGGTTGTTTCCACGAATCAATCGGTTGTTTTAGTTTTAAGAGCTCAACCATTTGAAAAACAGTTTTCAACTTTTTTTAAAAACACTAAGTATAAAACAATCAGTTGTTTCGACAAAACAATCGGTTGTTTTTCACTTAGTTTGAAAAACACTTTTCTTTTAAAAAGATTGAGAATGCCTATGCTTTGGATTCAATCAAAGAGTGGATTACATACACAATCTACCCCATATCCTATCTAGGACAACTCAGCAACAGCAAGCACAGTCTAGCCTTCAACATCCTTCAAAGGGTTTGGATTCTTCAAAGTTTGAACACTACTTGGTTCAACACCCACTGCCACAAGTACCTTTGATTGGTGTACCTGAACCTTTCCATGCTCGTTCATCCTGAATCTGACTTGTGGCTCTAGGTTTCTCTCTTGTAAAGACAACCTTCTTCTGCACACGAGATTTTGTGAACTAGATTTTGTTTATCTTCCGAATTGGGACAGTCACTCTCTCAGACGGTAATCCGACCATATACAGTGAACCTCTCTTTCTTCCGCGGGCCATGATAAGATTTCCCTTGACAACCTTTCACTGTTGATTTCCGAACTTCCACATCATGTTCATGTTCGTCCAAGTGCCTAACAGAAATCAAACTTTTCGTTAAGCTCGGAACACCTCTAACATCCTTCAAAGTCCAGAAATCGACTGGCGTCTTCAACACTATGTCACTCATGCCCGTAACATCAAGAGTTTTGTTGTCCGGTAGTCTTACCTTTCCAAAGTCCCCAATAACTAGATTCTGCAATGCTTCACTACTATGGGTAGCATGAAATGAAGCACCAAAATCCATGACCCAGGAATTCACACTGTTATCCGCGCAACAGACTAAAAGGTCCTTGTCTGCGAAGTCTTCTGCAATGTTGACTTGTTTATCATTTGGGCATTGATTCCTGAAACGCCTCACCTCCTTGCAGTTCCAACATGTTACACTTGAGCAATCCTAAGTCTTTGACTGACTCTTTTTTTCTGATCTTGCTCCCACTACCTCTAATATTTCTCTTACCTTTGATGACATAGTGATTCACTAGATAATTCCCCAGAACTCCTTCTTCTGACGTCCTCGCCAAGAACGAGATCACGAATCTTCTCAAAAGTGAATCCATCGGGTCCGTTGAATTGGTAACTGTTGTAACCGTTTCGGACCAACTGTCAGGTAATGACGATATCAGTAGTAAAGCTTGAACTTCATCATCGAACTTAATGCCCACTGACGTAAGTCTGGCTAAGATCGAATTCATTGTGCTCAGTAACCGAACTAGCAAATCCTCAATTTGCATTTTCCACCAACTAAAATTTGTACCATCGAATTTTCAATTCGGAACTTCCCATCTTCAGTCATCTCAAACGACTAGACGAGATACTCAGTGCAACTAATTTCAAATATTGGCAATTTTTTTCTTTTTTTTAAAATCAAGAACACAAAAATTGCACCACCCAAAATCACTCACCAACAGACCTCCCCACTGCCCTGACGCTCCTCTGCACTGTATCGCAGCTGCCAGGACGCACACTGTCGTTGTTCGCGCTCTGCACTGGCACGCTCTGCCGCACTTTACCGCAACTGCCTGGACGCGCACTGCAACGCACCAGAGTGCAACCCTAACGAGCTCGCACTGCCGCCACACACTGCATCCACTGTCGCACCCTCAATGCGTGCCGCACCACCACCGTCGCTGGTCACAGTCGTCACACTACACTCTGTGTCGTCTCAGACCAGCACACTTGCAGAACGCACACACAACCCTAGCTTTGGGACGTTGTTGCCGCCCTTGTGGAACCCTAGCTTTGGGACGTTGTTGCCGCCCCTGCGAAACCTTAGCTTTGGAACGTCGTTGCCGCCCTTGTGAAACCCTAGCTTTGGGATGTCATTGTCACGACTGCGAAACCCTAGCTTTTATTACAAGCACAAAGATCTCTTAAATAGATATTATAGAGGGGACACAATAATTAAGCCTACTCACTAAAACATGGTGTGTAATCAACCTAGCTCAATTGGTCATAGTTTCACACTTAACAACATATTCATGAATAATTTACCTTTGAAATTATATTCGTAGGTAATAATCCATATGCAATGTTGAACTTATCGATGAATACATATATGTAAGTCGTAATCCATATTTGTATATAATAATGTAAATTTGAACTTTCTCATAGTGAATAATTTGGAAGGATTATATTCAAGTTGAAAATGAGAAACACCTATTCATCAGTTTGAGAGGAGTGTTTGAGTTATTTTAAAAGAAATTAAAATATATTTTACTTGTTTTAATTTTGTCATATTATTTTTAATCCAGTATTTATTTGGATTTTATTTGTTTGAAAGTGTAAATCTCATAATTTATAAGATATTGTTTTATTAGGATTTACTCATATATATATATATATATATAATTATGTATTTAATGAGGAATAATTAGAATTATTCTGTTTTATTCTTCATGAGAAAATGGTTATACAAATAAATTGTTATTATTTTGTGCAATATACGTTTGCTTAAGAAAGTTTCTGTTAAGCGTTGCGTTGCAATCCAATGAACGCTGAAATGGTAAATACGTTAAATAATCGTATTAATTTAATAAGTTTTATTAAGATAACCTCTTAAAATTATAAATAATCTATACTAATTGATATTTAAATAATCATATTAATTACAAACGAATGATGTTTTTCAAAATGTTAATAAAAATAAAAATACATATGAAATAAAGAAAATATTTTTAAATTTTTTTTATTTAGATTCGATAAGAATTCACATTACTTTTATGCATTTAAATTCACAATGAAAAATCAGATTCTTTAGATTCTAGCAGTCAAAAATATTTATTTGGCCCCTATTTTTGGACGCAACACATGGATTGGAAAACTTTTAGCACATGTAAAACATGTGGAACATGTGCACTCTTCTCCATGGCTTAATCATAATCGGTCTTGGTTAAATTAGGTGTTTTAAAGAACCGTAAGTTAACCTATGTTGGTTTTTAGGTGCCAAATTTCATTTAAGGAAAAATAACAAATAAAATTTCTAATCTAATTTTAGCAAGAAAATAAATTATACTCTACACTAGAGTTATGGCATCTTTGAACATATATTGGGAGGTTTCTCTACCGCCAGTAGCCATAGTCTTCCTGAATCTTCTTGGCCATAACTCTAATGGTAGGCTCAAATCTTCTCTTTGTGGGCTTGCATTTGAGTTTGTCATTGGGCCTCTTCCATCATCCCCTTTCTCTTGAAAATAATTTGTCCTCAAATACAATGCTTCTACCTCTTTATCTTTATTACCTACAAAAGGAGTTAAATCCATAATATTGAAAGTAGTAGGTATTCCATATTTTTCAGGCAGGTCTATTTGATATGCATTATTATTGAATCTTTTGAGCACATGGGAAGTTAGGATTTACTCTTAGTAGGGAATTCATCCTTTCTAAGGTGAAACCAAACTCAATCTCCATCCTCAAAAATGGAATCAAAACCTCTTGTTGTCCTAGGAAGTCTTAGATTAAATTCATGCCTATGTCTTCCCATGTAGCACTTGCAAAAGGTAAAGGAGCATAGAGTTCATGAGACATTGCCTTGGATTTAGTTTTTAAACAAAAAATGCATCTATGGTAATGTCTTTGAACATCTTTCCTCATGGGTGACCAAAAGAATTTTCCTTTTAAAAGCGCTAGAGTTTTATCAACTCCAAGATGGTCCATGAGTTCTCCTTCATGAGACTTTTTAGAAAAGTTTTTATGTGTTCCTTTACAAAATAGGAGGCTTGATGGTTGTTCAGAAAGAAGTATCTTTTCAAGTTTGTTTTCAAATTTTTCTTCTTTCTGATTGACCTTGAGGGAAGGAACAATCTTTTCCCACGCCTCTTTTTCCCTAAAGGCTTTTTCTTGGTTTTCTTTTTTTTTTTCTTTTTCTCTTCCTCTCTCTTTTGCTTCATTTGTTCTTGATCCTTTACCACTTGGGAATGTGATAAGGGATAGAGTATAAACTTTTTTTCTTTACGAGTGAAAGTAATCTCATTGGTAAAAACCCATTGTGCATAGTTTTCTTATCAAATTGCCAAGGTCTACCCAACAAAATATGACAAGCTTCCATGGGAACTACATCACATAAAACTTTATCTTTATAGTTTTTCATTGAGAGCTCAACTTTCACTTGCTTATCTACAGTTAGTTCCTCATCTTCATTTATCCACTGAAGTTTATAAGGTTTAGGATGAGGTATTACTTGTAGATTAAGCTTTTCAACCATCCTAATGCTACAACAATTACAGCAAGAACCACCATCCACAATGAGAGAACACACATTTTCAAAAACTTTACATCTTGTGTGGAAAATGTTCTCCCTTTGTGTCTCTTGGTCCATATTAGGTTGGTTGTTGAGGGTTCTACAAATCATCATTAACTCACCCTCACATGGATATGCTCCCTCACTATTTTCTTTTTCTTCTACCCCGCTAAGTTCATCATCATGGCTGCTATATTTATCTACCCCTCTTAGAAACATAGTTCTCTGATTTGGGCATTGGGCTTGTACATGACCTCTACCATAACACTTAAAGCATTTGACATCTCTACTGCGAGTTTGTGGGGTTAACACATCTTTTTCTATATTTTTGGGAGTTTCCTTTGGTTTTTCCTTTGATAGGCTTTCCTCCCTTTTATACTCCTCTTTGGGATAAGAATTAAAATATGAACCTTCCCTGCGACTTGAAGTTTTTCTCAAATTTTGTTGTTCAACTTTGATACAAAGTTGAATTAAATCATTCAAGTCTCTATAGGGTAAAAGTTCACTCTATCTCTAATCTCAAGATTGAGTCCACTCAAAAACCTTGCTATGGTGGTGTACTCAGACTCCCTAATTGAGGCTCTCATCATATATAATTCCATTTTCTGCCTATATTTCTCTACGCTCATAGTCTTTTGTTGGAGTATTTGGAGCTTGTCCATTAACTCCCTATTATAATAGAGGGAATATGGCGGCGTCTTAAGGCTCCCCTAAGATCATTCCAATACTCTATGGGAGGGTCCTTATGAAGTCGCCTATCTCGCTCAAGGGCAGTCCACCAATACATAGCATTTACCTTGAAAGTTAAGGGTGGCTAAGGGTACCTTTCTTTCCTCACTTACTCTATGGCAAGCAAACAATTGTTCTACCTTCATTTCCTAATCTAGGTAAGCTTCTACATTTTCTTTCCCATGGAAATAAGGTAGATCTACCCTAACCTCCTTAGTGCTTTATTTTCTTTCTTTTCTAGCTCTCTTAGGGGGTGGTTGATAATAGTCATTAATTCTAAGGTTTTGATCCCCAAAAGAATCATCTCCCCTAGAGCTAGATGCATGAGAACTTTTTTTTTGATTTGTTGTATTCATCCCTTTCTTTAACCATTTTCAACTCTTCTTTCATCAAAGCAAAATGAGCATCCCTTTCTTTGAGTTGGGCCTCATGTTGCAATTGTCTATATGAAAGTGATTGAAAGTCTTGTGTTGGTTGTTTCGAAAGAGATTTAAAAGACTCTATCATTTTCACTAGAGTGATGAGAATGAGAAGACATGGTTAAAGTTATGTGTTAAAAGCAATTTACCAAAAGAAAGAGAAGTGGAGTAATGTAGGTAGATTCCCAGGAAAGGGAGGTGAATCACTTGGATCACTTAAGTACCAAGCATTTCCTAGCCAGATTCTATCCTTCAAGACTTTCACAAACCTTTCTCTAAGTAATTCATTTAGAGCACAATCAAGAATGAAAACACAATTTTTTTTATGCAAACAAACAATACAAAACAATTAAACACTTTAATAGAAAAATTGTTATCTAGAAAAACTTATAAACTAGGTGTTTCCTAAGGTGAGGCTTCTTGGCACTTTGAACCTTGAAGACACACTCACCGTCTAATACACAATTAATCCACTAATTGTTCAAGGTTTTGCAAAGTACAATTCAAAGAAAATTACAAAGAAAAATTGGATTGACAAAATTTAGAAATTCCTATTCTATCCATCCTTCTGTTCTTTTTGGCACTCCTTCTTTGTGTAAGTGTTTAAGCTCACTTGTTGTTATCCTCTTGCTCAACCCCTCAAGAATATTCAACTTTGATAATTCAAATAAGCACCTACTAAGTGATAAAGCTCTCACTAAAGATGTTAGCTACAAACTTAACAATGCACCTTTGAATTACTTATCCGCCAAGAAACGAGGTCAACAAAAGTTAAAGCAACAAAAATCAATTTGAAATTGGAATACAACAAAGGGAGTTGATATATGACAACTTGAAAGAGTAATTGAACAAAACTTGACAAGCAAACAAAATAAGGTACTCAACAAAAAGATAACACACAAATTGAACCTAAAAAATGGCACTAGAATTGGATTAACAAAACCAAAACAGTACTATAGAATAATAAGGTGTCAAAATGCGTGACTTAATTGATTTATGTTGAGTTGGATCTTTCAAATTTAAATTTGAATTTTAAACCACAGACAGCTAAGATCTTAACTAACTTTTGGCGCTAGAATCATGCTAAAAGAGTGCATCAATTAATTATGATAAATTCTTCAAAATCTGATGCCATTTCACCGTTTATTTCGCCAGAATTGCACACTGTTTGAATTTGATTTATCATTTTTTTTTTCTATTTCGAATTCTGCTTCACTTTTTTTTTTTTTACTTTTTTTAACACTTCAATATGTTTAGATTCAGGATTTCACATTTTTTCTCCAACGAATTTTAATTTCATAAACAGAAGCAGCCACCACAGAATATAGAATCCTAATCTGGAATTAAAAACAACTTTAAGAAACTTCAAAAACACAATAGAATTGATGTATAGGAACTTGTGTGGATCTAGCACACAAGTATGAACTCAAATCTAAAAATTAAAATGCACCAAAGGCTAAACAAAACATATTAGAAACTACACTCAAAATTAAAATCAATGAACCAAAATTATCAAGAAAAGTACTACATATAAGTGATGACTATTTAGGATGCACATGACTTGACAAAACATCTATGGATTCAAAAATCAAAATGACTCAAACACAAACAATATGAGCCGATTAAAATTGCAAGAAAGACTCAAATCTAGCAAAATCAACACCAAAACTCAAAGGAATCATACACAAAATTGAAATTAGAAGCTCAAGAACAATTTGAACAAATTGCACCGATTGGATTTATCCAAACAACATCTAAATCAAAATTAAAATGCAAAAACAACAAGACATTCAAGGATAAAAGATGAACAACACGGAATCATGAAGAACAATACAAAATTAAAATGAAAAGAAGAAGACACACTTAGCTCTTGAAGAACCTAGGCTCATGATACCACTTGATGGAGTTGTGCCTTCATCCATTTTGCTTTTTCTTGATGTGTGGCGGAAGCTTTCATGGAGGAGAATGAACAAGGATCTCACGTACAGAGCTGGACTCCTTGAAGGTGCATGCTAGGTGTGGAGAATAAGTGGTGAGGCCATTTCACTTGAAATAGGTAAAGAATGAAGACTAAAATGTCTATCTAAGGGAGGTAGGAGACAAAGAGCAAAACTGGCACAATTTTGACAGCAATTCACTATAGATTAATCTTGAGAAATTCATGAACCAAGCACCTCCTTTTATAGCAATGGAGGGTCGGAATTTGAAAAGCCAAATACAAGTGAAATGAAAGCTAAATGCAAATGGAATTTTCATTTTGAATTTGGCGCTTTTTTTGGACGTAGCACATGGAGCATGTGTTGGAAAGCTTTTAGCACATGTAAAACATGTGGAACATGTGCACTCTTCTCCATGGCTTAGTCATACCCGGCCTTGGATAAATTAGGTGTTTTAAAGAACCCTAATTTAACCTAGGTTAGTTTTTAGGTGCCAAATTTCATCTAAGGAAAAATAAAAAATAAAATTCATAATCTAATTTTAGTAAGAAAATAAATTATACTCTACACTAGAGTTATGGCATCTTTGAACATATATTGGGAGGTTTCTCTGTCGTCAGTAGCCATATCCTAGTCTTCTTGAATCTTCTTGGCCATAGCTCTAGTGGTAGGCCCAAATCTTCTCTTTGTTGGGCTTGCATTTGAGCTTGTCCTTGGGCCTCTTCCATATGATGGATCAGTTGCATGGGGCAGCTGTCTTTCTCTTTTAATTTAATTGCATATATTTTATAAAATTTTATTTTCACTAGCTTACCCTTACTTTTCCGGTTGTGTTGTGAACTGCAATGAATGTGCTATGTACACGAGCAGATGATCATACATGCGTTGGAGGTTATGGAGAGCATTAGAATGTTCTTTTGAACCGTATATTGTAAATATTTATATTTCTATAAGTCCTAATCATGTATTAGGAATGTTTTGAAAAAATCTAAGTTTGTATAGAAACTGGTTGAACTTTTATTATAATAGTTATATGTAATTTATGGGGTGTTACAACTATTTACATCATAAAAGTACTATCCAAGGTTTAACACTACTTACTAATCTAAATCTATATTTCTTCTTCTATATATAAATAAGATTCTTCTTCACAATGTTTTTTTGTCTTTTATATAAGTTTTTTGGTGTTTTATATATAGAGAGGATTCTTCTTCACAATCATATTTTTTGGTATACACAAATCTTTTTCCATTTTATCTTCATTAAATATATATTTTTTTTATTTTATCTTTTAAATTTAAAAATTAAAAAAATAGTATTTTATCATTTTAAATAAATTACCTAAATATAAAATTATTTTTAAATTTTTTAAATTAATGTTACAGAGTTAGTTTTTTATATGTAATTCTTTCATTAATCTCTTACTCTCTCCTTAACTTTTTATTTTAACTGTCTAAGACACAAATTTTATAGAAAAAATTTCAACTCCCACATTTCCAAATTTCATATATTATAATAATAAAAAATTAATTGATATTTTCATACAAGCGTCTCTATTTCCATTAGTATATATAATACTATATATCACAAATATATTAAGTTTTATAATAATTATCTTAAATTCAACCATTGTTATATATGATAAATATATTAAGTTTTATAATAATTATCTTAAATCCATGATATATCGAAAATAACTTTTTACATTCACTCTATGCAGAAATTAACTCTGAGCATAATAATAACAATTTGTACACATAATTAAAGTTTAATTGTGTTTTTAATTTCAGAAACTTGAAGTGAATATGGTTTTAATGCATTAGATTTTTTTTATAAAATTATATTTTTTCACAAATTTAGATTTTATTTTTTAAACATGAAACTTTAATTTTATTTTTTTTAATTATTCAGTTTCTTCAAAAGTAAATTTAAGAAAACGTACAAGTGTGCTTCCCAAGAAATGAGGATATTTGGAGCAATTGGTAGTGGTGCCAGTAGTGTTGTGCAGAGAGCCATGCATATACCAACACATAGGATTCTGGCGCTGAAGAAGATCAATATGTTTGAGAAGGTAGGTAGTATTGTTCCTGCCCTTGATTCTTGTGGTTGTTCACTATAAAACTCATGTGGGTTACTTGTGGTTGCTAATTTAATTTGAATCTCATGTGGGGTAATAGGACTGTGTCTTTTCATGTTACTTTTAGTTGTTTAAATTTTCTAACAATTTGATTAGAATGTGCATACTATGTAAAGGTTTTACACTGTCATCCAATAACAGATCACTGTACTTGGTAAAATTGTTGACTTTTGTGTTGGGTTATATTTAATTAGTTGATAAATGTACAACTTTTTATACTGATTGTGCTTGAAAATTGAACTCTCTTTATAATTGCTAACAAACATGCACTTTATAATTGCTATCTAAATGTGGTATTATATTGACGCTGGGTTGGGTAGTACACTCTTGATCTTTGTTTTCGAAACATAGACACTTTGTTGTGGCAATAGTTGTTTGTTGTTATCACCTGTTTTCTCAATGTTTGTAACTGTTTGTGCTAATCAGGAGAAAAGGCAGCAGCTCCTTACTGAGATAAGGACATTGTGTGAAGCACCTTGTTATGAGGGTCTTGTAGAATTTCATGGAGCATTTTACACCCCAGATTCTGGACAGATAAGCATAGCTTTGGAGTATATGGATGGAGGATCACTTGCAGATATCTTGCGAATGAATAGAAGGATACCTGAATTGAACCTATTCTATCGTTCATGTTTCAGAAGCTCCTACACGTAGGAAAATAATCTTGTATTTTTTGTTTTCAGCTTTTGCTTTCAGAAAGACTAAGATATGTAACTGTTCACCTTTTATCTTTTGAAAGGGTCTAAGCTATCTGCATGGAGTCAGACATCTAGTTCACAGAGACATAAAGCCGGCCAATCTATTGGTAAATTTGAAGGGAGAGCCAAAATGACTGATTTTGGTATTAGTGCTGGCTTAGAGAATTCAGTGGCAATGGTCAGTATATTCTATCTGTCTCAGTATGTTGTCATGTATTGCTTCCATAGAATTGTTTGCAAATGTCAATAATTTTATTGTTTGGTTGTTATTACAAGCATGTTGTGAAGTTCTTGTTCATAAAAAAAAAATTGCTCCTTTGCAGTGTGCTACATTTGTTGGAACTGTTACATACATGTCACCTGAGAGGATTCGAAATGAAAGCTATTCTTATCCGGCCGATATTTGGAGCCTTTGTCTTGCCCTTCTAGAGTGTGGAACTGGAGAATTCCCATATACAGTTAATGAAGGTCCTGTGAATCTTATGTTGCAGGTGTGTGTGCAATACATACTGATGTTATTTGTTTACTTTTGTCTGATCGAATGTAAATGTTTGTCTGAGAAGAATATCGTTATTTACATGCCTTTTTCTTATCACTTGTATAAAAACTTGTCATCTGAGATAATAACATTAATCACACAAAAGGAAACAAAGTATATATAATATAGCTTTGTAATAATGCTATAAATTTCAGATAATTGTGATGATTCATACCATGTGTTGTAAGGATACAGTGTAATCAATGATATAGAATTATGTCCTAACCCTGTATGAATGGCTATTCCGTTTGAGTAATCTGATTTCACTCATGTACTTCTCTCTGCAATTAATCATACTTAATTTTGTGCAGATCCTAGATGATCCATCACCATCACCATCAAAAAACAAATTTTCACCAGAATTCTGCTCCTTTGTTGATGCTTGTCTGCAAAAGGATCCAGACAATAGGCCAACAGCAGAGCAGGTGAGAAATGAGATAAACCTTAATGTGATACGACCATGTTGTCCAGCATCTATGCTATGCAATTTTGTGGCTGTTGAAGCTAAATGTTTTGAGTTTCACTTTACCCAAAACATAAACATGTTGGTGATCATGCATTTTTTTTACTATCTTTCTGAAATTTGCATATTTTCCTGGTGGAGAATAGATTGTTTTCTCTAGAATGTGATAGAGCTTACCAAGTCAATCTTATCTTTAGATGCTTTATATATTGTGATGCCTGAAGTTTATGATTCTGTGTTGTCCTAGTGCAGCTGCTTTTGAACCCTTTTATCACAAAGTATGAGAATGAAAAGGTAGATTTAGCCGGATTTGTTCGAAGCGTTTTTTATCCTACACAAAGAATGAAGGACTTGGCAGACGTAAGTGGCTGCCAATTTTATCTCTATATTATTAAAATGGCATGCTTACATAGTTGTGAGTAAAAAACATAAAACAATGACTGGCCATTATACCGTGTGAAGAAGTGTTGCTTTTCACAGGTTGCTTAGTGATAATGAGATAAAGTTTGTTTTAGGCCTTCTTGCTAAGTATCTAAATGAAATGACAAGCTCTTTTTTCCCCTAGCATTCTTTTGAATTAACAATAAAGAAAATTAGAATTTCATTTGCTTGGATACTGTTCTTGCTATGTTCACTGTTTATGTCCTGTGCTGATAGGTCAAAACCGAGAGGTTAGGCCGAAAGCTAATACCGAAATAACCTTTCGGTTATAACAATAAATATATAAAATAAAACTAAAATATATATATAACAAGGTCCAAATTAGATAAGAAACCTGCGTTAGGAGGTGCGTAAATAATAAAACGGTGTAGAAAGAAAGTCCAAAGGTAAAGTGAAAAGCCCATTAAGAAAACTGTATAAATAAGAGGTCAACATAAGAGGTAAGGAAGAGTGATTTCTGTCTGATGAACATAAAACCATTTCTGACTTTGGCATTGGAGCGCCTTGCAGGTACACCCCCCATCTGTGTGAAGGAGAAGCCGAGAGCACCCAGCCTAAGGAGAAGCCGAGAGCACCCAGCCTGAGGAGAAGCCGAGAACACCTAGCTTGAGGAGAAGCCGAGAGCATTCAACCCTAGTTGAAGCCGAGAGTATCCAGCCCAAGGAGAAGCCGAGAGAGCCCAGTCCAAGAAGAAACCGAGAGAACCTAAGTAGTAACGAAGAAAAGCCCAAGATTGGAAGATTTGTAAAAGAGTTAATCTTGTCAACCTGATTCGAGTGTTCTTGGTCCTTGTTGTAAGAACATTTTGGCGCCCACCGTGGGGCTGAGAAGTAGCTGAAAAAGGTTGAAGACAAGATGAATCAAAGGGAAGAACAGGGAGGAGAGCAGGCAGATAATATTAGCATGCCAATGACAATGTTGGTACAGCTACAGAAAGAGTTTGAGATGTTAAAAAAAAGTAATGAAGAAGAATTGAGTATGTTAAGAGCCGAAAATGCACGTATGAGGAGAAAGTTACAAGAAGAAACAGTTTTGAACTCATCCTTTGAAACCGTTCAGCCGAGAGCACAAGTGAATGAGAAGATTCATCATAATGAAAGTTCCTAAACAAAGAGAAGATTGCTTGAAAACTCTGAGGTTTTTGCGGGAGCATCTTCTAGAAAGCATCCATTCTATGATGTTATAGTCGATACTCCACTGCCTGACAATTGGAAAAATTTGACCTTTGACAAATATGACGGAAGCACAGACCCTGATGAACATATTGCAATATATATCACTCATATCAGTTTATATACATGGAATGACGCTGTTATGTGCAGGGTGTTTCCTACGACGCTGAAAGGGGCAGCATTGAGCTGGTTCACACGTCTCCCACCTTTGAGTGTGGATTGTTTCGATACATTGGTGGAAAAGTTTGGTGCTCAGTTTGCAACTAGTCGTCTTCATCATTTAACATCGATTGCCTTGGTAAACATAAGGCAAGAGAAGGGAGAATCGTTGAGAATGTTCATGGAACGTTTTGGAAAGGTTGCCTTGGGTATTTAAAATCCCAGCCCAGAGGTTACCATGCATCATATGATAACAGCATTGAAACCAGGACCATTTGCCGACAGTCTTTGCAAAAAACCCGCGACTAATTTGGATGAATTAAGGCAACGAGCATCAAAATTTATGCAGATGGAAGAACTGAGAGAGTTTCGAATCCAGGTGAGGGTTGATGGAGGTGAAAAGAGGGTGATAGAAAGAGAAAGTGGACCTATGGTTAGAAGAGCTAGAGAAGAGTTTAGAAGTCGAAAGTTCCAACAATACACACCCTTAAATACAAACAGAGCAAGAGTTCTACTGTTTATTTAATGACAACATTTGGAAGAGGCAGTAAAACTAAAAAGATTAAAATCAGATATTTGGTAGTAGATGCTACCACATCATATAATGTGTTGTTGGGACAGTCTTCTTTGAACAAGTTGAGAGCAATAGTCTCAACACCGCATCTGGCCTTGAAATTCCCGACAGAGAAAGGGGAGATAGCAACAATTTATGTCAATCAAAAAGATGCTCGGGAGTGTTATGCGACAGGTTTGAAGATGAATTTGAAGACGAATAAAGATACTGAAAAAATGGTGGCAATGGTGGATTTGGACCCCAGATTGAATGATGAGAGGTTGGAACCGAAAGAAGAAACAACAGCTGTGGTTTTAGGCTAAGATGAGAGACAATGTACTTACATAGGTGGAAGTATGCCTGAAGAATTATTGAGCAAACTCATTACAGTGTTGCGTAACAACAAAGACTTATTTGCTTGGAGACCGTCTGATATTCCTGGGATTGATCCAGAGGTAATTTGTCACAAGTTGTCTGTCTGCCGAGAAGCAAGGCCAATATCTCAGAAACGAAGAATTGGGAGAAGAAAGACGAAAGGCAGCAATTGAGGAAACTGAAAAATTAATGCAAGCTGGTTTCATCTGAGAGGCTCAGTATACTACGTGGTTATCTAATGTGGTACTTGTTAAGAAACCGAATGGAAAATGGAGAATGTGCACAGACTATACAGACCTGAATAAAGCCTGCCCAAAAGACACATATCCATTGCCCAACATAGACCGATTGGTTGATGGGGCGTCTGGTCAAGAGATGATGAGCTTTCTTGATGCCTATTCAGGGTATAATCAAATACAGATGTATGAACCGGATATCCCAAAAACAGCTTTCACCACAAATACTGCAAATTATTGTTATAAAGTCATGCCTTTCAGTCTGAAGAATGTTGGAGCAACCTATCAGAGGTCGATGGATAAGGTGTTTAAAGAGCAAATTGGAAAGAACATGGAGGTTTATGTCGATGACATGGTTGTTAAATCAGGTGAAGTACAAAAACATTTGGAAGACCTTGATGAGGTGTTTGCACGAATAAGAAAATACAACATTCGTCTCAATCCAGAAAAGTGCGTTTTCGGCGTGAGAGGAGGAAAATTTTTGGGTTTCATGTTAACGAACAGAGGTATTGAGGCAAATCCTGATAAATGCGAAGCAATAATGAAGATGAGAAGTCCAAAAATCTTGAAGGAGGTACAAAGACTAGTGGGAAACTGAACTCATTGTCAAGATTTTTACCAGTATTGGCCGAGAAAACTAAACCGATAGTAAACTTGTTAAAAAAATCTGAAACCTTTGAGTGGAATGAGCGATGTGAGCAAGCTTTTTCTCAGATCAAAAGTATAGTAGCTGAACCACCAATCTTAGTTAAACCTGTGTCAACCCAACCCATCATAGTTTACCAAGCAACTTCAAATGAAGCCATAAGAGCTGCCTTAATCCAAGAAAACCCAGAGCAAAAACCGATATATTTTGTAAGTAGATCCCTTCAAAATGCCGAAACCAGATATCCCAAGGTTGAAAAATTTGCCTTAACATTGGTGTATGTCGCAAGACGTCTTCGACCATACTTTCATAATCATCAAATAATTGTGAGAACAAATTATCCAATATCTAAAATTTTGAGAAAACCAGAACTTGCAGGTAGAATGGTGACATGGTCGATGGAGCTTTCAGAATATGGAATCAAGTATGAACAGAGAGGACCAATCAAAGCCCAATCCCTTGTGGATTTCATTATTTAGATGTCGACAACAACACAACAGGAGCAGTGGACATTGTGTGTGGATGGCGCATCAAGCAAAAGAGGAAGCGGAGCAGGGATAGTACTTGAAGGACCATATAACTTCCAAGTAGAGATGGCGTTAAGATTTGAGTTCAGAACATCCAACAACCAAACCGAATATCAAGCTCTTGTTGTAGGATTACTATTGGCCAGAGACATGGGAGTCGAAAATGTCATTTGCAAAAGTGACTCTAAGCTTTCGGTGGGACAAGTGCAAGGGGAGTATCAGGTAAAAGATCCATTATTAATGAAATATTATCATAAAGTATTAAATATTATGCAATGCTTTAATAAGGCCGAAATGAAATATATTCCGAGAGAATTAAATATGAAAGCAGACTCGTTATCCAAATTAGCAAGCCAACAACGACAAGTGCAACATAATTCAGTCATACAACAAACCCTCAGCCATCCGACAGTTAGTTTAGAAGAATGCTTCAATATTGCGACGTCAAAAGATGAATGGATAAAAACATGTATAGAAGTTATAAAGAGTCAAGAACAAGGTGTTGAACCAGACACAAAAACGGCGAAGAAAATGGCTAGTTTCGTTTTAATTGGTGACGAACTGTACAAAAGAGGATATTTTATGCCTCTATTAAAATGTCTGTCAAGAGAACAAGCTGAATATGTAATTAAAGAGCTCCATGAAGGAATTTGTGGACTACATTGTGGAGCTCGAACAATGGCAACAAAAGTCTGCAAAGCTGGTTACTATTGGCCAACAATCCGAGAAGATTGTGAAATTTATGTTAAAGCATGTAAAAAATGTCAAGAGTTTGGAAGTTTAAATCATATACCAGCGTAAGAGTTGCAAGGAATTGTTTCTCCATGGCCATTTGCAAAGTGGGGAATTGATATACTTGGTCCATTTCCACTTGGACGAGGAAAAACCAAGTTCATGATAGTAGTTGTGGACTACTTTACAAAATGGATAGAAGCAGAAGCATTGACTAAGATAACGACTCAACAAGTTCAAACATTTATATGGAAAAATATAATATGTCGATTTGGAATCCCACACACCATTATAACTGACAATGGCCGACAGTTCATTGACAAAAAACTTATGGAATTTTATGCAGATTTGGGGATCAAGTCAACAACCACTTCAGTTGAACATCCGCAAACGAATGGACAAGCCGAAGTTGCAAACAAAGTTATTCTCGGACAATTAAAGAAGAGGTTAGGAAGAGCTAAAGGTTTGTGGGCCGAGAAGTTGCCAGAGATATTATGGGCGTATAGATGCACACCAAAAACGTCAACTGGAGAAACACCGTTCAACCTCACATATGGAACAGATGCAATGCTACCAATAGAAGTTAATAAACCAACACTACAAAGACAAATGGAAGACTGGAATATCAACAATGAATGTTTGAGGATTGATCTTGATCTTATTGAAGAACTTAGAGAACGAGCAAAGATAAAAGAAGCAGTAGTAAAAAGAAGAGCAATGAAGAGGTTTAATGCAAAGGTAAAACTAAGAGATTTTAAAGAAGGGGATTTGGTATGGAGAATGCGAACTGATGCTCGAAAAGATCCACGACATGGAAAGCTAGCATCCAATTGGGAAGGTCCTTTCAGGGTACTAGAAAATTTGCAAAATGGAGCCTACAGATTAGAGACTTTGGAAGAAAAAGTGATACCAAGAACATGGAATGCAAGTCATTTGAAGTTTTATTTTAGTTAAAGTAGAAGATGTAAAAAGAAGACTTTTGTGTACATACTTATCGTTTAATGAAGAAGAAGCAATATCAAGTGACAAAATTCATCTCATAACAAAATTCATCTCATTCACTCTCATTTTTCGGTCTTGGATGATTTCACTCCAGGTGAAATCCCACTCGAGAGAACATCTACTTATAATTCTTTCGGTCTTAGATGCTTTCAGTCCAGGTGAAATCCCTCCCAAGAGAATATTTCCATATAATTCTTTCGGTCTTGGATGCTTTCACTTCAGGTGAAATCCCTCCCGAGAGAAATTTCCCTTATAATTCTTTCGGTCTTGGATGCTTTCACTTCAGGTGAAATCCCTCCCGAAAGAAATTTCTCTTATAATTATTTCGATCTTGGATGCTTTCCCTCCAGGTGAAACTCTTCCCAAAAGAACATCTACTTATAATCCTTTCGGACTCGAACATTTTCATGACGAACTTAAAACTATTTCATGTAAATCTTTCGGCATACACTATGTTCACTTAAACTCTTCCAAAAAATATTATGTATAGATCTCGTGGTCAAGAATAATGCCGAATACTGATGCCGAAAGATGGAATCAAACGTGTTTATTATATTAGATAGATTAAACCTAGATATATTTTACGCATACTAAGCCGGATAGTGGAGCCGAAAAGGTTAGATGAATTTATCTTAGGTTGGAAAAATAAATCTAAGTTAAGCTCGATGTTATTTTATTTCGGTTAACTAAAACCGAATACTAAAATCGAAAGGTGAAATCGGACACGTGCAAAAGCTTTATCTTTCATGCATATATGTGGCAAATAAAATTATTCACTAGCAAGCAATTAGCTTATGTGCAAAGTAAATAAAGTATTATATATAGTTTGATGTTATACAACCAAAATAACCACTTGATGGTTATTTCAGGTGAAGCACAACCGAAAGAATTCTTTGGTCTCGGAAGATTTCATAGTTAAGGATTTGTAACTGAAAGATAACATTTTAATTAGATGACCGAAAAATTAGTACCGAGAGGTTAGGATCGAGAGGTCTATGATAGCATTTACTCGTAATAAAAAAACAAAATTAATTACTCAAATCACATCATTGAGAGGTCAAGACCGTGAGGTTTGTGATAATATTTAATGGTAACAAAAAAAAAATAACATTAAGTATTCCAATCAAATAACCGAGAGGTTAGGCCGAGAGGTCTAAAATAATATTCAATTAGTAACAGAAAATAACTCAAATTAAAAGAAAACAATAAACTTTATAAATTCAAAAACGATAAGTTCCAAAAAGGGATTGCATTAAGAATGCAAACTTCAAAACTACATTGATCATACATCATGGAACTCCAAAACGAATTCGCTTCTCGATGAGAAAACCGAGAGCTACAACCGAAAATGAGAGCTCATATCCATCTAGCTCTCGGCATCAACATCTTTAGTATCATCTTCAGGAATTTCGTTAATAGACATTAATTCACCATTATAGAAATCTTTCTTGACATCAAAATTGCCTTCATCAATGGGAATCTTATAAAAAATACTTCGCTTGTTGCAGAGCTTTCGCAAAGCCTAACTTATGTTGTTCCAAAATAAATTTTTGGGCCTCAAAAACATCCACCTTCAATTGCTATATCTCATCTTCCATAACTTTGATAGTGTTTGTGTTAGAATCCTTCACAAAAGATAACTTCGAAACTTTTTCATCAAGCAGTTGATTTTCGTTACGAAGTCGAGTGATCTTTTCACCAGTCTTCAAGTTCACGGTTTTTAAATCAGAAATTTGCTTTCCAAGATTTTCTTTTTCTATCTCTTGCTGGTTTTTCTGCAAATTCATATCTTCTAGTTGCGAAGTTAAAGCGGCCATTTTCTCATTACTCTCGGAAAGTTCACTTTTTAACTTTTCAAACTCGGCAAGAGACACACAACTACCATTCTTTGCTTTCACCATCTTCCCAATCAAAAGAGTTCTACTCGAAAGCTCGATGATAGAATCAGCCAAAGAAGCAGCATCCTCAGCTTTCAACATATTATAAGATGATTCAGTAAAGGAAGTTTGGACAAACTTAGCATATTTTGTGGAAACACCAAAAATGGATTCGGGAAGAGGTTCCGTTGAACCACCTTCAGCATGACGATGGCGCCGAGAGGAGGAATGTGATTTTTTGCTACTTCTAGCACGTTTTTTGGACTTTTTTGAAGGACCAACAACATGATCATCTTTTGCAGGTTCAGTGGCTTCAATGCGAGAAAGAGGTTCCATAGTTTCTACCTCCACTACAGGGTTGACCAAATTCTTACACCGAGGAGTAACATCACCCGTTCTGTTAAGAAGTTTTGTGAAATATGAACGACCTTTCAGATTTGTAGCCGCCATCAATGCTGAAAACCAATGAAAAATTTAGCAAAGTTAAAAATCTCATGCTATAAAACGAGAGGAAAGCGAAACAATTACATACCGATGAGATCCTCTTGTGGACTTTTTGAAGTATACAATTGTAGCAAAGCGCGAGTGGGAATTCGATACGAGAGGTGACCAAAAACTTCAATAACGTGACAATCCGCAGCATTCATCGAGTGATAGGACCACGAATTGAACTTTAATGGATCTTGCGTCCAATACAAAGGAAATTTTGGAGTATCTCCATCAAAAAAATATTCTCTTCCTTCTGGCTCGATTAAGATCTTGAAAAAACTTCCTTTAAAGTCCTTATATGACGACGTAAAAGGCTTAAGAAAACAAATATTAGGCTTACTAATGAGAGACAACCAACTTGGTCGTCTACCAGGCCGAGAGTTATAATAATACAAAAAAGATTTGGGGTTGGGAGAAAGTGACAATAATTTACACAAAATGTTAAAAGCTTGCATTGAGGCCCAACCATTAGGATGAAGCTGGGTAGGAGCAATGTTAAGAATATTAAGAACGCCCATTTGAAAATCATTCAATGGCAATCGAATATGAAGGTCTCTAAAGAAACAAGCATAAAAATAAAAAATAAAAATTCACTATTATCGCCCTCTCGGCCATGACAGACATTATCAACATCACCCACACACCGAAAAGAAATTATATCATTCTCAACGTCAGAATAATAAATCTGAGAATTAGAAACAAAATCACGAAGCTCATTAGCAGAGCGATACCGAGAGAAGAATTCTCGGACCTTAGAAATAACCCAATTATAGCTTGGACGAAGATTCTTCCTTGGAGAAATTATTTCGAATCTTTCGGCAACAGCAACAGTAGCGGCTTCATTCGAATCCTTCATACAAGAAAGAGTAGTAGAAGAAGATTTCGACTCAAGATTTTGTTCTTCTCGTACCACTCGTCCGGTAGATTCACCACCCGCGCTTGAAAAACCACTCAGATCATCAGAAGCAGAAGAAGAGTTTGAAATAGACATTTTACCTTTAAAGAACGAATGAAGCTTCAAACATCGTAGCTCTCAAGAAGCAATAAAGGCCATATAAAATGATAACAACTTGAATGGGATGCCTATTTATAAACAAAACAAACCCTAGATACTGAAAAGTCACAAACCCTTCCAAACCGTTCAAAAAATTAATCATCCGAGGGTTCAAATCATATCTATGTCAAATCATTCAGTCTGAGCAGGCAAAACACCGTAAACGAGGCATTTAAATCATATCAAATCATATCTCGAAATTATCACATTATATTTAGACATAAAAAAAATTTCTTAAGAACTTTAAGCCAAATTCTTTATGCTTCGGGGGCCAGTGTACTGATAGGTCAAAACCGAGAGGTTAGGCCGAAAGCTAATACCGAAATAACCTTTCGGTTATAACAATAAATATATAAAATAAAACTAAAACATATATATAACAAGACCCAAATTAGATAAGAAACCTGCATTAGGAGGTGCGTAAATAATAAAACGGGGTAGAAAGAAAGTCCTAAGGTAAAGTGAAAAGCCCATTAAGAAAACTATATAAATAGGAGGTCAACATAAGAGGTAAGGAAGAGTGATTTCTGTCTGAAGAACATAAAACCATTTCTAACTTTGGCATCAGAGCGCCTTGCAGGTACACCCCCCATCTGTGTGAAGGAGAAGCCGAGAGCACCCAACCTGAGGAGAAGCCGAGAGCACCCAACCTGAGGAGAAGCCAAGAACACTCGGCCTGAGGAGAAGCCGAGAGCATTCAGCCCTAGTTGAAGCCGAGAGTATCCAGCCCAAGGAGAAGCCAAGATAGCCCAGTCCAAGAAGAAACCGATAGAACCTAAGTAGTAAGGAAGAAAATCCCAAGATTGAAAGATTTGTAAAAGAGTTAATCTTGTCAACCTAATTCGAGTGTTCTTGATCCTTGTTGTAAGAACATGTCCAACAAATATTTTTGAGTTAAACACTTCACCCATATATATCATATAAGTGAATACGTATGTCACTAATACACAATTTAAAAAGAATATACACCCTCATAGCTAATATCTTATTTTAAGGATGTCACAATAGATTTTTTAACACACCACTATTTTACATTGACAGACAAGTATATAATTAAGTTTATTCTAGTTTATTTTGAAACGTTTATTACATTTAAAAATATATTTATAACCAAATAAATGCGTTCTCATACGAAACGAACACTGATATCTTTAATTCCGGATAACATTATTAAATCTGCTATAATTTTTAGTTAAAAAAAACTATGGCTATTAAATATCAAAACTAGGATTAAAAAACTTAGTGTTTTTTTGTGTGAAAAAAAATGTGATTTCATCCGAGTTATGGCATTTAGTCAATAGTGGTTCACTCCGCAGAGAGAGCCGTGAGGTCAAAGCTAATGTTAAACACCTTATTTCTAGCCATGCTTTCCATTGAATTTGTTCTCTAGTTCACATTAAAGTGGGTATTTGAGTCAGCATCTCGTTTTTTCGTACTTGTATTGGGTAAAACCTGATAGTCAGGTTTCTGATGCAAAATCAAGTAAAATACAAACACACCCCGTTTGTCTAATTGTCTCTCGCAAATAAGCAGAAGCAGACATTTGTGCTGCTTTTCATGTTCAGTCTTTTGCCCTCCCTCCCCAGCTTGATCTGAATTTGGGGTATAAAACAAATATTGTTGCTATAACGAATGCTTTCACGTACTTTACATTTCAAACAACCTATGAAGACAAAAACAAATTCCTTGAATCATGTATTCTACATCTGCAAATAACGAGATGTATAAAACCTAAGAAAATGAAGCTTACCCAAAATCATGGATGAAGAGATTCCAAGCCACCCATGCAAACAATATGTGCAAAAACTTGTTACTTGATCACAGAATTCCGTAGTTTAACAAGCCTACAAGGTTCTTGGAGATGCTGAAAAGTAGTCCCGGATAGTTCTTTTTAGGGAGGATGGAGGGTTCAATACAGATGAGGGGCTCTTCAAAGAAGATTCAGGGGTTTTTTGAGAAGCCGCACTTGGCTCAAATCCTGAGGAAAGTTGGTTCGAGTGGCCTTCAGATATGTTCATTTTAGGTGGTGTGAATGGACTGGGTGAGGAAATTGGATGTAGTTTATGATCGGGTGAAAAAGCATCTTCGTCTGTTTTAGAGTACCTTTTCCCATTATTTAAAAGCATTTTGCACTCTGTACAAGGAATTGCCATTACTCTTCTTCGAACGGCAGATGCACATTGTGTTCTAGAGACATAACTGTTTTTATTCCATACTCGAACCTGAAAATAGCATATTGAGGGAAATTAGAATGCTGAAAGAAACGATTTGAGGGCTTTTTAAACAAATCGGTTAATAGACACAATTAAACTGAAAGATACTGCAGATAAAATGCAATATCTGGTTTAAAGTCAAATAAATTTCAAGTTAAATGAATAAGAAAAAGTTTGATTCGCTTACAGTAAAGTCATCAGAACAAGTTGCAAATTTTCCAATTTCATAGCTACACCTGTCAAATAAATAGTGTTAGAAACGAATGTTAAAGAAAACTAGAACCACACCAGGTTTCCAAATTACCAGTTAACTGCTGTAACTTCACCATAGTGAGTTTTCAAAATAGTAGGTTCTTCCAGAGGCTTGTCAACCTAAATTTTGAAAGTTCAGTGAAGTTATATCCCAACTTCAACATATGCATCAAACTTATTATCTCATTGTAATTTATAAGTAAGAATGAAACCTTCCAAACATAGGCATTTCCATCACTAGAACCACTGACTATGTTCGAGGCATCAGGGCTAATTGCAGACTGAAATTGCACACATCAGACGAAGTCAGGAATCAGGACAGAAACTGAATGCAGAAGATTTGGAATATATGTGAAATTCTCACCTTTACAAAAAATGATTCAATTCGGCACCCAGAAAAAGATTTTAAAGGCCCTTTTTCAAGTTGAAGAGTGTTATATAAATAAATTCTGCAAAAAAGAAAGAAACGGTAGATTTTATATTTAGCTGAATATTCTTAACTTAGAACAATAAAACATACACACTATGAAGGATGATACCGGTTATCCATGCAGGAGGCTGAAAGAAAAAGTCCACTTTCATCTTGGGACAGGCTAGATATTCCGTGTAAACTTTGCTGAAATGACAATGAAGAAGACTGTCAAGAGACTCTAGACAATATCATTTAAGCTTTCCAATATATAAAAATGTCTAATGACATGAAAGGCATAATACAACTGACATTTCCAACCACAGTTACATTTTAACTTTACGGGTGCTATAGTGATTATTCTAAGTTGACACTATAACCTTTTACTAACTTAAGAATCATGATCCAATTTATCCAACATCGTTAATTGCTAACTTACTGAAAGTATAAAAAAATATATTATCCTTTTAGAGCAAAGTTCCAACCAACCTTTTCAGTTGGCTGAGGACATGGACACGTCTGAGCGACACTACTTTTTAAATTTCTGGTATCCCAAAACTTCAACACGCTGAAAGAAACCAATTTGTTAGTCAAACTAATCAATTCGGGTAAAAACATTGGAAAATTAAATGTTCACTTAGATAGTAATTTTTCCAACCAACCTATCCACTGCGCCAGCAGTTGCTACGGAAACCTGATCCTTGAGACAAAGAACAGATGTAATGCTCATGGAAGCAGCCTGACAATTAGGAATTGTTAGAAAATTTTAGTTTGCAGAACACAAATGAAAATAAATCCATCAGAAACTAACCTTTCCCCTCCTAGTTCGTCGTGCTTGAGATGAAACATGTGCTCCGTTGACACCACCTATTGAACTAGCAATCAAATGATAATAAATGAATTTTTGAATAAAATATAAATGTCAATACACCAATAATTTCATGAGTTTTTCAAAAAAAATTAAAAAAGTCACTTACCATAGGCTAACTTCTCCACGCCTACTCTTAGCAGTGGACTTGCATCTCAAGTCCCAAATACGAAAGGATCCATCTCTAGAACCAGAGACAATAATATCTGAAAATTTTAATATAAAATGAATATGAATAGCTAATAAATCACTATGCAGTTATAAAAAAATCCATAGTTTAAGCATAAACGCAGAGACGCGGGTAAAACGAAACATCACCCGCATTAGTTGGATGAGAACACATAGATTTTACACTTCCCGTGTGCCCAGTCAACACACCAAGACACTTCTGTTCTTGAACATCCCATAATTTTATCTGTGAACATACAATAATAAGATTCAACACAAAACCATCTTGAAGAAAAACAGCTTATTATTTTCTAGATCTATTTATTTACACAATGATCACAAAAATTATGCAATTCGAGCTCAGTAACATTAAATCAGCATCCATATAGACTTAATTTGATCTAAATTTAATCAACAAGTTCTGTCATGAAGTCCTCTGCACGCAACAGAGTGACTTACTGTTTGATCACCGGATGCCGTGAGAATCTGCATATCCTCCTGCAAGTAATTACAAACCATATCAAGTCATACACAAAACTACAAACAAACAGCTCAAATTAATAATTAATAATTAATTAAAAGGATTAAAAGATATATGAATTATGTACCTTAATCCAACAAGTATCAAAAACAGCATTCTGATGCGAAACCCAACTGCAGATCTTCTCATCTTCTGAGAGTAAAATAGGGAAAACTTTCACACAACCGACCACAAAACTCTGCTGCTTCTATATTTATGTCATCGTAGAATTCAAAACAAATAAAGAAATAAGAAAAAAGACCTATGTTATCTTCAAAGTTTGCGGTAACAGGGAACTTGCGACGAGTATCAAACAAGCTAACATAACCGTCTTCATCAGACACAGCGAGAATGTGTGCAAATTTTGCAGTCTACGAGAAAGGATAAACAAGGAGCCCAGGTTATAATTGCAGTTTCATCACAACGTTTGATATTGTAGAATATCGCAAACAAATGCAGCCAACGCAGCTGCAATCCCAATCACAGTGACTTCAAAAACCTCAACGCTGCACTCAAAAAATCATAATAAATTGCAGACAAATGAGGCCACTACAGCCACGATTGAGGTTGAAATGACTCCAAAAACCCAAACACAGCAGTTAGTCCTAACAAACTGCGGACGAATGCAGTAAGCATTGCAATCACGGTGACTTTAAAAACAACACTGCAATCAAATTCCTAATAAATTGCGTATAATTGCAAATAATATCGCCACGATTCTTTAAGTACATATTTGATTTCGTCTCGGTTCAAGTCAAACATGAATCCGTGTTCCACATTCAAAGAGAAGTTACTACATCTTCCATTTTTTCACATGCAAAAGACGAATCTAAAGCTTCAAATCTAAATTCAAAAACACTGACAGCACAGTCAAAAACCGTAATAAAATCCGGACAAATGCAACTGGCGCAGTCGCAATTACAACCGCAATGACGTAAAAAATCTCGATACGTAGTCAACGCCGTGATAAATCACAGACCAATGCAGCTGGTGTCGATTTGGCTTCAAAAACTGTGACGACGTGGCAAAACCGCGGTTGCAAACAGTTTTACAAAACATTGAAAGAAGCTACGCATACATAGTGAAAACGGAATGTTTATTAGTGAGTACCTTGCAGAAAGACAGAGAGAGAGGAATGGTGTCTTCGGCGTTGTGCTGTACGGCGAGGGATCCGATGTCGTTGAAGGCGGAGACGAATCCGTCCATTCGCGGTCGTTTTCGAACTGCGAACATAGAAAGAGAGTGAGAAAACGACGTGAGAGTTTTCCAGTGAAAATTGAGTTTGAGAGAGAAGAACCTCGGAAGAGTTCTCTGGAGGCGATGTGAGTGAAGAGAGAGTTAGAGCTTCCAGTATCCACTGCCATTAGAGAAGAAGAAGAAGAAGAAAGGGATTAGGGGTTTGATTTGGCTTTGGGTTTGGGAGGGAAGAAAAGAGAAGAGAAGAAGGAATATATTTGATGAGAGTTTGGGCGCCATGAATGAGAGAAAATTCGCGGGAAGGAACTTCAGTTAATTTATTTTCGGAACTAAAATTTATTAATTTTTGTCAAATATTTTATATAAAAAATAACAAATAAATGCTGTGTTCGGTTCCCTAATTTTTTTGGAGTTTCTTCCTGCACCCAGTGGTTTTCTTCCTGTACCTCCATAATATTTAAAATTCTGAAACTAACTTTACTTTTTATTTGAAATGGCACCTGTATTTTTTATTAAGAAAAACCACCAAATCACCACCAAGTTGTGGGAGAGACACCGATCACCACTAAAAGAAACGTCTTCCTATTTTAAGAGATGGAGTAGCATCGCTGTTGGGAGAGCAAAGTATTTCTGTGTGCAAAGGAAGAAGAAAGAGTAGAGTATGGGTGTTATGTAAATTTTATGCTTTATTTGGATTAGAGGTTGTGAGTGAGTGGAAAGTTGAGAGTGTGGGTGAGTGGGAGTGTGATGAAAGTGTGGAGAAAGTTCAAGGTGTTTGGATTGAAATATGTTAGAATGAATATGTGAAGAAAGTTTATTGAAAAGTGTGAATGATATGATAGTTGTAAGAGTATTTTAATATATTTTAAATAGTGTAAGTTGTAAGATTACAAATTTATCCTTGTATATAAATAAATAGGAAAATAAAATATTAATGTTAAATTTTTGTTAGTAGATAATTTTAATATTATTTAATAAATTTTATGTTATATAAATATATAATTTTTATTAATTATGATTTTGATTACTATTAATAATAACATTAATATAATTTAAGAAAATATGTCATTAACATTAATTAGTTGCAAAAATATATAAAGTTATTACATTTGATGTAGAGAGATAAATACATATTAATTTGAAATTACGCAAATTATTACAATATTTTTTTATAATTTTTTTAATTTTAACATTAATAAATTATGTTAAATCTACAAAAATTAAAATCCTAAACATTATAAATTTTGAATTCCATTCTGTCAAAATAAATATTTTAAATAAAAATTTCTATTTTTTATAAACAATTCATTTTTTAAAAAATAATTACTTTCTACATTTATTATTAAAAAATGAGATTTCTTCTCAAAAGTTTGACTGGTTTTTTTAATTAATACTACATTTTTTATAAAGTTTTTAATTATAACATGAAAAATTTATGTCAGATATAAAAAATAACCTACAAATTTTTAATTCCATTCTGTAAAGATATTATTTTTAATTCCATTATGTAAACATATTCATTTTAAAACATAATAATTATCTACATTTATTACTATAAATTGAAATTTCTTATCTAAACTTTTTCTGCTTTCTTAACTTACTAAAACATTTATTTTGATTTTGTAATTTATAATATTAATTTATAAAAACCCTACACATTACAAATTTCTATTTCCAGTTGTAAAAATATTCAGTTTAAATAAATAAATTTTTTTCTTATAAATAATTAAATGTTATAAAAAAATGACTACAACATTTTTTTAATGTTTTCAATGATAACATTAATAATTTATGTCAAATCTAAAAAAAAATTAACTAAACATTATAAATTTTTATTTCCATTCTGTAAAAATATTATTTAGAAATAAAAAGCTATTTTTATAAAATAATTTAATTTTTAAAAACTAATAACTATCTACATTTATTATTAGAAATTCAAATTTTTTCTCTAAACTTTTTTCCATTTTTAAATTTCTATAACATTAAAATAAATAAATACATAATTAAAAAACCTGAATAGATGGAGGCCCTATGATTTATGATGGCATGTAGGAGAAAAGAGAAAAGAAGGGTAGAAAAGTAATATTTTACATCTCATGTGACACTCTCTCCTTTCTCTTCATTTTGGAGAAGATGCAATATGCCCTCCACTTTATCTACAGTCTCTCCCTCACCCACGTACATAACTGAAAGCAAACGGGGTAGTACTGTGACTTCCGTCGTCGCAAACAGTACCACCCCTAGAAGCAAACGGCTTAAGGTTTTTAGAAAATATTAGGGATAAGTTTGTTTTTTTTTTTGCATAACATTAACGTAGGATTGAGGAAGAAACTATTTTTTGTTCTCTTACATAGTGGGCCAGAGGTTCAATATTTTATTACTTTTCACCGTGCTCCTGCTATTTACGTTACCTCTCTTTGCTAAATACACTCCCTCTTAAAAGATAAAAGAATAAATATAATTTTTTAAAATAAATGACTAAATTTATAGCTAAGATAACAGATTAAATTTTTTTTATATAATATAACTTGTACAAAATATTTACTTATTAACCGAACACAGGCACCTCGTCGTGGTATCCACATTTTTTATTTTTATCATTTATATATAATTATGTTTGATATTGAAATTGAATAAACAATATTATTATTCACACACTTATATTATCAGTATAAATTTAAGTTTATTTTAATAAATATCAACTCATGTAAGCGTAAATTTCATCATAACATAACATAGTAGTAATACATTATAATATTATAAAAGAGTTTCTTTTACTGATTTCATATGATTATTTTTGTCTTTAAAAACTCATATATTACAACACAATAAAAATTTAAAATTTAAAATTATTAATAAAATATGAAAAAGCATACTATCAATTTATTCCTAATCTTTCTTCCTCTATCTAAATTTCTCTTTTTTTCTAATTAATTTTATAATATATCAGTTTTTCACAAAATGTGGAAAATATGGTAAAAAAAGAATGTGGAAAGTAGGTACATGAGAAGGAAAGAGAGAGAAAGTGGAAAGTAGGGTAAGTGGTTTATGTGTATAGAGAATCATAAAAAATGTTTCTTAAATAAAATTTAAAACTGCTACAATAGTGGAGAGTAATTAGTAATAATAAATGTAGTGCAACTCTCAAACTGTTATTTCAAAAATAATATTAACTGTTTTTTTAGTTTTAAATTTAAGTAATTATAAAATGACGAAATAAACATAATAAATTGTAATATTGATATAAAGATAAAATAGGAAAAAAAATTATGCAACAAAAAACAGTTATAATGGAAATCCATATATATATATATATATATATATATATATATATATATAGAGGTATACAGGTATAGATAACCAAAATAAATTAATAAAATAAAATATGAAGTAAAGATAAAATAGAAAAAGAATTTAGAGAAAATCTTGAATTTTGTATTTAGCACTTTAAAACATAAAAGTATATCAATCTCTCCACTCTCTTATCAGTTAAATGATAACAAATAATATAAATTTTAAAATTAAAAAACTTTTTATTAACTTTTGAAATTATATAATGTTCAAATAATCAAAATAAATTAATAAAATAAAATATGAAGTAAGCATAAAATAAGAAAAGAATTTATAGAATATCTTGAATTTTTTTATCTATACCTATATATAAAGGAGATTCCCCTCTTAACTGCTCTTAATTTTTTTTCATATTTTATCCTTATATTAATATTTAATTTTATTATTGTATTATGGTCATTGTGTCATTTCTTATTCCCTTTTAACTGCTCTTAATTTTTTTTTCCATTTTATCCTTACTTAATAATTTATTGTATTAATTTATTTTGGTTATTTGGACATTTTATAATTTAAAAAATTAATAAAATAATTTTTAATTTTAAAATTTATTTTATTTGTTATTATTTAACCGGAGAGAATAGAGAGAGGGGAGAGATTGATTAAAAACTTAAAGATATTTGTAATATTTTGTGTACCACTTTAGCATGAGAGTGGAGATTTGGTATTTAAACTGATATTCTTTTTTATTAAAATTGGTTTAAGAAACAAATTTTATGATTTTCCACTACACATAACCCACGTAACCTACTTTCCACTTTCTCTCTCCTATATAGGTACCTACTTCCCACTTTTTCTCTCCACTACACATAACACATTCTTTTTTTATCATACTTCTCACTTTCTTTTCTCTTTCCTTTTCACCTTCATGTAAAATCATACTTTCATTTCTTTGATTAATCTTTATGAAACCCTAATTTGACATTTGTTTCATGAAATTGTAATTGAAGTTTGTGACTAGAGGGAACGAAAAGACTTAAAAAAGTTGCGCGCTTCATCACAACAATAGGTAATTCTCTTTATATGCATTTCAATTTGTAAAACACTAATTTGTCTTCTGAAATTGGGATTGAAACATGTGACTAAAGGGATAAAAAGGACTCAACAAGAGGAGGTAGAGGTACATTATGAAAGTCATCATAAGACCCTTCTTGGTAACAATTTAAACGAGTCTCTATACAGGGGTCCAAGGTGAAGAAAAGAAGCAGATTTCATTGCATTTTCTTCTTTTGTTGGTTTATTGTTTAATGGTGTCATATATATTGTAATGATTGTCATATATTATTGGTTGTTTATAGACCTAATGAAAATATTGGTTTAATTCCTATAATTGATAAAATATTAAAAATTATTAAAAAAAATATGAAACTCAAATTCTATTTAATTATTTTTTCGGTTGAGTTTGTAGTTTTAAATAAATTTTAACTATTACTAAATACATTTATTTTTACCCATAATTAATAAAATATTAAAAATTATAAAAAAAATATGAAACTCAAATTCTATTTAATTATTCTATGACAGACGGTTTTGAATTTAAATATCAATTTTGAATTTTAAATTTTGAAAATTCATTCATTCTCTTTACCATATGTAACTTTTAATTACCGCTCTCCACTATTTTTTTAACCTACTCTTTAACTGTATACTCTTTAACTTCTCATTTTAATGTTATTAAGAGAAATTATTTTTGAAGAATAAAAAAATACTAAAGAAAGAGAAATAAAAAATGCGGATACACACTACTCTTTAACTTTATACTCTTTAACTTCTCATTTTAATGTTATTAAGAGAAATTGTTTTTGAAAAATAAAAAAAAATACTAAAGAAATAAAAAATATTGGTTTAATTCCTATAATTGATAAAATATTAAAAATTATTAAAAAAAATATGAAACTCAAATTCTATTTAATTATTTTTTCGGTTGAGTTTGTAGTTTTAAATAAATTTTAACTATTACTAAATACATTTATTTTTACCCATAATTAATAAAATATTAAAAATTATAAAAAAAATATGAAACTCAAATTCTATTTAATTATTCTATGACAGACGGTTTTGAATTTAAATATCAATTTTGAATTTTAAATTTTGAAAATTCATTCATTCTCTTTACCATATGTAACTTTTAATTACCGCTCTCCACTATTTTTTTAACCTACTCTTTAACTGTATACTCTTTAACTTCTCATTTTAATGTTATTAAGAGAAATTATTTTTGAAGAATAAAAAAATACTAAAGAAAGAGAAATAAAAAATGCGGATACACACTACTCTTTAACTTTATACTCTTTAACTTCTCATTTTAATGTTATTAAGAGAAATTGTTTTTGAAAAATAAAAAAAAATACTAAAGAAATAAAAAATGCGGATACACAGTCACTGACGTGCCTGTGTATCCGCATTTGTGTTCCCGCTAGTTTAATATAAAAGGATATAACTTTTTAAAACAGAAAAACAACGCACTAATATCTCCACTATTATTTCATGTCAATTAAATGAAAACAAATAAAATAAAATTAAAAAATTATTTTATTAACTTATGAAATAATAAAACATTCAAATAATCAAAATAAATTAATAAAATAAAATAAGAAAAGAATTTAAAGAATAACTTGAATTTTTTATTTAATAGAAAATGATATAACTTTAAAATAGAAAACTAACTGATAATCTCTCTAAAATAAAATTTTAAAATAAAAAAACTTCATTATTAACTTCTGAAATTATAAAATGTTAAAATAATCAAAATAAATTAATAAAATAAAATATGAAGTAAGGATAAAATAGAAAAATAATTTAGAGTAGTTAAAGTGAGAAATCTTCTTTATATAGGTATATATTTTTATTTTATTATTTAATTATATTAAAATGTGGAAAAAGTTAAATACAAAATTTAATCAAATTAAATAATATATTACTATTTGTGTTAATATTTTATTACTTATATTTATATTTATTTTTAATTAAATATGTTTTGAATAATTAAATAATTATATTTTTTTAACACAATAAATCAAATGTAATATTATTGAATAACTTAATATTTTAACAATGTGATTCTTAACAAATAAAGAAATTGAAGTTATTATTTTATAAAATAAACTAAACATCTCTATTGAAAAAAATAAAATAAAATGTATACATTAAAGAAATAGGAAAAACAAAATATCATAAATAAAAAGAGATGAAATATGAAGTAAATTAGCAATACACAATTTCAAAATTTCAAAATTAGGGTTTTTGAAGCATTGAGGAGACATACGGTGGAGTGGCGGTGATGAAATGTGAAGAGGGACAGTAATACACACAGCGAAATTGAATTTGCACGCACCTGAAGCTTTGCACAAAGAACAAAAATCAATGAGTGGAATAATCTATATACCAGGAAGATGATGGGGACGATCTTGTAGATGTAAGTTGTTTTTCTCTATGCAAAACTTGGATTGGATTGATACAGTTTTAATAATTTTTTTGAATATCCAAAACAAAATATCATTTTCGTACAACAATATATGACTCTGATTTGTTTCGAGGTTTCTTACCGAAGGATTTTGGTGGGTTCGACCATCTGCAGAAAAAAAAATGCACCAAAATTGAGCACACTTGGCTCTTTGTAGTAAGAGAGCACTATATTTTAAGATATTTTTATATTATTTATCTCTCTCGGTTTTCTTATATATCACTCTTTTGCTTAAAAAAATAACCGTCCATAAACTCACATTTCACCCTTCTCTCCCCACTCTTCTCTAATAAACTTCTTATTTAATAAAAAAAAATATCAGTTTAAAACAAAATAAAATTTGAGTTTAAACCAATATCTCCACTCTCATGTCAGTTAGGTGACAACAAAATAAAATTAATGTATCAATCTCTACACTCTTCTCTCAGTTAAGTGAGAACAAATAAAATAAAATTTTAAAATTAAAAAACAGTTTTATTAACTTTTAAAATTATAAAATGTCCAAATAACCTAAATAAATTAATAAAATAAAATATTAAACAATGATAAAATAAGAAAATAATTCAAAGCACGGGAAATTCCCTTTATATATAGATATAAATTTATAGTAAAAATATCGATATATTGGGTTTTGAAATTTTTATTTTTATTTTTATTTTTATTTTTTTTAAAAAAAAAACCCTAATCTAAAATCCTTTCATTATTCTCTTCCCATTCTTTACCAGAATCAAAACCCAACGTTGCATTAAAAATCCGTTCTCGCAAACAGGTTCTCTCTTTCACATTATGGTTAATTTCGTTTGCATTTTCTTCTTATTTAGTTTCAAAATCTATCAAATTTTTATTTCCTTTTACTTATAGGAAGTGTTTGGTACAGTACAAAATTTTAGTTTTCTGGAAATTTGAAGCTGGGAAAGTTTTTTTTTTTTTTTCATGTTCTGTTTTTTTATTTTTTTATATAACATTTGTCCCGTCAATGTTTTAATTATGTTTTTCTCAAAATTGTTTCCAATATAGTGAGGGTGATAATCTAACTTTTTTGAAGTTAGAAAAAGGTTTTATTGCATAAAAAACACAACATTAAGCGTACTGGATCGTAGAATGTTGTAAATAATTAAAGTTTCTAGTAAAAACTCGTTATTTCTTTTTTATTCCCAAGAAACTTGTATAAATACTCCTAATGATATTTATGATTGATCACATTTTCATCGTTCTTAGAAATCATAATTAACGGGATTCATGATTACATATTTTACTCCTAATACTTGAGATCAAAGAGTTTGACATATAAATTAGATTTAAAGGGCGAGAGAAATAACTATGAGTGTGAGTGTTTGATAACATCAGTGTTAGTGTGAGAGAAACAATTGTAAGTGTCTGCTAAGATCAGTATTATTCTAAGAAGAAGAAAAGATCAATAATGGTAGATTCCAGCAAATACATGCAATCTGCAATTTCCAAGTTTGATGGGCATTATGATCATTGGGCAAAATTAATGGAAAATTTTCTACGTTTTAAGGAGTATTGGCAGTTGGTGGAACATGGGATTTCAGAAGTAGAAAATAAAGCTACGGCATCAGAAGCGAAACTCAAACTCATGGAAGAACAACAATTGAAAGATCTGAAGATAAAGAACTATCTTTATCAAGCCATTGATCGAGAAATCTTAGATACTATCCTCAATGATGATACATCCAAACACATATGAGATTCTATGAAAACAAAAATTTCAAGGTTCTACTCGAGTTAAAAGAGCACAATTACAAGCCCTGCAGAGAGATTTTGACATGTTGCAGATGAAGGACGAAGAGACAATTAACTCATACTTTGCCCGTACTTTGAAAATTGCTAAAAACATGAAGGCGTGTCGTGAAAGCATGCTTGAGAATGTCATTACTGCAAAAAATCTTGCGGTCAATAATTCCTAAATTTAATTATGTTGTGTGTTCAATTGAAGAATCCAACAACTTGGACACTATGACCATTGACGAATTGCAGAGCAGTCTTTTTGTTCACGAGCAAAGAATGACATATCAAGGAGAAGAAAAACAAGTACTGCAAATTATAAATGAAGATAAGGGAGGACGAGGAAGAGGAAGAGGTAGAGGTTCTTTCCGAGGTAGAGGAAGAGAGAGACAATCATTTAACAAAGCTGAGATTGAATGCTTCAAATGTCACTAACTTGGACATTTTCAATACGAATGTCCTATTTGGGAAAAGAAAATAAATTATGCTAAAGTGGAAGATACGGTGGAATAAGAGGATGAACTTTTGCTAATGGCTCACGTTGATGTTAAGCAACAAAAGGAAGATGAATGATTTCTTGACTCCGGATGCAGTAATCACATGAGTGGTAACAGGGAGTGGTTCTCAAAATTATATGAGAACTTTCGCAAAAATACAATAAAGCTTGGCAATGATGCTCGGATAGATGTGATGGGAAAAAAAGGTGTTTGATTAAATATTAATGGAGTAGTATATGTCATTTCACATGTGTATTATGTTCCTGAACTTAGAATAATCTCTTTAAGTGTAGAACAACTTCAAGAGAAAGGCTTGATTATATTGATTAAGGAAGGGAAGTGTAAAGTCTATCATTCTGAAAGAGGACAAATTATGGAGGTTAAGATGAAGGAGAATCAGATGTTTGTGCTGACAGTCACCTTGGATGATAAAGCAGGCAATGTGTTCTTCTGGGGGTAAGTGATGAATCCAAAGCATATCGTTTGTTTGATCCAGTCAACAAGAAAGTACCGATAAGTAAGGATGTGATATTTGAAGAACAAAAGGGATGGAAATGGGAACAAAATGAGGAATACCAACAAGGCATTCTTGATTGGGGAGGAGATGAGGAATATATGAGTGATACTGAAGAACAGTGTGAGGAGAATGTTGTGGATCATAATGATGATCAAGAAATTGAGGAACAAAATGAAGAGGATGTTGTGGACAGTTCCATAGGCACTAATGCTCCTCCTAACAATTATGAGACTCCAGTTGAAGGGAGGGTTAGAAGGAATAGGAGAGAATCAGTCTGAATGATTGATTATGAAAAAGGAGAAGGTCTATCAGATGATGATGAGCTAAATGTAATGATGGTCATCGAAGATGATCCAATTTCATTCGTGGAAGCTATCAAAAGCCAAAAATGGAGAGATGCAATGATGAAAGAGATGGAATCCATAGAGAAAAATCAGACTTGGGAGCTGACAGATTTGCCAAGAGGAATGAAGCCAATTGGGGTAAAATGAATCTTTAAAACCAAATTTAAAGAGAATGGAGAGATAGACAAGTTCAAAGCAAGGCTAGTGGCAAAAGGGTATGCACAACAATATGGACTAGATTACACATAAGTATTTGCTTTGGCTGCTAGGCTTGATACTATTCGTATAATACTTGCAATAGCAACACAATATGGTTGGACTATTTTTTAGTTAGATGTGAAGAATGTCTTTCTTCACGGTGAACTTAAAGAGGACATTTATGTGTAGCAGCTCACTAGTTTTGTGAAAAAGGAAGAAGACAAAGTGTACAAATTAAAGAAGGCGTTATATGGCCTTAAACAAGCACCTAGAGCTTGGTACAACAAGATAGAGGCTTACTTTGTTGGTAATGGCTTTGACAAATGTCTTTGTGAACATACATTGTTTACAAAATCAAAGGAGGGAGGCACAAGACTATCAAAGGATGATGCTGGAACCAAAGTTGATGCAACTATGTTCAAACAAGTAGTTGACAACCTTATGTATGGAGTCAACTTAATTAATAGATTTATGTCCAGCCCTACTGAATCTCACTGGTTTGCAGGTAAAAGAATATTGAGGTACTTGAAAGGAACAACTGAATTAGGCAACCACTACAAGAAAAGGGAAAACACAAATGTCGTGGCATACACTGATAGTGACTTTGCTGGAGATATAGATGATCAGAAAAACACTTCTGGATTTGTATTTTTACTTGGTTCTGGAGCAATTTCATGGTCCTCAAAGAAGCAACCAGTAGTATCATTGTCTACCACCGAAGCTGAGTATATAGTTTGATGGAAGAGGGCCAAGCACAACCTCATATAAAAAGACAAGAGCCAAGACGTGAGCATCCAAAGCCAAACCAAGAGCGTCTAGGCCAAAGGAAGGAGCGTCTAGGCCAAAGTAAAGAGCGTCTAGCACAAGGTGGAAAGCGTCTAAAGGGAGAGCGTCTAGAAGGAAGGGTAGACCGTCTAGGACCTATTACTAAGTCCATGACCAAGCTACGGATGTGAGACTTGGGCCAAGCTATGGATGGGAGAAGAAGCAACTTGTATATGCTACATGAAGGCCCATCAATGATAGCTTAGTATTAGTTGTGGTGTAAATAACATAAACTTGATTCCATGAGACTTGACCTAGATTTGCTAAAGATTTGGTCACTTTCTAGAAGGATTCTCCACATGGCCATGTGCTCCATGTGATGTAAATTTGCATTTCATTTTGATTAGCATTAGGGTTGCATTATGGTCCTCCTTAGCCTATAAAAGGAGGAGCCTACACCTTGTATTTTCAAGATTGAATAGAGTATTGTTATGCTGCCAATTTAGTGCCATACATTACTCCTTGCCTAGCTTCTAGGTTTTAATCTTCATTTCACCACCTTCAAAGGGGCTGACCGAACCTCCCCATTTCCACACTCTTCATGCACCTTCAAGGTCACCACACCTCTTAGGAGGACCTTGCTCATCTCTTCCATTAAGCTTCAGCATAATCTTCAACCAACATCCAAGAAGAGCTCATAGGAATGCCATCATTTGGTATCATGAGCTATGGTTCTTCAAAGATGATTATCTCTTTGTGTCTTTTCTTTTGAGTTCTTCTTATTTCCTAGTTGTTCATCTTGATTCCATATTGTCTTGCTGTTTTAATTTTCGTTTTGAATTGGTGTGCCATTTGAAATTTCCAATCGGTGCATCTTGTTCAATTGTTCTTGAGCAATCTTTGTGCAATTTTTGGTAGGATTCCATATAGTTTGTGTTGTTGTTTTTATTTTAGGTATTTGAGTCCTTATTGCAATTTTAATTGGTTCATATTGTGTTCATTTGAGTCTTTTAATTTCTGAATCTATATGTGTTTTGTCTTGTCATGTTTCTTCCAAAAATGTCATCAAATCCTAGAAGTACTTTTTTTTGGCTTATTTGTTTCTTGTTTTTGGTATAAATGCTTGATCTGAATCTGCTGTGTTTTTGACCATTTGGTGCTTTTTATTTTTAGTTTGAGTTCATATTTGTGTGTTAGATCCACACAAATTCCTTTCACTAATTCCATTGTGTTTCCTTTGGTATATCTTTATGTTTTTATTTCGAGATTTACAGAATCCTCTGTTTTACACCATTCTGTTTTGGCTGTTTTTGCTTATGAAAATTAAAATACACATAAGAAATTTCTGAGCCTCTGGATTTTGCAAGATTGAGGTGTTAGCAAGAGGACAAAAAAAGAATCAGTTTAAAAAAACAAATAGAAAAAAATGATAAATATTACAAAAACAGTGTGCAATCCTGACGCTATAACTGGCGAATCTGAGCACTGATTTTAGAAAATTTATTAAAAAAAATGGTGCATGCGTTTGGAGTGAAACCAACGCCAAAAATTTGTTGAGATCTTGATCTGTTTGAATATCAATTTTCAGAAGCAAATATTAAAAGGCCAGCTCAGCATAAATCTGTGAAAATCACGCTTTCTGGACCACAACAACTTGTTTCAATGGTGCTATTTTTGATTTTGAAATCAAATCTAGTGCTATTCCTTAGGTTCCATTTTTGTGTGCCATCCTTTCTTTGAGTACCTTTTATTTGCTTGTCTAATATTTCATTGAAACTCTTTCTAGTTGTCACATTTAATTCCTTTTGTGTGGTATTGTTTTTCAAATTAATTTGTTTCTTGCTTTAATTCTTTGACCTCTAAGCTTGGTGGTGGATTAATTATCAATTGGTACTTGATTGAGTGGGAATTGACTTGAGGAGAGTCTAGTTTGCTTAATAGGTGCTGGATTGAAGAATTAATTACCTAATTCCAAGAGGAACAAAGGCAAGGGGCAGAAACAAACACTTTCTAAATACACCACATACATTGGAGGGCCCAACAAAGAGGAGACAACAAAGGAAGTGCTAATAGAAAATCAACAAAGGGAGTTCCATCTAATTTCTTTGCAACTTAACTCTTGTTAATTACTTGTTAATTACGCAATTAGATGGTGAGTGTGTCTTCAAGGGCTCCAAGTGTCCAAGAAGCCTCACCTAGGGCCGACTAGCTTAAAACTATCTAGCTTAGCTTGTGTTAATTGCATCTTTTTACCTTTAATTAGCTACGCCTATCAAACTGTTTTGTCTTGTTTAAGCTTTGATAATTTTTGCTTGGGTTGTTAGATAGTTTGCATTGTTTCTTGCATTAAAAAAAAATTGATTTCTCCAACCTCATTGTGTTTTAAGTGGTTTACCAAGAGAAAGATTTGTGGAAGATCTTGAGGGATAGTTTTTGTGATGGAGATCAAGCTCAAGAGAACATGGAGGCCACTCATCAAGCTCAAGAAGAGGTGGAGGCACAAATGGAGGACGCCCATGGAGGTCAAAGTCCACCTCAAAGGATTACAAGAAGCATGTTCAAAGCTTTGGGAGCTAGAGGACATTTATTTCCTCTTTTTGTAGTTTCTTTAGTTGAAGGTGCTTAGAGGGAAACTTTAGAAACCTCTTTTGTTATAGCATCTTTTAGGCTTTAGTTAGGAGCTTTAGGGGGGTGTGTTAGTAGATAGGTGTAGAAGTAGAATAGGAGGTGCCAAAGTGAAGGAAGGAGTCACACCTTCCTCATGGCTTGAAATAGGCGCCGGTTTTAGCTAGCTTTGGGAGGGAAATTTGAATTGTTTTAGCTTGCATTTTCAGCACCTTAGGCTATATATAGAGGTGCTCTCTTTGTAAAATTCAGATTGGAATTAATCTAAGAAAACTCTACTCAAATTTTGAGTGACCTTTGGAGAGCTTTTGGAGCCTTCTTCCCTAGTCTTATCTTGATGGATCCATGGAGTCCTCAAGTGGCGGCAACACTCTCATCTAGGAGCATTCCACACTTCTAGTGGCGAGATCATCCATCCTCCTTCCATCTTCATGAGCATTCTCTTCTCCTTCCTTTCTTCTTCTTCAATTGTTCATGTTGCCTTGTGTTTTGAGTTGTTTTAGTTTCGGTTCTTCCATTTTCCAGCACCTATATTCTGTTTTGTTTCTTAATTCTGTTCGGTTCAATTGAATATTGGTATATTTCTGTTCGGTCTTTTCAATTTTAATTCCTTTGTTGATTCAATTTGACAATATTTGGTTCATCCAAATGAGTTTGGGATTTGGTACTAGTTATTGGTGAGTTCTTGTCTTAGAACCATGATCCAACTCTAAGAAAAGTGCCTCTATATTTTCCAGCTCAAGGTGATTCCTAAAAATGTCAAGAATCTTGTTCTATGTGGCTATTGGAATCACATCATGTGGTATCATGAGTCTTAGGTTCTTCTTGTTTAATTGTTGAGTTGTGTGCACTTTAATTTCAAGAGCTCTTTAATTTCTTGCAATTTAAGTTTCTGTTTTAGAATTTTAATTGAGTATTCTTGCTGTTTTTCTTTTGCTCCAAGTGTTTGTGGAAAGGTTTATGGCACTCATAATTCTTATGAGTATGGTTGCTCTTTTGGAATGGCATTATCCTTCCTAGAGTTTACCTTAAGCTTCCTTTTACTTGTTACAATTTGTGATATGTCTTTTAATTTTTGAATCATGTCAAGTTTTGTCTTAGTCATGTTATTCCATATATGTCATTACTTCTAGTAGTACTTTTATTGTTTTGATTGTTTCTTGCTTTGGTGTCATATAATTTTCTGAATTGATGTTGATCCTTTGTGCATTTTCTTTTTAGATTTGAGTTCATACTTGTATTCTAGACCTATACAAGTTCCAATACATCATTTTCTATTATGTCTTTGCTAGTTCATCATCCTGTTTTTTATTCCTATTAGGTTTCCTCTGTTTCTGAAAAAAGTGCTTACTGTTTTTCCTTATTGCAATTGATTTACGTACTGTAAAATTCTGAAATTCTGGATTTGAGATATTCAAAGTGTTAGAAAAGAATAGAAAAAAGAATCATTCAAAAATATGAAGTACACAAAAAATGATAAATAAAATAAAAAAAGTGTACATTCCTGCCGAAAAAAATACGGTAATCTGGCAGCGATTTTAAAAAATTTATTTCTCTCAATTGGCTTACTGTTTTTAATTGATTCCAGTGCCATTTTTGAGTTAACATCTTGAAGTTTCTGTGGTATAAATTTCATAATCCAGTTCGCTCTACAACGTTCCAGTTAAATCAGTGAATATCAAGCACAGTTTGCATTTTAAAAAAAAATTTCCAGTAGCTAAATTTTTTTGTTTTCTTCATCTACTCTAGTGCTTTTCCTTAGGTATTCTTTTGTGTGCCTACTTTTCTCATTGAGTTCTTTATTTTCTTGATTGTCTTTCATTCTTACTCTTTGAGTTTGTCTTGCATATAGTATTCCTTTTGCAATTACCTTTCCTTGCTTATACCTTTTCTTGTTTGTCTTTATTGTTTCTTTGGTTTTGTGGTGGTTTGCTCTTAAGATTGGTGTGCTTGCTTTGACATATTTCATTTGAGGATTCCAAGGCCTCAAGATCAGATTGGTGCAAGAACATTATTTCTTTGAGAGTGATATCTTTTCAGCCTTAGTTCACTTCGGCAGTTTCATTGCCATAAGCTCACTGTTTTTGCTAATTTTTAACTTGTTTGCTGTTTTTGTGTGTTTGCTGTTTTTAATTACCAATGGCTGGATTTTCAAGTGATGCATCCTACAAGCAGAATTCTCCTTCCAAAGCTTCAATTCTTGGTGAATTACATGAAGCTCAAAGAACAATTAGACGGTTGGAGGAGAAAATGCTAAAGATGGAGGTACAACAAGCTAGACCATCTCCTTCTATCCATGATGGACATCATTCTCATAAACCATCTTCTAGAGCTTCTTCAAATGATGTTGGCCGTGAAGATGAGCATAGGAGAAGGAGACCTCCACCCCAAGTCCATGGACAAAGACATCATCACCAAGGGGAAAGAATTCACTACGGCAATGGCTTCTACCATGATGCAAAGTCCAAGCTTCCTTCGGTCAAACTACCTTGTTTTAATGGTTCTAGTGATCCAAATGTGTATTTAGATTGGGAGGCTAAGTGTGAACAAATTTTTGAGATCCATGAGATCCAAGATGAGCATAAGCTCAAGCTAGCCACCCTAGAGTTTAGTGATTATGCCATGAAATGGTGGCATGGAATTGTAAAGGACATTATCTATCACAAGGGTCCTCCCGTGGACTCTTGGAACTCTTTAAAGGATCATATGCGCGCTAGGTTTGTGCCCCCACATTTTAGGAAAGACCTCATGTTGAGACTCCAACGGTTTCAACAAGGCACGCTAAATGTGGATGAATATTATAAGGAGCTTGAGACGCTTGTGCTTAAAATTGAATTAGAAGAAAGTGAAGAAGCCATGGTTGCTAGGTTTGTGAGTGGTCTTAGGAAGGATATTCAAGACATTGTTGAGTTACAAGAGTATTCATCATTGGGCTCTTTAGTTCATCTTGCAATGAAGGTGGAAGCCCAACTTGCTAAGAAAAACTCTTTTAAAAATGCTTCCAATGATGGATACTACTCCAAGTCTTGGAGAAACAAAACTTCTTTTTCTAAACATCCTTCCAAAGATTCTTCTTTCAAACCCAAGGAATCTAAGCCATCAACTTCTAGACCTAAGTCTCCCACTAGAACATCTAACACTAAATGCTTTAAATGTATGGGTTATGGTCATATTGCTGCAAATTGTCCTTCCAAACGAAGTATGTACATGCATGAGGGCATTGTAGTTAGTGAGCATGATTCGGATTCTCCAAAGCATTCATTGCATTCTTATGCATCTAGTGAGGAAGAGAGCGAATGTCCACTTGAAGGGGACTTGTTAGTTGTGAGAAGACTTCTTGGACAAGTTTCACAACCTTTTGATGAAAGTCAAAGGGAAAATATTTTCCATACAAGATGTCTTATTCAAAACAACATTTGTTCCTTGATAGTGGATGAGGGTAGTTGTGCAAATGTGGTTAGTACAAGAGTAGTAGATAAGCTTGGATTGCCTACTATCTCTCATACAAAGCCCTACAAGTTACAATGGCTTAGTGAAGTAGGAGAAATAATTGTTAATAAACAAGTCCTCATCCATTTCTCCATTGGAAAATACAAAGATGAGGTATTATGTGATGTTGTGCCCATGGAAGCCACTCATGTTCTTTTGGGAAGGCCTTGGCAATTTGATAGAAAAGTTTTACATGATGGCTTTACCAACAAATTATCTTTTGAATTCCATGGTCACAAGGTTACTTTAAAATCTCTCTCTCCAAGAGAAGTCCATGAGGACCAAGTTATCATGAAGAAAAAGAGGGAGAGTGAAAAAGATAAAAAAGATAAAAAAGATAAGAGTTCTAAGCCTACACTCCTTGTGTCTAGGCGTGACATTGAAAGGGAAATAGTGGCTCATCATCCTCTTTTTTTAGCCATCCCTAGAACTCTTAGAGTAGAATCACTTGTTGATAGTCCTCATTGCTTGGAAAATTTGGTAGAAGAGTTCAAAGATGTGTTTCAAGATCCTCCCAATGGACTTCCACCTTTGAGAGGGATTGAGCACCAAATTGATTTGATACCGGGCTCTTCTTTACCAAATCGTCCAGCATATAGGACCAATCCAAGTGAAACCAAGGAAATTCGCCAACAAGTTGAGGCTTTGATTGAGAAAGGGTGGGTGCAAGATAGCATGAGTCCTTGTGCTATGCCTATCATCTTAGTGCCAAAAAAGGATGGCACATGGCGAATGTGTTCGGATTGTAGGGCCATCAATAACATAACCATTAAGTATAGGCATCCCATACCTAGACTAGATGATTTGTTGGATGAATTACATGGTTCAAAAATCTTTTCAAAGATTGATCTTAAAAGCGGCTACAATCAAATCCGTATCAAACCGGGTGATGAATGGAAGACGGCTTTTAAGACCAACTTTGGTTTATATGAGTGGTTAGTTATGCCTTTTGGTTTAACTAATGCACCAAGTACCTTCATGCACCTCATGCATCATGTTCTTAGACCTTTCATTGGTAAGTTTGTTGTGGTTTACTTTGATGACATTCTCATTTATAGCTTATCTTTGAATGACCATAGGTTGCATGTTAGGCAAGTTTTAGAAACCCTTAGGAAGGAACATTTGTATGCTAACCTTGCTAAATGTATGTTTGCTCTTGATTATATAGAATTCCTAGGGTTTGTTGTGAGTTGTAAAGGGGTCCATGTGGACAAAACAAAGGTGGTGGCCATTCAAAATTGGCCTACACCGAAATCTTTGAATGAGGTCCGAAGTTTTCATGGACTAGCTTCTTTCTATAGAAGATTTGTCCCAAACTTTGGTACCATTGCCGCACCACTCAATGACATAGTGAAAAAGGATGTGGTCTTTCATTGGGGAGAAGCACAACAAAATGCTTTTGATACTTTGAAAGAAAAATTGACTAATGCTCCCATCTTGGCCCTTCCTAATTTCACTAAGACATTTGAGATTGAGTGTGATGCTTCAAGTATAGGTATTGGGGCTGTTCTCCTTCAAGAGGGCCACCCCATAGCCTATTTTAGTGAGAAATTGAAGGGAAGTCATCTCAACTATTCCACCTATGATAAGGAATTGTATGCACTTGTTAGGGCTTTGTTTACTTGGCAACACTATCTTTTTCCCAAAGAGTTTGTGATACATAGTGATCATGAATCTCTTAAATATTTGAAAAGCCAAAACAAACTTAACAAGAGGAATGCTAAGTGGGTGGAATTCATTGAGCAATTTCCTTATGTGATCAAACACAAGCAAGGCAAAATAAATATTGTGGCGGATGCTCTTTCTAGAAGATACACCTTGCTAAATCTTTTAACCTCTCAATATCTTGATTTTGATCACATTAAGGAACTTTATCATGATGACCTTGATTTTTCTCCCATCTATCAAGAGTGTCTTAAAGGAGGACACAAAGACTTTTTTATTCAAGATGGCTTTCTTTTTAAAGGAAAACGTCTTTGTGTTCCCCAATGCTCTATTAGATTATCTCTTGTTAGAGAAGCTCATGAGGGGGGTTTAATGGGACATTTTGGGGTTGCTAAAACTTTGGATGTGTTACATGAACATTTCTTTTGGCCTCATATGCATAAACATGTTCATAGTTTGTGTGATAAATGCATAGCTTGCCGCAAAGCTAAGTCTAAAATGCATCCCCATGGTCTTTATACTCCTCTTCCTATCCCTTCAATGCCTTGGGTAGATATATCTATGGATTTCATCTTAGGCTTACCCAAGACATCAAAGGGAAAGGACTCCATTTTTGTGGTAGTGGATCGTTTTTCAAAGATGGCTCACTTTATTCCTTGCCACAAAGTGGATGATGCATGCCACATTGCAAACCTCTTCTTCCAAGAAGTGGTTCGCTTGCATGGGATTCCTAGGTCTATAGTGTCCGATAGAGATCCTAAGTTCTTGAGTCACTTTTGGAAGACCTTGTGGGGCAAGCTTGGAACTAAGCTTTTATTTTCTACCACTTGCCACCCACAAACTGATGGTCAAACCGAGGTGGTGAATAGAACTTTGGGACAACTATTGAGATGCTTTATTTCGGGGAATCCTAGAGTGTGGGAGAATTTACTACCCCATGTTGAGTTTGCATATAACCGAGTAGTAAATTCTACCACCTCCCATTCTCCTTTTGAGGTGGTCTATGGGTTTAATCCCCTAACACCTCTTGATCTTCTTCCTATTCCCCTTCTTGAAGATGTCTTGTGCAAAAATGGGGATGAAAAGGCTTCTTTTGTGAAAACTTTGCATAAAGACATCAAGAAGAGAATTGAGAAGAAGGTTGGCAAGTATGCTGAACTTGCCAATAAAAGGAGAAAGGCATTGTTGTTTGATGAGGGCGATTGGGTTTGGCTTCACTTGAGGAAGGATCGTTTTCCTACTCAAAGGAAGTCCAAACTAATGCCTCGAGGAGATGGACCTTTCCAAGTCCTCAAGAGGATTAATGACAATGCTTATGAGTTAGATATGCCTGATACATTCTTAGGTAGTCATACTTTTAATGTCAGCGATCTAACTCCTTTTTCTGTAGGTCTCCAGAATTCGTGGTCGAATTCTCTCCAACTCGGGGAGTATGATGGAGATCAAGCTCAAGAGAACATGGAGGCCACTCATCAAGCTCAAGAAGAGGTGGAGGCACAAATGGAGGACGCCCATGGAGGTCAAAGTCCACCTCAAAGGATTACAAGAAGCATGTTCAAAGCTTTGGGAGCTAGAGGACATTTATTTTCTCTTTTTGTAGTTTCTTTAGTTGAAGGTGCTTAGAGGGAAACTTTAGAAACCTCTTTTGTTATAGCATCTTTTAGGCTTTAGTTAGGAGCTTTAGGGGGGTGTGTTAGTAGATAGGTGTAGAAGTAGAATAGGAGGTGCCAAAGTGAAGGAAGGAGTCACACCTTCCTCATGGCTTGAAATAGGCGCCGGTTTTAGCTAGCTTTGGGAGGGAAATTTGAATTGTTTTAGCTTGCATTTTCAGCACCTTAGGCTATATATAGAGGTGCTCTCTTTGTAAAATTCAGATTGGAATTAATCTAAGAAAACTCTACTCAAATTTTGAGTGACCTTTGGAGAGCTTTTGGAGCCTTCTTCCCTAGTCTTATCTTGATGGATCCATGGAGTCCTCAAGTGGCGGCAACACTCTCATCTAGGAGCATTCCACACTTCTAGTGGCGAGATCATCCATCCTCCTTCCATCTTCATGAGCATTCTCTTCTCCTTCCTTTCTTCTTCTTCAATTGTTCATGTTGCCTTGTGTTTTGAGTTGTTTTAGTTTCGGTTCTTCCATTTTCCAGCACCTATATTCTGTTTTGTTTCTTAATTCTGTTCGGTTCAATTGAATATTGGTATATTTCTGTTCGGTCTTTTCAATTTTAATTCCTTTGTTGATTCAATTTGACAATATTTGGTTCATCCAAATGAGTTTGGGATTTGGTACTAGTTATTGGTGAGTTCTTGTCTTAGAACCATGATCCAACTCTAAGAAAAGTGCCTCTATATTTTCCAGCTCAAGGTGATTCCTAAAAATGTCAAGAATCTTGTTCTATGTGGCTATTGGAATCACATCATTTTGGCTAAGGCAAGACTTGGTATTTAAGTAGTCCATTGTGACTCACCTCTCTTACCTGGAAAACTACCTTCTTTAACTTCCCTCATTTTTTTCTCAAAGTAAAACATTTATAGACACAAAGTTCTAGTCATGTCTTCTCATTCTTCAAAGTCTATGGAAAGTGATGTGAAATCCATCAAATCTCTTTTGAAACAACTTTCCAAGGATATTCAATCAATTTCATCTAAACAATTGGAGAATGAGACCAAAACTAATGAATTGACTAAAGCAAAGGATGAGAAGTCTCAAATTTAAAAAAAATTACATTCTCATGCATCTATCTCTAAAGATCATGATTCTTTTGGGGAGGGAAGCCTTAGAATAAAAGATTATTATCAAGCACCCCCTAGAAGATATAGAAGCGATAGAAGAGAACAAGAAAACCCAAGAGAGGCTAGGGTAGACCTATCCCATTTCCATGGAAAAGAAAATGTAGAAGCTTGCTTAGATTGGGAAATGAGGGTAGAAAAATTGTTTGCTTCCCATAAAGAAAAGAAGGAAAGAAAGATACAAAAGAAAAGAGAGGAAGACGAAAGGGAAGCTAAAGAAAAAGAAAAGCCAAGTGAGGGGTGGTGCGAATCTAGAAAGAATGAGGAATATCTTATAACACCCCTTACAAGCATATTAAAAATAGAAGAAAACCTTTGGGAAACAAAAGGCGTGGGAGAAGAGTGTTCCTTCCCACAAGGTCATTCAACAAGACAAGCAAATTAAAAATACCTTTGAAAATATGCTTCTTGTTGAACAACCTAGCCTTACCTCTTGTAAAGGAACACTTGCAAGCATAAGCAAAAAAGAAGAGTCTTTAAAAGAAGCTTGCATAGATAAAGATGAAGTAGATTATTTCTCATATGTGCTAGGATATCACCAAGTGAATGCCAAGTTATCTATAAGCATCTACAAAAACAAATTTTTATGTGAAGTAATGCCAAGAGCAACTTGTCATGTCTTATTGAGACAACCATTGCAAAGTGTACAAATTCTCATAAACAATGGTTGTAACAACGAGACTATCTTTACACATAAGAGAAAAAGTCTTCATGAAGGAGAACTCATGGGCCAAATTAGAGTTGATAAAACTCTAGAGCTTTTAAAAGGAAAACTTTTGTCCCCCATGAGAAAAGAGGTTCAAAGACATTATCTTAGGTACAATTCTTGTTTTCAAACTACAGCTAAGGCAATGTCTCAAGAACTCTATGCTCCTTCACCTTTTGTAAATGATCATTGGGAAGACACAAACTTCATATTAGAGCTTCCTAGGACAACAAAAGGTTTTGATTCGATTTTCATGGATAAACTCTTCTCTAGAGAAGTGCTACATCTTCATGGTTTATCCTCAAGCATAGTGTTGGATAGAGCTCCAAATTTCACAAACCATGATTTGAGGATTCTCTTTGGAAAACTTGCAACTAAGTTGTACACTTTAAATTCTTATCATCCTCAAAGGCATGGTCAAAATACATTTGAAAATCTAGCTCTTTCTTCTATGCCTAGAATAATCATAAAGGACAAACACAACTCTAGAGATGAGCATACACACCATAAAGTAGTTCACAAAACTACTTGTATTTCTACTTTTGAGGTTATATGTGGGCTAAATCATCTTTCTCCTTTTAAGTTGTTACCATCTCCTATAGGATTTATGCCTAAAGAGAAAGTAACCACAAATGAACATTTCAAAATGCATAAGATGATTAGAGAACACATACAACAATCAAAAGAGAAACATTGTCCAAAGTTGCCAAAACAAAAAGAAAAACAAAAATGGCAACATAGTAAAATTGATTTTCAAACTAACACCTATGCTTTATTTGATGATTTCTATAGGTGGACGTTTGATCCAGGAGGACAAGCTTTGGCGAAACAAGAGGCTGCTATTCGAGATCAAGTCCGTAGATCTGAGGATAGATCTTCTCAAGAAGGAGGAGATGATGGACACCATCCAGCCACATCCATTCCCCTAGTTGAAGAAAAAGCGTTGGATTTGAGGACAAATCCTTTTCAAGAGGGAGGGGATGATGGAAGAGGGCCAAGCACAACCTCATATAAAAAGACAAGAGCCAAGATGTGAGCATCCAAAGCCAAACCAAGAGCGTCTAGGCCAAAGGAAGGAGCGTCTAGGCCAAAGTGAAGAGCGTCTAGCACAAGGTGGAGAGCGTATAAAGGGAGAGCGTCTAGAAGGAAGGGTAGACCGTCTAGGACCTATTACTAGGTCCATGACCAAGCTACGGATGTGAGACTTGGGCCAAGCTATGGATGGGAGAAGAAGCAACTTGTATATGCTACATGAAGGCTCATTAAGGATAGCTTAGTATTAGTTGTGGTGTAAATAACATAAATTTGATTCCATGAGACTTGACCTAGATTTGCTAAAGATTTGGTCACTTTCTAGAAGGATTCTCCACATGGCCATGTGCTCCATGTGATGTAAATTTGCATTTCATTTTGATTAGCATTAGGGTTGCATTATGGTCCTCCTTAGCCTATAAAAGGAGGAGCCTACACCTTGTATTTTCAAGATTGAATAGAGTATTGTTATGCTGCCAATTTAGTGCCATACATTACTCCTTGCCTAGCTTCTAGGTTTTAATCTTCATTTCACCACCTTCAAAGGGGCTGACCGAACCTCCCCATTTCCACACTCTTCATGCACCTTCAAGGTCACCACACCTCTTAGGAGGACCTTGCTCATCTCTTCCATTAAGCTTCCGCATAATCTTCAACCAACATCCAAGAAGAGCTCATAGGAAATCCATCATAGTTGCTGCCTCATGTGCATGTCAGTGTATTTAGATTCAAATAGTGTTGGAAAAACTGTTTTTTAAAGAGCAGAAGAACACACAGATTTTGTGACAATAATTCCACTATACAACTATCTAAGAATCCAGTGTTTCATGGGAGGAGTAAACATATTGACATTAAATTTCAGTGTTTAAAACTGTTTAATTTAAACACAATTTTTCATTAATTTCCATTTTAAAATACAATATTATACTATATTGATTTTTTATAAGCTTCGACCAGTAAAAAAATTTAAAAATGTAAAAAAAACTATAATTGAAAAGTGTAATTATTGAAAAAAATAAAGTTTGTTATATTAATTATTTCATTTACATTCATTATTTTAATTAATATTTTTAACAAGATGAAAATATCTTATACATATATAATCTAAAACATTTTAATAATAAAATAGAAAAAGATTAATAGAGTTGTTTGACTTTACTAATAGTAACAAAATAATTATACACATAATATTGTATTCACGTTATACTGACATAACTAATTCTAGACATAGAAATCTATAACTCATAACTCACTTTCAGATATGGTCATCCGAAAACTTAAATGAATAATGAAACATGAAAATGACCTTCCGAATATCTAAATCCGAGTATATAACAACCACTTCCGAAATTCTACATCCATAAGCAAAAACGAAGTTAAGGACAATGTTGGGTTTTAAATTTTATGTTGAGTGCACGCCTTAAAAGATATGGTGGGAAAATTGCCAAACTTCTATCGTACAAACACTATCGATAACAAAGAAACAACATCTTGTTGAACACAATTAATGTAAGATCTCTTTGTTTTATAAAACTGTGTTATTGAATTCAAAATGCAAGTTAGGCTATATAGTCGTACAAACCCAAAACAGAAATAAGAAAATATCACACCTGCACCCACTAATTCATGTACTGAATAATGGGTGGTTTCCTAACAACTATATTCCTAAAAATTAGGCCAGTAATTGACCACTTATTTGAAACATAAAAACAACTCTACTTAATTAAATAAATTCAAAAATAACAATTGAAATTCCTACTGCTACTAACATTCTCTCCCTTAAACTAGATGCAGTAGCATTTAGTTTAATTTTGATGCTTCAACTATGTCCAACATATTGCGAAACCTTAAGAATTGCTCCAATTTGAGGGGCTTGGTCATGATATCAACAACTTGATTCTGTGAACTGCGGTAACTTAACTTGACAACTCCATCTTTCACTAAGTCTCTTAAGAAATGAAATTTAATATCAATATGTTTGCTCCAACCATGAAACACTGGATTCTTAGATAGTTGTATAGTGGAATTATTGTCACAGAATCTATGTGTTCTTCTGCTCTTTAACAGTTTTTCCAACACTCTTTGAATCCAAATACACTGACATGCACATGAGGCAACAACTATATACTCAACTTCGGTGGTGGACAATGATACTACTGGTTGCTTCTTTGAGGACCATGAAATTGCTCTAGAACCAAGTAAAAATACAAATCCAGAAGTGCTTTTCCGATCATCTATATCTCCAGCAAAGTCACAATCAGTGTATGCCACGACATTTGTGTTTTCCCTTTTCTTGTAGTGGATGCCTAATTCAGTTGTTCCTTTCAAGTATCTCAATATTCTTTTAGCTGCAAACCAGTGAGATATTACCTCTCTCCTTTGATTTTGTAAACAATGTATGTTCACAAAGAAATTTGTTAAAGCCTTACCAACAAAGTTAGTCTCTATCTTGTTGTACCAAGCTCTAGGTGTTTGTTTAAGGTCATATAACGCCTTCTTTAATTTGTACAATTTGTCTTCTTCTTCCTTTTTCACAAAACCAGTGGGCTGCTGCATATAAATGTCCTCTTTAAGTTCACCGTGAAGAAAGACACTCTTCACATCTGACTGAAAAATAGTCCAATCATATTGTGCTGCTATTGCAAGTATTATATGAATAGTATCAAGCCTAGCAACCGAAGCAAATACTTCTGTGTAATCTAGTCCATATTGTTAAGCATACCCTTTTGCCACTAGCCTTGCTTTGAACTTGTCTATCTCTCCATTCTCTTTAAATTTGGTTTTAAAGATCTATTTTACCTCAATTAGCTTCATTCCTCTTGGCAAATCTGTCAGCTCCCAAGTCTGATTTTTCTCTATGGATTCCATCTCTTTCATCATTGCATCTCTCCATTTTTGGCTTTTAATAGCTTCCTCGAATGAAATTGGATAATCTTCGGTGACCATCATTACATTTAGGCCAGTATCATCTGATAAACCTTCTCCTTTTTTAGACCGACTCTCTCCTATTCCTTCTAACCCTCCCTTCATCTGGAGTATCATAATTGTTAGGAGGAGCATTGGTGCCTATGGAACTGTCCACAACATCCTTTTCATTTTGTTCCTCAATTTCTTGATCATCATTATGATCCACAACATTCTCCTCACTCTGTTCTTGAGTGTCACTCATATATTCCTCATCCCCTCCCCAATCAAGAAGGCCCTGTTGGTATTCCTCATTCTGTTCCCAATTCCATCCCTTTTGTTCTTCAAATATCACATCCTTATTTATCGGTACTTTCTTGTTGACTGGATCAAACAAACGATATGCTTTGGATTCATCACTTACCCCCAGAAGAACACATTGCCTGCTTTTATCATCCAAGGAGGTTGTCAGCACAAACATCTGATTCTCCTTCATCTTAACCTCCATAATTTGTCCTCTTTCAGGATGATAGACTTTACACTTCCCTTCCTTAATCAATATAGTCAAGCCTTTCTCTTGAAGTTGTCCTACACTTAAGAGATTATTCTTAAGTTCAGGAACATAATACACATGTGAAATGACATATACGACTCCGTTAATATTTAATCGAACACTTCCTTTTCCCATCACATCTATCCGAGCATCATTGCCAAGCTTTACTGTATTTTGCGAAAGTTCTCATATAATTTTGAGAACCACTCCCTGTTACAACTCATGTGATTACTGCATTCGGAGTCAAAAAACCATTCATCTTCCTTTTGTTGCTTAACATCAACGTGAGCCATTAGCAAAAGTTCATCCTCTTCTTCCACCGTATCTTCCACTTCAACATAATTTATTTTCTTTTCCCAGGTAGGACATTCGTATTGAAAATGTCCAAGTTTGTGACATTTGAAGCATTCATCTCAGCTTTGTTAAATGGTTGGCTCCCTCTTCCTCTACCTCAGAAAGAACCTCTACCTCTTCCTCGTCCTCCCTTACCTTCATTTATAATTTGCAGTACTTGTTCTTCTTCTCCTTGATATGTCATTCTTTGCTCGTGAACCAAAAGACTGCTCTGCAATTCGTTAATGATCATAGTGTCCAAGTTGTTGGATTCTTCAATTGAACATACAACATAATTAAATTTAGGAATCATTGACCGCAAGATTTTTGCAGTAATGACATTCTCAAGAATGCTTTCACCACACGCCTTCATGCTTTTAGCAATTTTCAAAGTAGGGAAAACTATGAGTTAACTGTTTCTCCGTCCTTCATCTGCAACATTTCAAAATCTCTCCGCAGGGCTTGTAATTGTGCTCTCTTCACTCGAGTAGAACGTTGGAATTTTTGCTTCATAGAATCCCATATGTGTTTGGATGTATCATCATTGAGGATAATATCTAAGATTTCTTGATCAATGGCTTGATTAAGATAGTTCTTTGTCTTCAAATCTTTCAACCGTTGTTCTTCCATGAGTTTGAGTTCCGCTTCTGATGCAATAACTTTATTTTCTACTTCTAAAATCCCATGTTCCACCAACTGCCAATACTGCTTAGAATGTAGAAAATTTTCCATTAATTTTGCCCAATGATCATAATGCCCATCAAACTTGGGAATTGGAGGTTGCACGTATTTGCTGGAATATGCCATTTTCGGTCTTTCCTTCTTCTTGGAATAATATTGATGTTGGCACACACTTACAACTGTTTCTCTCACACTCACACTCACACCTATTTCTCTCGCACTCAAATTCTGGATCATGCCCCTTATAAATGAGCTCTAATACCAATTGTTGAACACAATTAATGTAAGCTCTCTTTGTTTTAAACTTTGTGTTATTGAATTCAGAATGCAAGTTAGGCTATATAGCCGTACAAACCCAAAACAGAAATAAGAAAATATCACACCTGCACCTACTAATTCATGTACTGAATAATGTGTGGTTTCCTAACAACTATATTTCTAAAAATTAGACAGTAATTGACCACTTATTTGAAACAGAAAAACAAATCCACTTAATTAAATAAATTTAAAAATAACAATTGAAATTCTAACTGCTGCTAACAATGTGGTATTCAAATGTGTTAAGTTGAGGTCGTAGATTTTGCTAAATGCGTGGTTACGATTAAAGCAAAGACTATCGCTCTTGTAGTTTTTATTGTTATTATATTTTAATTGGGAGTTATCCGTAGCTAGTTTTATTATTTATATTTTCTGGATAGGTTATTACTGATTTATTGTATTGTTTTGTGATGTTAGAATTGTTTTTTTTTTTATCAGTAAAGAATTAAGTTAAATTAAGGGGATACAAAAGGGGTATCCCAACCCTTTACATAACCCAAACCCTGTTTTTTAGGACCTCCAAGAGGCATCCCAAAACAGGAGGGAAAAAAGATATATCATAAAAACAGCCCCAAACTACTACTATTGTAATGCTGGACTGCTTCAAAACACTAAACAACAATTTCACACCACCATAACACCATTAGGTCCTCCCACCAGTTTGACTACTACTTGAAGAGTGACTTTCCGCAACCTCCACACCCAATGGCTAGTGCTGCCTCTCTCAACCTACTATAACAGCGAACATAAATTACCCCCTGCCAAGTTCTTCAGTTTTATACGTAAACCTCCAACAGCTTCAATTAGGCTTTTTGGAAAACTCGGCGATGTGCCTACCACGGCGATTTCCGGTTATCTGATCTCCTGTTCTTCAAGTACGGCGATGATACATACCTTCGGCGACCACCGACTACGCACGCATGGAGAACGCCGCTTTATCGTCCGACGATCATGTTGGCCTTCCACGTGTCCTCATCCACATCGCCCCTCACTTCCAATATCTGAACTTCTGTTCTTCAAAAACGGCGATGATGCATAACTTCGGTGACCACCGACTACGCACGCACGAAAATCGCCGCTTCATCGACCGGCGATCATGTTGGCCTTCTCAACTGCGCTCCTTTCTCTTGACCATACACCTGCAACTCAGCCCGTAACTCATCAACATCGCCCCTCACTTCCAATTATCTGATCTTCTGTTCTTCAACTGTTATAAGTGTTTACCATGGTGGCAACAATCCGAACCACCAAAACAGAACCAGACATATACTTTTGACCTCCAACACGAACCAAATTTAGGCACCTACATGTTTGGATCAAACTTGGTACCCAAAACCTCCTGATCACATCACCCTGAAACCATCTCCTCTCCTTTTAGAAGCTCCCACACCGACCTCAGTCTATATAGTGGTGCCCTTCTATTTTATACTTTTAATACAAACAAACGGGTTAAGTAACCAATCCTCAAACGAATATGAATGGAAATCAGCTTTATGCTTCATCCACAACCAAGACTTGAGTTGTGCCATTTGCAGAATCTCTTCAGCATCAACAATTTGTTGTTTAAACAAAATTGAGTTTCTCTGATCCCAAATACACCTCACGATAGCGGCCCAAATTCCTTTGAGGACCAAATTTTGCTTACTACTGCTTTGGGCTACGTGGAAACTCACAAAGTGGTCCTTAAGGTCGTTGTGTTGGACTAACGTGATACCTAACCATTTGAGGCATAGAGACCACACCTGTTGTGCATACACACATTCTAAGAACAAGTGCTTGCAAGATTCCTCATTATCTTCACATAGCACACAAACTACAGAACTCATCTGAACGCCTCTTCTACTCAGCGCCTCCCTAGTTGGGATCCTATTTACAAGCACCCTCCAAGTTGTTGACAAAACAGTGGGAAACGCTTTTGCTCTCCATAAAGACTCGAAAGCTGCATGATACGTGCCTCCGTTTCCATTAGACAAGGTATTGTAAGCTGCATTGACTGAGTATGTCTCCAGATCCTCTGTCCCCCAGACTCGGATATCATTCTTGGCTTGCTTTACATCAGCTTGCAAGATATTCGACAAAGTTTACTTCCAGCTCCGATTCCCATTCGAATCTATCTCGTCTCCATTCTAGCCTCCATTTCCATTCCGAACCTTCCCACACCCCTACATCTTCCACTTTGTACTCCTTATTAACCGACAACGAATATAGTCTCTGGAACAAGAAATTGAGGCTTGTGTCACCAACCCACACATCCTCCCAGAACCTGACCTTATCCCCCTACCTAATTTCCAGTGTATCTCCTTCTGGAACCATCCTTCACCACCTCCCTCCCTACACACCTTTACTAGATCTCTCCACCACCATGATTGGTATTTTACTGGTAGATGGGGACTTACTAGTTCCACCCCATACTTTGACTCTAACACCTCCTTCCACTTCCCTTTTTCTTGAGACATAAACCTCCATCTCCACTTTCCTAAGAGAGCAAAGTTGAACTTTCTAATGTCTTTTAACCCCAACCCTCCCTCCTCTTTCGTTTTACAAAGATCTTCCCAACTTACCCATGCAATAGGCCTATTTTCCTTGCCCCATCCCCACAGAAACTGCCTTTGAATACTTATGATGCTTTTGTAGATTGACTCTGGCGCTTTGAAAAATGAAAGATAGAAAATGGGGATTGCATTGAGAACAGACTTTATAACACACGTCCTTTCTGCCATTGATAAGAACCGCCCCTTCCACACACTTAGCCTTGCTTTGAGTTTGTTGAGAACAGGCTCCCAAAACGCCTTCTTCCTTGGATTCCCTCCCACTTCTAATCCCAAGTATTTGAAAGGTATTCCCGATTGATTACAGTTCAAAAACTTTGAATAGCAAAGGAGATTAATAGACTGCACATCTACACCTGCTAGGCTTGATTTGTGGAAGTTGATCTTCAGCCCTGATGCTACCTCAAAACCCCTTAAGATAGACTTCATTACAACCACATTGCTCCATGAGTCCTCACAAAAGAAGAGAGTGTCATCTGCAAACTGGAGAAAAGACACCTCTACCTCTTTGTTTCCCACCTTAACTCCGGATAGAAGATCCGCTTTCATTGCTTGTCGAACAAGTCCAGCTAGGCCTTCCGCCACCACTATAAAGAGAAAAGGTGCTATGGGATCGCCCTGCCTTAACCCTTTAGTGGGTTTAAACTCCTCCGTGGGACTTCCGTTGACAAGTACTGATACTGTGGCTGATTCCATGCATCCTCTAATCCAATTTATCCAAACATTATGGAAACCCAACCTTCGAAGTATATCGTACAGGAATTCCCATATGATAGAATCATATGCTTTTTCAAAATCTACCTTGAAGCACAGACCCCTCTTCCCTCTCCTTCTAATATCTTCGATCACCTCATTTGCCAAAAGCACACTGTCTACCAGACCTCTTCCTTCAATGAAAGCCGATTGACTACCATCTATAAGAGCAGGTAGAACTTTCTTTATTCGCCCTGCTAAAACTTTTGAGATGACTTTGTAGATGGCACCCAATAGGGATATGGGTCTAAACTGATGAAGGTTACACGGGTCCCGTACTTTAGGTACTAATTCTATGAATGAAGCATTGCACCCCTTCGGGATCACACCTGTTTCATGAAAGCACTTCAACGCTGCCACAAAATCAGATTTTAGAATATTCCAACTCTTCTTGATGAAGTTGAAATTGAAGCCGTCTGGGCCAGGACTCTTCATACCCTCACATTGCCATACAACTGCCTTGATTTCTTCCTCACTAAAGGCCTCAATCATACTCAGGCTTACTTCTGGCGATAAAGAATTAAACTCAACCCCATCCAGTCTCACCCCAAGGTCCTTCGTTGCTTTAATTGTGGATTCAAACATATTCTTTGCTTCATGCCGAATAGTGCATGGTTCCTCACACCATACACCCCCCATATCAACACCCTTCACTTCATTCCTAAGCCTTCCCCATCTTAAAGACGAGTGAAAGAACCTTGTGCAGGAGTCACAATATTTGAGCCAATTAGTTCTAGCCTTTTGACGTAGAAGGGATTCAATCTTTGCTTCATTCTCCCAAAACCTCCTTACCAAATCTGATCTAAGCTTCTTCTGACTCTCATCCAAACAGCCTCGGCTATCCTGGCAATCTAGATTTTCAGTGTCCTGCAATAAGGACTGCTTTGTAGAATTCAAGTTCCCAAAAACGTCCTTATTCCATACTTTTTGATCCAGTTTAAGGAGTTTAAACTTCTCCTTGAGCACCTTTATGACATTTCCTTGGCCCTCATAGGACCTCCACTTACCCTCCACCATCCCCAAAAAACCTCTCTCTAAGAACCAAGCATCAATAGTTCTAAAAGGTTTGGGACCCCAATCCTTGTCTATGCACTTAATCATCAAAGCGCAATGATCCGAGACTTCCCTCCGTTGGACATATTGCTTGCACATCGGTCATCTCTGCAACCATTCCTCGGAAACTAAGACTCTATCAATCCTACTCTTCGCCGTCCCATTTGCTTTAAACCATGTGTATTTATTCCCCACAATAGGCACCTCCAATAACAAGTTTGACTCTATAAAGTCATTAAAACCATTTATCTCACTGGGAAAATCCCCCTATCCACCCCTTTCCTTTCATTCATGCTTCTAATTGCATTAAAATCTCCTCAAAAGCACCACACTTCGACTTGGGAGGCCAGTTTGAAACTAGAGAGTTCCTCCCAAAGAAGTTTCTTTTCTCTCAGATTGCAAGCGGCATAAACATTTACCACACAACACCTTTGGGCCGATTTCACATGACTACCCACTGTAGCTATGAAGCCCTTACCCAAGGAATGACTCTCATAGACGAAAGCCTCTTTATGCCACATTGAGAGAAGACTTCCACTGCCATTTGCCCCTTCATTATGAATCCACCCAATTTTGTTGTCCCCCCACAGCGAGAAACACCTAGCATCTGTGACTTCCACTGTTTTTGTTTCCTGAAGGCACACAAACTCTGCCTCCTCTGAAGATATACACCGCCTCAGATATCTGACTTTTATTTCTCCCCCCAGTCCTCTAATATTCATATTAAAAATCAACATAAAAAACCATTCAGATTACCCCCTGTTATGCTCTTCATAAACTCCAAATCTCTATCCTCCATACATTGGTATTCTTGGATCACCTCCCCTTCTTCCCTACGGCAGACTAACCCCATCTGTTTTCCTTGATCCCATAACATAGTTGGTTCCTCTCTAGATTTAGAATTCCGAAGGCGAGAATTGCAATTACCAATATCCCCATCCGATAAAGGATTAGATAACGAACCTTCTCTGGCGAACAAATCCTTCCTAGCTTGAGATGACTTCTCCCTCAATCTTACGGACCTCCTTGGATGGGTGCTTGGCTCCACCAGGTCGTGAAGCCCCTTCATTTTCCTCCGACGAAGAGGAGTTTCGCATTTGCTTACCAAATTTGTATCCTCCGCACCCAGCAAACAAGGCAAATTCAGAGTCGTTTTCATCCTTATTTCCTCAGAGGACTCACTTACTTGCTCTGCTAGCGGTTGGGTTGTAGGGACGTTTCCTTCTAACAGAGATTGCGACTTGTCCTCTTTCTGTTGCAAATCAGCCATACCAAAAGCTTCCTCTATTCCTTGTCGTTCTGCCTCTTCCCCACCCCGGGCGAAAGCTTCTTTATTCTCTTTTTGTCCTACCTTACAAACGCCTTCCACCATATCAAAGTTATTATTTACTGTGTTGCATACAATCGTAGAGAACGCGAACTCCTTGTTTTCACACTCCGCTGGTTGATTCCCACTAACTTCCATATTCCGGACACGTCCCGCGGCTACTCCTTCCCCTGCTCCACAATCACCGTTGTTTACCCCATGGGCTTGTTGGCAACTTTCCCTGAAATGGGCCTCTATAGGTTTGGGCCTGGAGTTCGAAAAACTTGATATCCCCACCTCCTCTACTAACTTAGCCACAAAATTTTGAATAAGGGCACATGCGTCAGATATTTTTTGATTTGCAGACAGAGCTGACCCGTCCTCAGATAAACCTTGCTTACACAATTCCTTTCTTGTGAAAGGTAAAGACCTCTTTTTCTGACAAACCTCCAACCAGTCTGCACATTCCTTTTCCTGTGCTTTCTTTGTCCCTGTCGTTGACCCACCAATTCCTTCTCCGTCGGTCTTCTTCGGCCGCCAACGGTTCACCTCCTCATCCCCTCCTTCTAGGTTGCCTGAATCACCTGAAAAGATTGTGTTTTCAACAAAGGTTTCTGTTGACGAAACACTATCCGACGAGCTATAATGGTTAAGGGCACACTTGCATACAGATTCAGCACCACCATGGGGCTCCACCTCCTCCACAATATTAATATTATACACCACTCCATTAATCCTAAACCCCTTAGACATCTCTGCCTTTGTTGACTGAAGCACACGCACCCGAATCGAGCATACTCTAAACACTCCCATTTCAACGTGGCTTCATCAACCTCCACCAGAGTTGCGACTTCCCCTACACCTTTCGATAAACACTCCTTGCTCCACAGCGAAAGAGGCAACCCATAACACCTAACCCATACTACTTTGTAATCTGCTACACATGAAGCTGTCCACGGTTTAATATCTTCAAACAAGCCTTCAAACCATTCCTTATTAAGCTTGACAAAGTTTTCCATACGTTCTTCTGCTTTAGGTGTCATTAGGACAAGATTATCCCCCAGATATCTTACCATAAACATGTTCATTCCTCCCTTAAAGTTAAGCTCGGCTGTAGGAGCTCAAAGTTAAGCTCGGCTGTCATACGACCAACCAAGCTATTAGTCATCCATGGTAGAGTTACCATTTTAGTCGTTAGGCTCGGGCCCCTCCACTGGTCTTGTGTTCTCTTTCTAACTACATCTGCATATGACTGGGTGACAGTACCATTCTTGTGACCTTCCTTCCCACTTTTTTCCCTCCACACCTCCTTTCCTTCCCTCTGCCCAAAAGGATGGACATCTCCACCATTTCTTAATCCTTTAGGATCTTTATGCTCAGCACGTTTACATTCAAAATCATCTCTCTGGTATCTTGGTAGGTTAACATACAGTTTCCTATTTCCAATATAACACAGGTCTAGATCCCTCTCCAGGCTCGCTGCATTGTTGACGTTGAAGAATCTAACGAAATCGAACCTTCTACCCCACCGATTGAGACGCCTGGATATGAACACTTCTTTGACCCTTGCCCATCTCTGGAACAACTTGAACATATCATATTCTCCATGACTATCCGAAAAAATTTGAGAAAAAGAACGTAGTAGATGAGCTTGATGAAGGGTACTGTTTACGTTCCACCGTCCCCCTCCAGTATTTCTCCCCCATAACCGATTACCTTGAGTGATAACTGAACAAACTATTAGTTCGTAGCAATAACACTTAATGCAAGATCACTTACTGGGCAGTAGGCTTGAGTCAATCTTAATATCTGAAATATCGTTCGCCTGAACTGCTAAGTGTCATGCACATTTCTATGTCATCGCCTAAAACTCTGCTAACTTAGTTCTCGCCGTGTACTTCTTCTTCGAGCTTCCTTGCTATGGCTGCCACAACAACTGCCTCTTCAATGGGTCTGCGGTATGCACCACCAGATCCGACCCTCCCTAAACCATGGAAGGGTCTTGTGGATGGCAAGACCGGGTATCTTTACTTCCTAACTTTATTGTTGCTTTTTAACAATTTATAATATAGTTAGTGGCTGGTTGCATATGGTTTTTTAGTTGCTGGTACCTATAGTTTCTCCAGGTATATATTAAAAACACTTTTAAGATTGAATTTTATAAAAACAAAATCAATGCATGCCATATTTTACTTGTATTTCTTTTAAAATTTTGTTTGAGGAGAAATGTGGGTTTTAAAACTAATTTTTAGATTGCACCATTTGGAAATTTGCATAACTCACGGGCAAAAAAGAAACTGTCTAATCAATCAAAGCTTTCTTGCAACTTTACAGAGAGAAAGTGATGGATTCTTCTCCTTCACAGGACATATGTATTCCGGAGCAATGGTCAGAGGCTGCAGATTCCATTGCTTACAGTTCAACACCTCTTATTGTTTTTATATGTGGTGCCAAAAATTGTGGGAAGACAACCTTTTCCCGCTATCTCCTAAATATCCTTTTGCACAAATACGCCAAAGTAGCTTATTCTTGATACTGATGTTTGCCAACCAGAGTTTACTCCTCTTGCTTTTTTGTCACTAACTGTTGTTCATAAAGTAACTCCAAGAATAACTTTCAGGAACCAAGCTCTTGATGCCAATTGTTAGAATGAATGACTTTAAACTAGAGGGGGGTGAATTGTTTAAAGAGGGTTTTCGCAAACTTTTAAGTCAAGAATGAAATTATCTCAAGAAACAATTGATAAGGAATCCAGTTTTGCCAAAACAACAAGCAAAAACAACAGTACCAGAAAAACAATCGGTTGTTTCGCAGAAACAATCGGTTGTTTATACCAGCAAACAAAATCAAAACTGAATTTAAAGAGATTAAGGATAGAGAGATTGCACACAGATGTTTATACTGGTTCACTCTAAACCCAGAGCTACATCCAGTCTTCTCAGAAACCACCGAGGAAATCCACTAAGCAACCACACCTTGATCACTTACACCACAACCAAGAAAGTGACCTTGATCCCCTCAAGACACACACTTCTATTGGCCAATACACCAACACTAAGATTGCTGATCTTGATCCCCTCAAGAACACACATCAAATCTCAGCAAACACACAAACGAAACTTGTTCAACAGAGTACAAAGATTACACTTGTTACAGAAGATAATCTGAAATCAATACAAGCCAAAATCCTATTCCACACACTTTGATCAATCACAAACTCTAAGCAATCTCGACTCTTTGAAAAACTCAAAATATTTATTAAAAAAACTTGTTACTCAAATCTGTTTTTCTGAATTTATTCAAAGATGTTGTTTGTTATCAAATCTTAACAAACTATTAATTGCATTTAAGGATTTGTCAAAACATTTAAAGACTGGAGCGTAAGCAGTTAAATCATTTAAAGCTCAGTCAAAGATAAAACAATTTTTCTATTATGGTACCAAAACAAACAATCGGTTGTTTCCTCGAATCAATCGGTTGTTTTGGTTTTAACAGCTCAACCATGTGAAAAACAGTTTTCAATCTGTTCTAAAAACATCTAAGTATAAACAATCGGTTGTTTCGATAAACCAATCGGTTGTTTCTAACTTAGTTTGAAAAACATTTTTCTTTCAAAAAGATTGAGAATGCCTATGCTTTGGATTCAATCAAGAGGTGGATTACAATACTCAAACTACCCCAGAACCTATCTAGGACAGTACAGCAACAACAAGCACAACCAAGGCTTCAACATCCTTCAAAGGGTTTGGATTCTTCAAAGCTTGAGCACCAATTGGTTCAACAATCTCCCCCTATTTGATGAAGACAAATCCCTGATGTTTGTGTTGTACCTGATTGAATCTGAAGCAGTTCCTGCAAGATACAGTTTTAAGCAAAGCATAGAGCTTCTGATATTTGGTTAGCACAGAAACAAATACAGAAATTCAGAGCATAATATCAGGATAAACAACCTTCAAAATATAGCAAACTGTTTTGTAGAAAAACATAAAAACTGAAATCAAACACAGCATATAAATCTCCCCCTATTTGTCTTCACAAATGGACAAAAAGAAAAGATAAAACAAGAGATAATTGTTTTGATTACATCAGAATTAAAACAGCAACAACAGAAAGAAAGAAAAATTGAAAAACTGATATAACCATAAAAAACAATCGATTGTTTCGATACATCAACCGATTGTTTTTCTTCATTCATCATCAACAAATTGAAGATCAAAGATTTGGTTCTGGACAGCTTCGATATGTTCATCTAGAGTGATGAAGCGTGCATCCATGCTGTCAAACCTGTTGTCAATCCTCTGGAAATTACTGACATAAAGATCATAGAGATTTCTTTGATTCTTTGCAAAGCTATCAAGCCTATTTACCATGAGTCTCTCAAAAGGAGACATTGTTTACATCCTTTCTTCTTGATTTCCAGCACCAGCATTAGGTCCAACATCTTGATAATCTTCAGGTGGATCTTCATGTTGAACATCCATATCAGCAGGTTCATCTTGTTCAAGATCAGTAGCAGCACTAGATGAGGCACCAAGGTCACCATCTTTGGTAATCCATTTGCCACCTACTTTGGTAAAACCCATTTTGCTAAGTGATCCATTGTTCAACTCTTTAGTTGACTTGACCAACTCAGTTGTTTCATCTTCAAGGTTCACTTCAAAATAGAGTAGAAATTTAGATACCAAAACAGCATATGGATAGTGATAATCACTTAACCTCACAACCTTTTGCATGTGCTCTTTGATGATGTGGATCCAATTGATTTTGATCTTCTTCATGATGCAGAAGATATACACCAGATCTTCCTCAGTAAGCACTGAATGATTGCTCCCCCTTGGAGTTAAAATCCAAGTCACAATGAGGGCTAGCAACCTTTCATCAAGCTTTAGACCTCCAACCGAGCATGTTCTAACTTGAGCATGTTGATTCTTCAAGCAACTCTTGTAGTATTGGATTTTGTTGAAATCCTCCACTACTCCAAGGTTTCCCTTGTTGATTCTAAGGCCAGAGAACTTGAGACCAGCAGCAGCAGCCCATACCTCATGGGTTATCTCCATTTCTACACCTTTTACATGAGAAACTAGATTGTTTCCCTCAAACTTGAGATTTGTGTAGAACACCCTTATCAAATCTGGGTAGATTTTTCCTTTCATCTCTAGGAACTTTCTGAGAGATTGATCTTTGAGCAGCCTCCTTACATTATCAAGCTTTTGACTTTTCAGCCAATCAAAGCACACAACCTTGGGGTTGTTTATCTTTTTTATACTTGTTTCATACCTATACCTCTCAATAAGATCATTGTCTCCAGAAAACCAGCCTTCTACCCTTCCTCCAGACCTTACATCTCTGGTTTTGACTCTCTTTGAGGTGGGAGGAGTTAATTCGATGATGGCAGAGAAGAAAACAAAGAAAAGCTCACTTCACAGATTTTGCAAGAGATATTGCAATTGGTTGTTCTTGTGGAAGAGATCATCTGCAACAGAATTTATAGCAGTAAAAGAATCAAATAGCATTCAATGATATGAGTGGGTACCAGATTTTCAGAGAGAGAGGACTTCACCCTGCCCTGCACAGAAAACGTCAGAAAAAGCTGAAAATCACATGGTCTTCACATGTGATCTTTGACTAGTCATTAAGGCTCTTGAATTTCCAAGATTTTGGAATATATTCCTTTATGACTGTTGTAACTTCTCTCTGAACGTGATCAACTTTCAACACAGGTTCTTTGGACAAGGATTCTCTCTTTAAAAAGATCTGCAACGGATAGAAATTCAAAATAGAAATTAAATTGATTTCTTGACAGTGCTGTCAGACTCAAAACAATCGGTTGTTTTTCTGTAGCAGTTAAAACTGATTTTGAATTTTAACCATGAGCAGAAAAAGTTCAAAGCAAATGACATTAAGCATTTTAAAGAAGATTTTTAACCATGAGAAAGAACTTTAAAACAGAAATTAAGAACAAAGAAAGGAAAGTCTTATCCTTATGTTATTTCTTAAATGAGCCATGTGCTTTATGATCAAGAAACCTCTTTTCACTGTTGAGGACCTTTGGACAGATGCAGAGCATTGATTCAGCTTCAATGATGGTCTTCTTCTTCCAAGAACTTGATCACATGACTTAGTCCTTCACAATTCTTTAGAATTCCTGCAGAAGCATGAGTTCAAGAAACAAGATTTGGTTCCTTCACAAATGTGGGTCCAATAGATTTCTTTTTCTCATTTGGAACCTCACACCCTTTAGGAATCCATTTCATGTAGCCTCTAGGAACAGAGAATTTTCTTATTTTGCAGAATCTAACCGAATGACCCTTTTTCATGCAATAAAAGCATGTAACAACCGGTTGTTTCGATTTAACAATCGGTTGTTTTACTGGCTTTCTTGAAATTTTTTTTGAAAACTTATCTTGTTGATTCTGTGGATTGAAACCTAAACCAGCCTTTCCAAAAACACAGCTTTGTGATGCCAAGACATTCTCAAAGTTAGATTTCCCTTTTGAAAGCTTGTCCACAGTGTCAACTAGATAATGAACCTTTTTCTCAAGCTTTTCACAATTTTCGCAAATGAGAGTGTCACACTTGCAAGAAGAATTTTTGAAATGATTTTCCAGATTTTTGAAATCATTTTTAGATTTTTCAATCTCATCTTCAAGTGATTTCACTCTCTTTTCCAGCCAGCTATTAAGTTCTTTCAATCGGTTGTTTGAAAGAATCAATCGATTAGCTTCATCATGAGTTTCTTGAAAAGCTTCAAGCAATTCACTATAATTTTGTTCATTTAAAGAAGCACATGAACTAACCTCACTTGAGCTGCAAGATTGATCATCATCTTCAGCAATCAAGCAGATGTTTGCTTTCGCATCTTCACTTGATGAAGAGCTTGATGATGATTCCTCATTTTCATCCCAAGCTATGTAGGCTCTCTTTGTATTGCCTTTCTTTTCCTTGTAGCTAGGCTTTTTCTCCTTGCTCTTGTTTGGACAATCTGCCTTTATATGACCTTGCTCACCACAACCAAAACAAGTATAGTTATTGGAATTAAAATTATTGGATTTCTTGTTTCCATACCTATCTTTGTTGTTGTCCTTGTTGCGGTTTCTCTTAAAGAATTTGCTGAACTTTCTTGACAGCAAGCTAAGGTTATCCTCATCACTATCATCACTGGATTCTTGTTTTCCTTTGTGCTTGGAAGCTTTTAAGGTTATGCTCCTTATGTGCTTGTCTTCGCTTTCTTGAACATTTAGTCTATTCATCTCTAGCTCATGTTCCCTAAGCTTACCAAACAAAGAAGCCATACTTAATGATGTTAGATCTTTAGATTCGGAAATAGCAGTTACCTTTGGTTGCCATGCTCTATCAAGACATTTCAAGATCTTGATGTTCAACTCTTCCTTTTCAAAGGTCTTGTCAAGGCTCATGAGATGATTGATGATGTGAGTGAATCTTTTCTGCACCTCAGCAACTGTTTCACCTTTAAGCATTCTGAACATCTCATACTCTTGGATTAGAGTATGCTTCCTAGCTCTCTTTACCTCATTTGTACCTTCATGAGTTACTTCCAAGGTGTCCCACATTTCCTTTGATGATTTGCATTAAGAGACCCTGAAAAACTCATCAGAATTTAAAGCAGAGGTTATTATATTTTTGGCAATGCAATCGAATTTGGCCTTCTTGCTTTCTGAATCAGTCCATTGAGACCAAGGCTTTTCAATGACAGATCCATCTTTTTCAAACTTTGGGACAAAAGGACCATTTTCAATTGCAATCCCAAATTCCTTTGTCAATAGATTCCATAAATATTTTCATTCTTACTTTCCAAAACTGGTAGTTCAAACCACAAAACAGAGGTGGTCTGTTGATTGAAGCACCTTCCCCAAAAGGTAGTCTATTAGCCATTTTAAAAACAGTTTTAGGATCAACTTGAATAACTTTCAAGAACCAAGCTCTTGATGCCAATTGTTAGAATGGATGGCTTTAAACTAGAGAGGGGGGGTGGGGGGGGGGGGGGTAAATTGTTTAAAGACGGTTTTCGCAAACTTTTAAGTCAAGAATGAAATTATCTCAAGAAACAATTGATAAGGAATCCAGTTTGCCAAAATAGCAAGCAAAAACAGCAGTACCAGAAAAACAATCGGTTGTTTATACCAGCAAACAAAATCAAAACTGAATTTAAAGAGATTAAGGATAGAGAGATTGCACACAGATGCTTATACTGGTTCACTCTAAACCCAGAGCTACATCCAGTGTTCTCAAAAACTACTGAGGAAATCCACTAAGCAACCACACCTTGATCACTTACACCACAACCAAGAAAGTGACCTTGATACCCTCAAGAAACACACTTCTCTTGGCCAACACACCAACACTAAGATTGCTGATCTTGATCCCCTCAAGAACACACATCAAATCTCAGCAAACACACAAACGAAACTTGTTCAACAGAGTACAAGGATTACACTTGTTACAAAAGATAATCTGAAATCAATACAAGCCAAAATCCTATTCCACACACTTTGATCAATCACAAACTCTAAGCAATCTCGACTCTTTGAAAAACTCAAAATCTCTATTCCAAAAACTTGTTACTCAAATCTGTTTTTATGAATTTATTCAAAGATGTTGTTTGTTATCAAATCTTAACAAACTATTAATTGCATTTAAGGATTTGTCAAAGCATTTAAAGACTGGAGCGTAAGCAGTTAAATTATTTAAAGCTCAGTCAAAGATAAAATAGATTTTCTGGTATGGTACCAAAACAAACAATCGGTTGTTTCCTCGAATCAATCGGTTGTTTTGGTTTTAACAACTCAACCATGTGAAACACAATTTTCAATCTTTTCTAAAAACATCTAAGTATAAACAATCGGTTGTTTCGACAAACCAATCGATTGTTTCTAACTTAGTTTGAAAAACATTTTTCTTTCAAAAAGATTGAGAATGCCTATGCTTTGGATTCAATCAAGAGGTGGATTACAATACTCAAACTACCCCAGAACCTATCTAGGACAGCACAACAACAACAAGCACAACCAAGGGTTCAACATCCTTCAAAGGGTTTGGATTCTTCAAAGCTTGAACACCACTTGGTTCAACACTTTAGAGGTGGAAGAGGAAGAGGACGTGAAAGACGAGCCCTAAACAAAGCAATTATTGAATGCTTCAAGTGTCATAAGCTTGGACATTTTCAATATGAGATCATCTACATAAAGACTAACAATAAGTATGTTACCTCCTTCTTTCTTGGTAATAAAGATGTGTTCCCTGGAACATTTTTCAAATCCTTCACGTATAAAATAAGCTTCTATTTTGGTGTACCAAGCCCTTGGCGCCTGTTTAAGGTCATACAATGCCTTCTTCAATCTGTAGACCTTGTCTTCTTTTCCCTTTTTGATAAACCTTTCTGGTTGTTCAATAAAAACCTCTTCTTCATGTTTTCCATGAAGGAATGCACTCTTCACATCAAGTTGAAATATTTCCCATTCATATTGAGCTACAAGTGCAAGAATTAGACGTACCGTATCAAGTCTGGCCACTGGTGCAAAAACTTCCATGTAATCGATTCCATATCGTTGTGCACATCCTTTTGCCACCAGTCCTGCTTTGTGCTTTTCTACTTCTCCACTTTCGTTGAGTTTGGTTTTGAAAACCCGCTTCACTCCAATTGGCTTGACTCCTTTCGGTAGATCTGTTAGCTTCCACGTATTGTTCTTCTCTATAGCCTCCATCTCAACTTTCATTGCCTCTTGCCACTTTATGCATCGGTGTGCTTCTTCAAAGGAGCATGGATCATTTTTGCTTTCAGCCATCAACATCATGAGATTTTCTTCTTCTTCAGCCAAATCAGCCCTTGTCACATAGTTTGTCATCCATATTGGTTTTCTTCTAACTCTTATATCCCTCCCTTGAACTAGACTTTCTGGAGCAGTGTTGTTGTCCTCACTTGCAGGTGATCTGATCTCACTTGAGCTGCCACCACTATCTTCATTTTCTTCTTGCTTAGCTTCTTCTTCTTGCTCAACTTCTTCTTCTTCAAGATTGCCATCTTCATTTTCACATACTAACACATCAGCTTTCCTTTCTTCAATGGTTCTGCCCTAATCCCAACTTCTCTCTTCTTCGAACACAACATCTTTGCTTACAATAATTTTCTTGGAAACAGGATCAAATAATTTGTAAGCTTTTGATCCATCACTGATTCCTAAGAAAACACACATCTTACTCTTATCCTCAAGCTTGGTTCTTCCTTGATCTGGTATATGAATATGAGCCACACACCCGAAGACTCGGAAATATGCCACCGTAGGCCTCACATTGCTCTATGCTTCTTCGGGAGTTGTATTTTCTATTGCTGAAGTTGGACTTCGATTTTGTACGTGCACACACCATTTCACAGCTTCTGGCCAAAATACCTTCGGAACTTGCCTTTCGTTCAATACAGCTCTCACACTATTCGTGATTCTCCTATTTTTCCTCTTAGCGACTCCGTTTTGCTGAGGAGTATAAGCCGCTGTTAATTGCCTTCTGATGCCTTGAGTTTTGCAGAATTCTTCAAATTCATGTGAGGTGAATTCACCACCTCTATCTGTTCTCAAGCAAGCAAAATATTCATCAACTTCTTTTTCAATGCTAATTTTGTAGTTCTTGAAGTTTTGGAATGCTTCAGATTTCTCATGTAAGAACTAAACCCAAGTTTTACGTGAGAAATCATCTATAAAGCTTAAAATATACCTCTTGTTGCTGTTTGAGGAAGGCTTGAAAAGACCGCATATGTTGGCATGTACGAGTTGTAGTTTCCTTGAGGCTCCCCATATGCTTTTCTTTGGGATTGATCTTTTGTATTGTTTTCCAGTCAAGCAGATGATGCAGGTCTTCTTTGGAATCTTCAGATTTGGTAAGCCGGCTACCAAGTGTTTTTGTGATAATGTAGTAAGACCCTTGTGATTAAGGTGCCCAAACCTGCAGTGCCACAGGTGAACTTCTTTTTTCTGTCTCTAGCTCTGTTTGTAGACACATGGTCTCCTTTGGTGTTGCAGTGGCTGACACATGAAACATTCTATTTCCACTCATATTAGTTTGCATGATTAAACCCTGCCTAGAGTGAAATACTTTACATGTTCCATTTTGAATCAATATTGCCAACCCTTTTTCTTGAAGCTGTCCTAAGCTAAGCAGATTATTCTTAAGCTCAGGAACAAAGTAGACATTTGAGATTACTTGAGTAACACCATTAACTTGCATTCTTACATTTCCTTTTGCTACCACATCCATTGTCATGTCATTCCCCAATTTCACAGTTTGACAAATACCTTCTTCTAAATTAGAGAACCAACCTTTGTTTCCTGTCATGTGATTGCTACATCCTGAATCCAAGAACCAGACCTCCTCTTGCGCTGTATGGTGCAGATCCATGTGTGTCATCAACAAAAGTTCCTTTTCTTCTTCCATCTCTGCATAGTTTGCCTTTTTCTCCCATTCTGGACATTCATATTGAAAATGTCCAAGCTTATAACACTTGGAGCATTCAATAGTTGCTTTGTTTAGGGCCCGTCTTTCACGTCCTCTTCCTCCTCTTCCTCTTCCAAATCTGTCATCATGAGCAACTTTCAACACCTGTTCCTCCACTTGATGTTCCTGCATCCTTTGTTCATGAACAAGAAGACTTCCATGGAGTTAATGAATGGTTAAGATGCTTAAATCATTTGACTCCTCTATCGAACATACAACATAATTGAATTTAGAAGTCAATGATCTAAGTATCTTACTGACCACTGTGCTTTGCTCCATGTTTTCACCATTTGATTTCATCTTGTTCACCACACTGAGGGTTCTTCCTAGAAAGCTATCCACCTTCTCTCCTTCTTTCATAGCAAGCAACTCAAATTTTTTTCTCAAAGCTTGAAGTTGTGCCCTCTTTACCTTTGTGGAACCTTGGTACTTTTGCCGCATCGACACCTAGATTGCCTTCGATGTCCCTTTGTCTAGAATTGTTTTAAGAATTTCTCTATCAATAGCCTGGAATAAAAAAATCTTAACCTTCAAATCCTTGAGCTTGGCTTCCTCCACGCTTTTTCTCTGTGCTTCACTCGTTGCCTCGGTTCCAATCGCCGGCTCCGGTATACCTTCGTCTACAAGACTCCACATCTCTTTACTTCTCAGAAAGTTTTCCATCATCATTGACCAATGATCATAATGACCGTCAAATTTTGGAATAGCTGGTTGCACGAACTTTTCTGACATTTTGTTTGTAGACTCACACACACTCACACACTTCTCACTCCGAATCAGGCCCCTTGCGGAGCTCTGATACCAAATGTAGGAACTAAAATGAAATAACACGTAAAATTGGAGGGGAATTGAATTCACTCCTTATTGAAATGAACATTAGGCATTTTATAGCCTTTTACACGTACTGAAGCAAAACAGAAAAACCACTTTTCATGGCAAGTTACAAGGAAATTCGAAAGCAACTAATCCTAGAAAATAGGAAACCCATAAGACTAGGGATTTATTGAGAACGTGAATAAAATAAATAACTAATTTTGACTATCACTCCCTCCCTTAAGCTAATGCATATGCATTGAGCTTAAATTTCAGCTGCATCAATTACTCCAAGCATTCCACGGAGCTTCACAAATTGCTCCCATTTGAGAGCTTTGTCATTATGTCAGCAATCTGTTCTTCAGAGCTACAAAAACTTAGCTTCACAGCTCCATCATTTACCAAGTCTCGGAGAAAATGAAATCTTACTCCAATGTGCTTGTTTCGTCCATGAACAATAGAATTTTTGGACAACTGAATTGTAGAGTTGTTGTCACAATTAATTTCCGCGCTTCCTCTTTCTTCAGCTCCAAGTTGCTCCCATATTCTCCTAAGCCAAATACATTGACAAGCACAAAGTGCACCAACAATGTATTCAACTTCTGTAGTTGATAGGCTCACTACTGGTTACTTTTTCGAACCCATGAAATTGCTCCGGACCCCATAATGAAAACAAAACTTGATGTGCTCTTCCAGTCATCCAAATCTCCAGCATAGTTGCTATCTGTATAAGATACGAGACCTGCGTTTCTTCTGCCTCTTTTGTAGAGTATGCCAAAATCAGTGGTTCATTTTATATACCTTAAAATTATTTTTGCTGCAAGCCAATGAGATGACTTTGGATTTGCCATTGTACCGCCCTGGTAGTTGGAAGTGATGACGTGGCATCCAGCTACAGTATAGGCGTGTTGACAAGGCGCCAGGTTGGCAGAAGGGAAGGAAGTCGGGGGGCTCGTGAAGTCGCCAGTTATTAAGTTGGCGTGTTCCAGTCTCCAGCGTACCAGTTGAAGATGAAGTCGCCAGATGTAAGTTCAGGCGACCAAGTGATTGGAGATCGCCAGAGCAAGCACATCGCCGAAGATGAAGGTGGTGCAGATTATGAAGGCGGCCGGCGAGACCACAGGGAAGGTGTACGGAGGCACCCTAACTCGCCAGTTCCAGTAGAGATCGCACTCCCAAGTTAGCTATGCACTGGGCAGTACCATGCATAAGTAACTTAGCCAAAAGAGAGTCAGAAGCAGCGCTCAAGTCAAGGAGGCTCCAGATGATGGCACGTGTACGACTGGATGCGAGCCACGTGTCCAGCTGCGTAACTGCCAGGAGAGAGAAAGTGGCCAGGTATTTAAGGGTTTCCCAACGAACTTTCGAGGTACGCACGTTCAGATTATACTCTTTACGCTTGCGAGTTCTTGAGCATACTGTGAGAGAGAACATTGCACGGTTCCTTGAGAGTGTTATTGCTCTTAGTATTTGGTGGTTCGGTCACTGACTTGGGCGTTGGAGTGCGATCGGCCGCAGCGGCGCCACTCTGTTCTTTTGCAGGTTCTTGAGGTGGATCGCGACGAAGGACGGAGGTAGAAGCGGTGCACACGTCGATCCAAGTTTGACGAGGCAAGTTCCAACGTTCTGGTCAACAGGCAGGATCATCAGGCGCCCACCGTGGGGCCGTGTAAAACTTTTTCCCATCCACAGCGTGAGTTCTTGGAGGTTTTCGTAGTTTTCTGCGTGGTTGTGTGCTAGTGCAACCACTGTTCGCTGTTCGTTTGAGATTTGTTCGGTGATTTCGCGTTTTCCACCGTTCGTTCGGGTTTTTGTTCGGAGAAGTGAGGTTTTCTGCTGTTTACGCGAGATTTGTTCGGTGAAGTTTGAGTTCTTTGGCTCGTTGTGTTATCCGTAGGAGAAGCGGTGGTTTCTGGTGGAGTTGCAGTTTTCTTTGGAGGTTTTGCGGTGTTCTTGAGTTTTCTTGTGGAGTTTGGCGTAGTTTTTGCCGATTGATCGTTGAATCGATCGTAGCTTAAGTAAGTGTTGTTCGCTGCATTCTGTGATTCGTCATGTTTCATGAGAAAAATGAGAAGCAATCGTTCAAGTCCAGTTGCGCCCGTCGCTGCTGAAGGCGCCGCCGCCATGACCATGGCGCAGATGGCAGAGATTATGCGCTCGTTGCAGGCGACTGTGGAAGCCTCGCGCATAGAACAGGCCAGAATGCATGAGGACCTGGCCGCCTCTCGGGCCAGGAATGATGAGCTTAGCAAGGTGACTGAGGAGCTGCGTCAAGCTCTTCAGGAGCAGCAATGGCGTTCTATTGCTGAAGAGGTCGCGCCGTCGTCGCCACCTCGTGTTTTTCCTATGCCTTTCGATCAGGCGATTACTGACACGCCTATTCCTACGAGTGTGGTACCTGTTAAGGCCGTTTTTACCGGCGTGGAGGATCCAGAGGCTCATCTCACCATGTTCCATACGCAGATGATGCTGTCAGGGGGATCAGACGCCGTGTATTGCAAGATGTTCGTGAGCACGCTCCAGGGAACAGCGCTGGAATGGTTTGTGAGCCTGCCTAACGGTCACATTACCAATTTCCAACAGTTCTCGAAGATTTTCGTCGAGCAGTACATCGTGAATAAGGCACCGCCCAGGGTGTCTTACGACCTGTTTGATATAAGGCAGTACCAGGGAGAGTCCCTCAGGGACTACTTGAATCGCTTTGGGGCGCAGATGGTCAGATCGCCGGCTAAAGATGAGGAAATGCTGGTATATGCATTTAAGAAGGGTGTGCTGCCAGGACCATTCTGCGAGGCGCTGATCAGGGCTCACCCCGCCACGTTTGCTGAGGTTAGGCGACTTGCGGTGGCCCACATCGCCGATGAGAGTGAAGTCGCTGAGAAAAGAGGAAGCGTGGCCCCCACTAGGCCACGCGCCCAGACCAGGATCCAGCCATAGAGGGTGCTGGAGACAGCGGCGGCCAGGAGGGATCAGAGGACTCGCCATCCCTATGATCCAAGGAAGAACAAGGGCAGGGGCCAAGGGCGCCAGCAACCAACACGCCGGGAATACAATCGCCCGCCTAAGCACAAGTTTGTCATGGGATTGGCGGACCTGATCGCCATTCCCAATATATCTGCTAGGTTGAAGGCGCCAGAAAAGGTGGGCGACAAGGTGCTGGGACCAAAGCCAGACGCCTGGTGTGAGTTTCACCAGGGCTTTGGCCATACAGTGGACTCGTGCTTGGCATTAGGGTATCAGCTCGACGATCTGGTTAAGAGCGGGTTCCTAAACGACTATTTGCTGGATAGAAGGACGGGGGGCGCGTCGAGCTCCCAACCAGCAGGTGCTGAGGCTCAGCAGCACGAGATGCCTACGCACGGAGAAATCCACACCATTGCAGGGGGTTTCTCAGGAGGTGGATGCACCGCATCACAGAGGAAAAGGTACGTGAGGTCTGTGATGACGGTGGATATGTTTGAAGACCACTCGCCGGAAGTGGATATTACCTTCGCCAAGCAAGATCTTAGGGATGTTGTGCCTCATGACAACGATCCCATAGTAATTTCGTTGATAACAGCGGGAAGGAAGGTCCACAGGGTGCTGGTGGACCAAGGAAGTTCGGCAGACGTGATATTTTGGCCGACTTTCATGCAGTTGGAGCTGCCCCTTGACCACCTGAGGCCCTATGGAGGGTGTTTGTATGGTTTCACTGGTGACCAGGTGGAGGTCAGGGGGTACATAGAGTTGAGGACAACGTTTACAGATGTGGCGGGTTCAAGAACGGAAAAAATCAAATATCTTGTTGTAAACGCTCCTTCAGCATACAATATCCTGTTGGGAAGACCCACGCTCAACAGGATAGGTGCCATACCGTCGACCCGGCACATGAAGGTGAAGTTGCCGTCCATGGAGGGGGTGGTTATCACCATCAAATCCTATCAGAAGGAAGCGAAGAAGTGCTATGAGAATAGCCTGAAAAATAAGAGATCGGTGAGTTACGTAACAACCACCCCGCCTCCTGGTGTGAAGCCCAGATCGACGGTAACAGAAGAGACCGCCGGAAGGGACGTGGAGATGGTGGACGCCGAGCTGGGGGAGGGGAACGCTGGTCTGGAGGAGGAAGAGGCAAGCAATCGCCCTGAGGAAGCGAGAGAACTGGGAATCGCCAGGGCGGTGATCGCCAGAGAAACCAGACCAAAACCCGTCGAGCAGTGGCTCGAGAGAGAAATCGGGGGAAAGATCTTCAAGCTGGGGAGATCCCTGGAGGTTGAGCTCCAGGACCAGATCGCCAAGGTGATTGAGCGGCATCTGGACGCGTTTGCATGGTCCGCTTCGGACATGCCCGGGATCGATCCCGACTTCTTGTGCCATCATCTGGCGATGGACAACTTGGTAAGACCAGTGCGACAAAGAAGAAGAAAGTTCAACGAGGAGAGGAGGCAGGCGATCAGGGACGAAACACAGAAACTCCTCGCTGCGGGCCACATCAGGGAGGTCCAGTACCCTGAGTGGCTGGCAAATGTCGTGCTGGTGAAGAAGAGTAATGGGAAATGGCGCATGTGCGTCGATTTCACTGACCTGAACAAGGCTTGCCCAAAGGATTCATATCCTTTACCAAGCATAGACGCCCTGGTAGATAGTGCTGCAGGGTGTAAGTTGTTGAGCTTCCTGGATGCCTTCTCGGGGTATAATCAGATCAAGATGCATCCTATGGATGAAGAGAAGACAACCTTCATGACGGAGAGATCGTGCTACTGCTACAAACAGATGCAATTTGGGCTGAAGAACGCGGGGGCCACGTACCAGAGGTTGATGGATCGAGTACTTGCACCGATGCTGGGAAGGAACGTGCAAGCGTACGTCGATGACATGGTCGTGACCTCGCCAGAAAAAAACAAGCACGTTGCGGACTTGGAGGAGTTGTTCACGACGATCGCCAAGTTCAAATTGAAGCTGAATCCAGAGAAATGCATTTTCGGCGTGGAGGCTGGAAAGTTTTTGGGTTTCCTCTTAACTGAAAGAGGCATAGAGGCCAACCCTGATAAGTGCGCCGCCATCTTGGCGATGAGGAGCCCAGCTACGGTGAAGGAGGTTCAACAGCTAACAGGTCGGATGGCAGCCCTGTCTCGCTTCGTGTCAGCTAGCGGAGAAAAGAGCCATCCCTATTTTCAGTGCCTAAGGAGGAATAACAAGTTTGCTTGGACGAAGGAGTGCGAGGAAGCCTTCGTCAAGCTGAAGGAATATCTGGCGAGCCCGCCGGTTCTGTGTAAACTGCTGGTGGGAACCCCTCTCAGGTTGTATTTTGCTGTAACTGAGAGGGCGGTGAGTGCGGTGCTCGCCCAGGATCAAGATCAGGCTCAGAAGCCTATTTATTTTGTTAGTAAGGTGTTGTAGGGCCCCGAAACGAGATATCAGGCCCCGGAAAAGGCTGCGCTGGCTGTGGTATTTTCGGCGAGGAGGTTGCGCCACTATTTCCATAGCTTCACCATACTGGTGATGACTGACCTGCCCATCCAGAAGGTCTTGAAGAAGCCTGACGTTGCGGGAAGGATGGTGAAGTGGGCAGTAGAATTGTCAGAGTTTGATATTAAATATGAGCCTCGAGGCCCGATCAAGGGGCAAATCTTTGCGGATTTCGTGGTCGAGCTCTCATCTGAGGCGACACGAGTTGAAGGGGACGACTTCCGTTGGGTGCTTTCAGTGGATGGATCGTCGAACCAGCAGGGCAGCGGTGCTGGAGTCATTTTGGAAGGACCCAACGGCGTGTTGATCGAACAATCTTTGAGATTTGCCTTCAAAGCCAGTAACAATCAAGCAGAATATGAGGCGCTGATCGCCGGGATTTTGCTGGCCAAAGAGATGGGAACGAGGGTGTTAATGGCTAAGAGTGACTCGCTGCTAGTCACAGGGCAAGTAACAGGAGAATTCCAGGCTAAAGATCCACAAATGGCGGCTTACCTGGAGTATGTGCAGGAATTGAAGAGTTCCTTTGCCTCCTTTGAAGTGGTGCATGTGCCCAGAGAGCAGAATGCCCGAGCTGACTTGCTAGCTAAGCTCGCCAGTTCAGGCAAGGGGGGTAGGCAGAGGACAGTGATTCAAGAAACTCTGAAGACGCCGAGAGCATTTGTAGCAGATCACCTGGTTCTTCAGATAAGCAAGTCGACGGAGAAAGCAGCAAGAAATCATAAGTCCCTGACGCAAGAAACTTTGAGATCGCCGAGAATTAGAGCATGTCGAGGAGAGAAGGTGAACATGACGCAGGTCTACGCTATCCATGAGCCAGACACCTGGATAACATAGTACAAGCGGTGCCTGGCAGATGGCCTTCTCCCACTGGATCCGACAGAGGCTAGGAAGGTAAAGAAAAATTCTAGCAAGTACACATTGATTGATGGCGATCTGTACAGGTTTGGGTTCACTCACCCACTCCTGGAATGCGTACATGGCGAGAAGTGCACGAGAATCATGGCAGAGCTCCACGAAGGTATATGCGGAAGCCACGTCGGGGGTCGAGCTCTGGCCGCAAGGACTCTCCGTGCAGGGTACTACTGGCCATCGATGAGAGAAGACTGCAAGAAGTATGCCCAATGTTGCAAACAATGCCAACAGCACGCCGATTGGCACAAGGCGCCTCCCGAGGAGTTGAAGTCGATCTACAGCCCTTGGCCGTTTCATACTTGGGGAATCGACATCCTGGGACCTTTCCCGCTGGCGATCAGGCAGATGAAGTACTTGGTGGTGGCGATTGAGTATTTCACCAACTGGATCGAAGCAGAACCAGTGGCCCAAATCACCGCACACAAGATCGAAGGTTTCGTGTGGAAGAACATTGGGTGCCGATTTGGAGTGCCCAAGCGCCTGGTGTCGGACAATGGGACTCAGTTTGCAAGCCACTTGTTGAAGAAGCTGTGCGAAGGGGTGGGAATTCAACAAGTGTTTGCATCAGTCGAGCACCCTCAGACGAATGGCCAGGTGGAGTCAGCTAATCGGGTGTTGCTGAGAGGTTTGAAGAGAAGGCTAGAGAAAGCCAAAGGAAGCTGGGCTGAGGAGGTACCCCGCATAGTCTGGGCGTACCACACCACCGAGCAGTCAGGAACCCATGAGACCCCGTTCAACTTGGTCTATGGGTGTGATGCAATGATTCCAGTAGAGATCCAGGAGAGCTCGCCGAGATTCCAGAACTTCGTAGAGGAAAACTCGAATGAAGAGAGAAGGATGAACCTGGATCTACTGGATGAGGTCAGGGAAGAGGCGAGATTGAAGGCTGAAGCGGTGAAGAGAAGGATTGAACGAAGATACAACTCGAAGGTGATGCCAAGACAGTTTAGAGAAGGCGACCTGGTGATGAGGAAAGCCCACCAGTACGAGATGGAGAATAAACTGTCGCCCAAGTGGACGGGAACGTTCAGAATAACCGAGGCTCTCGGGAACGGCGCCTACCGATTAGAGACATTGGAAGGAGGGGCGATTCCTCGCACTTGGAACGCCTCGCACCTGAAGTTGTATTACAGTTAAGAAGCCTTGTAAGTAAAAACAAACACGAAGTTATATTACAATGTCTCTGTTAAAACAGTTTGAAGGGGGCACTCTTTTTTCCCTAAGGAGGGTTTTAAATGAGGCCACCCAATAAAGAGAAGTTTTCAAAGTACAAGTTGTTTTAGATTGCGTGCCTGTTGCTTTCAGAAAGTTTTGAAGAAAGACCTTGTCACTTATATGAGACTTAAGGCAAGTTAAAGATATATTGCATGCTTTCTAAAAAGTTTTAAGTCCTCATCGTCTTTCGGCGATCGGAGGCACCAGTTAAAAGTTTTAAGTCCTCATCGTCTTTCGGCGATCGGAGGCACCAGTTAAAAGTTTTAAGTCCTCATCGTCTTTCGGCGATCGGAGGCACCAGTTAAAAGTTTTAAGTCCTCATCGTCTTTCGGCGATCGGAGGCACAAGTTAAAGTTTTAAGTCTTCATCGTCTTTCGGCGATCGGAGGCACAAGTTAAAGTTAAAGTCCTCATCGTCTTTCGGCGATCGGAGGCACCAGCTAAAAGACCTCAACGCCCTCGCGCGTCCTGAGGCGAGTTAAAGACCTCCTCGCCGTCGAGCGAGTGCAGGCGAGGAAGAGCGAAAAGTCCTCAGTGTTTCTGGGGGCGAGAAGATGTAACCCCTGGGGCAATGTAGAGGCACTAGTGAAAAGTCCTCAGTGTTTCTGGGGGCGAGAAGATGTAACCCCCGGGGCAATGTAGAGGCAAGTAAAAGACCTTCTCGCCTATGAGCGAGTTCAGGCGAGCTAAAGACCTTCTCGCCGATGAGCGAGTTCAGGCAAGATAAAATCCTTCTCGTCTCGAACGAGTTCAGGTATGGTGTTAAGGGTGGAAGAAGTTTGGAAGGTGGCTAAGGTAGGTTCGAAGAGAGCGCCTAACCACCCGGTCTTTTGTTCTGAAGTTCAGGAAGGTAGAGAAGGATCCGAAAGGCGCCTCTACCCCAGATAAAGAACAATGGCCAAGGTATGAAGCCAGAAAGAAGCTGATGTCGCCAAGAGTCTTTGGCGACCAGAAAAAGTTCAAACAGTGGCGGGAAAGTTAAAAACTCGTTTTGATGAAGCAGATTGGGTGAAGTGATGTTTTAAGCCAATAGTTGAGTTAAAGTTCGTTGCTTGAAGAGTAATTTTGCGCTAAGGTTAATTGCCTTAAGATTACAAGTTGTTAAAGTGATTATTATTTGAAGTTAAAGTGGCTCGAAGCAGTCAAGTATAAGATCGTGCCTACGAAATTACTAAGTCTTTTCTCTGAAGTAAATTGCGCAAGGGAAGTTAAAGCAGACAAAGAAGTTGCAGGAAGAAATACAAAGGCAATTTCATTAAGTAAATATCAGTTCGGGGTACATAAACAGGAAAAAAAAAAAAGTTCATTACAAAATACAAAGAGAAAGCATAAAGGTGGCGGATGGAGGAAATTGATTAGTCTTCAGCAGGAACCACCTTTCCATCCACCACCTCGTTGTTAAGGGACACCATGCTAAGATCCAGATCAGGGAACAAGCAGGCGAACTGTTCCCGTGCAGCCTCGAATCCAGCAGCCAGAATTTGGGCAGAACTCAGATTAAGCTCTTCAATCTGTTTCTTGAGTTCTTCAGTTTGTTCCTTCAGCCCCTTGTTCTGCTGCTCCAGCTCTTCAACTTGCTTATTGAGTTTTTCGTTGGTTTCTTGAGCCTGGAGAAGGTCTTCAGCAACCTTCTTGGATTCTGCCTGCACTTGGCCCAGTTCAGCAGCGATTTTTCCCTTCTCTGTGTTGGCTTCAGCAAGTTTCGCCATGGTGTCATCCCTTTCTTTCTCCACCTTTCCAAGGAAGACCTCTCGGTCGGCTGACCTTTCTTCCAGTTTCTTCACCTTGGCGGCGTCAGCTTTTATTGAGGCCTCTAGGTCAGCCACCTTGACGCGATAAGGCACGATCTTGCTCTCCAGCTCGATTTTTTCTTGAGCCAAGAGTTGTACCTTATGGCGGAGGTCGGTAGCTTCCTTGCGCGCCAACCGGAGCTCAGTGCTCATCGCATCTTCTACTCGGGAGTGTTCAACCTCCGCGAGTGTCAGATTGAAGGACAACTTCTCCACCTCAACCCTCATAGTGCTATTCTCAGTTCGGAGGTTGAAGAGGTCGTCCTGGAGCTTCCTGGTGGAGATCTCCACAGCTCTAGAGATAATGGTGGGGAAGTCTTTTGCCATCATCTTCAGTTTAGCAAAGAAAGGCTCCCACATCCTCTTAACCTCGATGGAGAGACCTGCCTGTGGAGGCGCCGGTTGGGCCTGTTGTTGGCTCTCGCCGCCACCTTCTTTAGTTGGTTGATCAGCAGGTGCTTCTTGGCGAGGTGGCGACGTCTTGGGATTCAGTAATTAGAATTGGAGAGTTATGAGCAACTTCATCCCCGATTGGAGCAGCGTCTGCGGCTGAGGCATTTGAAGGAGGACCCCCTCCAGCTGTTGCACAAGGCGTGGAGGCGCTCGGGGGGTCCTCCATGAAGTTTGGCTCGGGGGCCTCAACCGCAGGTGGCGCAGACGCCAGTGGAATTGCTTGGACTGGTGAGGCAGGAGCTGGCGGAGGAGGCAATGTTGGAGGTGGAGCAGGCGTGGATGGCGGTGTTGATGTTGGAAGAGGGGGTGGAGCAGGTGGTGAAGAAGGTGCCACCCTCTTCCTCTTCGTGACAAGGCCATCTTCAGTTGCCTCGTCGCTTTCCTCCTCCTCCTCGTGGATTACTTGGGGAGTTTTCCTCTTGGGCCTCCTGAGGACAAGTTTTTTCCGTTGGTTGGCGGGTTGGGCCTCAGAGGAAGTTGGGCCCCTGGGTGGCGATCTGCCTTGAGCAGCGGCGATCTCCACCACAGAGTTTGGCACGGTTTGGGAACCCGATGCCAACCCGTGGGTTCGGGCGAGCGCCCTCAGTTCAGCGAGCTTGCCCTGGCCCAACATATTATCTGCATAGAGCAAAAGTGCACGGGTTAGTTCAGAGAGAAAATAAATGCATAAGGCAATATGCAGCAAAGCAGATAAAGGGTGCAGAAAATAAAACCAAAGTCTTGCGCACAACGCACAAGACGCCCAGAAACAGTTAACAAAAGTAGTATTAGAACAAGAACTTAAACGTTCTAACCTATTCGAATTTCGAGTTGGTCCTCGAAGAACTCGAAGCAGATGAGTGTGGTGGTGAGGAAGGTGATGTTGGCGTCCGCCACACTCTTCCAGAAGAAACAGAGATCTCTCTCCAAAGCGCCTATGCTATCAGGACTTCTGGGTCTCCTGAAGCAGCTTTTGGACTCTTTGTTCCCCTTGTTTACCCAGTACAAGGGGAAACCGTCGAGCAAGGAAGCGTCCTTGTCGTTGGGGCGTATCTGGACGAACTTGCCTTTCCAGTCTTTATAGGATTGCTGGAAGATGGAGAGGATCGACCTCCCAGCAATCCCGTTCAAGCTAACCCACAGGCGATCTCCTGGGTGCTTGGCTTAAAAAAGGAACAAGAAGACATCCACAGATGCTGGCAACCCCAGGTGGTCGCACATGACTTGGAATGCCCGCACAAACGCCCAACTGTTGGGATGAAGCTGGGCGGCGGCGATGTTGAGCTCGGTGAGAAGCTCCCTCTCAAAGCGAGTGAAGGGAAACCTGAGTTTCACCTTCTTGAACAAGGTTGTGTAGACGAAACAGAAGGGTCCGCCGGTGTTTGCCTTGTCGTCAGCACAGACTGGCAGGCCAGGGGGGCAAGGTAGCACTGTTATCTTCTCGTCGTGCTCCTTGTGGAATGATTGGTGAGGCTCATCCCCCTTCGTCAATCGCAGAACTGCCCCAACAGTGTTCACAGAAGATGTTTCCCCCAATAGGGTCGAGTTGGCCAAGGGATATAGTTTTTTGAAGTCTGGTGGGGGGACGGAGGCTCCTCCGGTGACAGGCGGAGTAGCCTGGGCCAAGTTGGGGCGGGAGGGTGCAGGCCTCTCAGCCTGAGAAGACGAAGCGCCACGAACTCGCGATGGGTCGTGTGCTTGTGAAGAGGGGTTTCGTGATGAAGGAGGAGGATTTGGGGTGATCTTTGAGCGAGTCATTGCGCAAGCTGCAGGGGAAAAGAAAAGGAAAAACGATCAGGGTTCGCAGAAGCTGACTCGTTCATGAGAAAAGGCTGAAAAACGAACGAACGTAGGTTCGTTGTGACGCTGACAGAGCCCTAAGTTACGAGAAAGGAGAAATGGAAAAGACAACCCCAACGTATGCACCAGACAGTTAAAGGATGATGCGAATCGGTTAAAATGCAGGAAAAATCAGCAGAAGGAGGAAAGGAAGTACCTTTTTATGATCGGAGGAGCGATGAAGAAAGTTGTTGATTCGCGAAGTTGAAGAACGTTGAGAGCTTTTTTTTTTGCAGAAGGAAGTTGGAGCGTTTGAGAATACGAAGAAAGTGATGGAACAGTGGAGCGAAAAGGGGTTTAAGGGTTTTTCGAAATGGGTTTGGGAAGCACAAACGTTAACTGAAGGCAACCGTTGATGAAGCCACGTGTCGAACGATGGGGAATGTTTGGTGGAGCGTCAGAGGAGCAGAAAGTGCAACCGCTTGGAATTCTGCGCCAGTGCCACGTAGATGACGTGACTCTTTTAGTCTTTTCGCTGGACAAGTCTTCGCTTAAGACTGGGGGGCTTGTGTACCGCCCTGGTAGTCGGAAGTGATGACGTGGCATCCAGCTACAGTATAGGCATGTTGACAAGGCGCCAGGTTGGCAGAAGGGAAGGAAGTCGGGGGGCTCGTGAAGTCGCCAGTTATTAAGTTGGCGTGTTCCAGTCTCCAGCGTACCAGTTGAAGATGAAGTCGCCAGATGTAAGTTCAGGCGACCAAGTGATTGGAGATCGCCAGAGCAAGCACATCGCCGAAGATGAAGGTGGTGCAGATTATGAAGGCGGCCGGCGAGACCACGGGGAAGGTGTACGGAGGCACCCTAACTCGCCAGTTCCAGTAGAGATCGCACTCCCAAGTTAGCTATGCACTGGGCAGTACCATGCATAAGTAACTTAGCCAAAAGAGAGTCAGAAGCAGCGCTCAAGTCAAGGAGGCTCCAGATGATGGCACGTGTACGACTGGATGCGAGCCACGTGTCCAACTGCGTAACTGCCAGGAGAGAGAAAGTGGCCAGGTATTTAAGGGTTTCCCAACGAACTTTCGAGGTACGCACGTTCAGATTATACTCTTTACGCTTGCGAGTTCTTGAGCATACTGTGAGAGAGAACATTGCACGGTTCCTTGAGAGTGTTATTGCTCTTAGTATTTGGTGGTTCGGTCACTGACTTGGGCGTTGGAGTGCGATCGGCCGCAGCGGCGCCGCTCTGTTCTTTTGCAGGTTCTTGAGGTGGATCGCGACGAAGGACGGAGGTAGAAGCGGTGCACACGTCGATCCAAGTTTGACGAGGCAAGTTCCAACGTTGTGGTCAACAGGCAGGAAACCTACTAATCAAGCTTACTCCATACATTAGATCTGGTCGAGTGGCTGTGAGGTATGTGAGGTACATGAGGCTTCCAACTGCTTGTTTAAACATGGTGGTATCTATTCCATCTCCTGGCTCATCTTTTGATAGTCTTGTTCTGGGAATGATAGGATTCTTCAGGGAATTCCTTCTCCCCATGCCGAATCTTTCTAGGATTTCTCGAGCATATCTTCTTTGGCAAATAAATATTCCAGCTTCATTCTGTATAACTTCAATTCCCAAAAAGTATCTCATCATTCCCAAGTCAGACATATCAAATTTTCTCATCATTGAGCTTTTGAATTTATCACACATACTCTTATTGCCTCCAATAAAGATGAGATCATCTACATAAAGACTAACAATAAGTATGTTACCTCCTTCTTTCTTGGTAAATAAGGTGTGTTCGCTGGAACATTTTTCAAACCCTTCACGTATAAAATAAGCTTCTATTTTGCTGTACCAAGCCCTTGGCACCTGTTTAAGGCCATACAATGCCTTCTTCAATCTGTAAACCTTGTCTTCTTTTCCCTTTTTGATAAACCCTTATGGCTGTTCAATAAAAAACCTCTTCTTCAAGTTTTCCATGAAGGAATGCACTCTTCACATCAAGTTGAAATATTTCCCATTCATATTGAGCTGCAAGTGCAAGAATTAGACGTACCGTATCAAGTCTGGCCACTGGTGCAAAAACTTCCATGTAATCGATTCCATATCATTGTGCATATCCTTTTGCCACCAGTCTTGCTTTGTGGTTTTCTACTTCTCCACTTTCGTTGAGTTTGGTTTTGAAAACCCACTTAACTCCAATTGGCTTGACTCCTTTCGGTAGATCTGTTAGCTCCCACGTATTGTTCTTCTCTATAGCCTCCATCTCAACTTTCATTGCCTCTTGCCACTTTATGCATCAATGTGCTTCTTCAAAGGAGCATGGATCATTTTTGCTTTCAGCCATCAGCATCATGAGATTTTCTTCTTCTTCAGCCAAATCAGCCCCTGTCACATAGTCTGTCATCCATATTGGTTTTCTGGAGCAGTGTTGCTATCTCATCTCTATAATTTGGGAGCTGCAACTGTGTTTGTTTAATTTTTGTTATCTTGCTTTGAATCTTTTGTAACATTTGACAAGGCTGCTGATTTGTGACAGCATTAACATTTGTTTATTAGTCATGTGAATTTTTGGCATGTTGTATATTCTCCAATGGTCAGTTAGGTCAAGATGATTGCTACCGATGGGTATTTCATGCTTCTGGATTAAGTAGAAGCCATCTTGACATCAAATCACTGTTATACAAAAATAGAAATAATACTATACATTGACATTTTTCATATGATTTTGTTCTGTACATGGTTGTTCCTTTTTCTTAAGATGCTGTAGAAGTCATTGTTCTGTGCCTCTTTTTGGGGAATGTAGTGGTTGGGATAGGGGTCTTTTCTGATTGCTATGAAATTTTTTGTAGACAGTTGGATGACATATTTTGTGCATTGAATCTTTGTGTTCAAATCTGTATCTGTTAGCCAATTCGTGTATTACATGATTAAACATGTGAATGACTTCCTTGGCTATCTGTCATTTTTTCTGTAACAGGTGTCTTTTCTTTGGTGACGTTTCTTCTAAAAGATATCCATCAACATACTTAACTTATGTATTTGCCATTTATGATTATTACCAAAAGGAGTATTGCATCTCTGAGAAAGGAGAAAATCCTTGTAATGTCAAGTTGCCTCTTATTGTGAATACTTCTGGCTGGGTGAAAGGTAAGCTCACTTTTTTCAGCTGCAATTCTGATTCTCTTTTATCCTGCATTTGTATTTGATACTATTTCTTTCATAGGATTGTAGTGATATATCATCTGTTTTTGTTCCATGGTTTCTTTTTCTGACATTTCAGGTGTTGGTTATGATGTATTAGTGGACATGTTGAAATTTATTTCTCCAACACATGTAGTTAAGATAAACATATCCAGTGAAAATAAGAATCTGCCTGCTGGAGAATTCTGGTTAGATGAAGAATGTGATGGAACAATTAACCTAATTGAGATAAATTCAGCTCGTCAGGATTCATCAAAATAGATCGTAAGTTCAAATCTGATGAAAGTTGTTATCAATTGCAGCTGCTTGTTTGGCCCTTTTATTATCATCTTTATGTTTCAGGTAACATATAATATCCTTATTTGTTTTCCCAGGGTACTTTTTCAGAAGGATGCACGTCCCCTACGAGATTTACGAATAATGGCTTATTTCAGACAGTGCTTTTCTAGTGATTCAAATATTTCTACGATCAAGGAACTTGCACATGCCTTGGCCTCTCACTGTCGTTATGAAGTTCCCTTTGCAAGTGTAAAGATTCAGCATCTTCATTGTGAGGTTGGCTTAAATTTTGCTTGCTACCTGTTCTCTGAATGAGTCACACCACAGCTCAGTATCCTCAGTATGTTGCTACCTTGTTACTGATGATTTAGAAGTTAAAGTTGCTTGCATCTAACTCTTCACCGGCACCACAACAGTGGAGTCTTGTGACCTTGTGACTGAGTTGCCCTTCATGAGTTTGGTTTTATCGATCAAATTTTTACTATTTTTGAACTTCAAGTCTGTCAGCAAACAATTTCCTACCTTGAAGTGAGAGATGTAATGACTCAAGAGACTAAGACTTGACACTTGACCTTTAGTTCCTTTACCTCAAGGCAAACACAACATAATGAACATATGTCTTTTCAATTGAAATACAATGTTGATGATTCAATTGATAGATACAAAGTGGTAGCCAAAGGTGTCTAAGATTGATTTCTCATTAAACTTTGACCAAACTTACTTTTGTAAGGGTCTTATTAGTCATTGTTGTTAAAAAAAATGGAACATGCTTAATGGAACATGCAACAAGCAGATATCAATCATGCATTCTTAAATTGTGAGTTATTTGAGAAAGTATATGTAAATATTCCCTAGGGTTAGAAACAAAAACAATACTTTGCAAGTTTAACAAGTGTATATATATGAATTTAGACAAGCCTTTACATAATGGTTATGCAAGTTCTCCTTATCCTTATTATAACATGATTTTACATTATCTAAATTTTTTTTTCCACTTATGGTTCTAATCCCTCATTGATATTTTGTCGGTTTAAGTGAATGAAATCCTCCAGTAGATCGTTGTTCTTCTTGTGTTAACAAAGTACAAATAACATTGAGTTCCTTGTTCAAAATAATTCTTGCTTTTTTCAATACTTCTTAAACTTGATAAGGATATTTTCTTTTGAGTTAAAGAAAATATATTTTATGTTTGCTTAATGATATTGGTTGTGATTGTTATATCTTTTTTAAGTTCTTATAACAAACATAAAATAAATATGTATGATTCTAAACTTTTAAACTCCAATAGTCTCAAGTATGCAACTTACATCTCAATATATCACCATCACTAAGTTGGAATTTTCTTATTTCACTAACAAAGTTTACATTATGTGACACCTACGGTATTGTTTAAACTACATTTATCTTGTTTTCTTTTTCTAATTCAGTCCATATTATGGTTTTTGTGCTTTTATGTACTATATATTACATGGTAATAAACATTTGTTTTTCTTTCTTATTGTATCATTATTATTTTTTTCATTATCTAAACCTAACAATTATGTTCTTCATGAGCTACCTATACAAGATATTAGAAGAGCAAATTAAATATGCATTATATTAAGAACATGATAAGAGCATGACAAAATAAAAAGTATAACTTTTCATTATATTAGAAAAATATTTAATTATATTTATTTTATTTTTTTAATTAAAAATATTAGTATATTATTACAAAGAGTTGTGAAATGAAAGCAAGTTACTATTTACAGTGTGATTGCTGATAAAAAAAAAACTATTTACAGTGTGAAACAAGTTTTTTTTTCTATTAGAAAAGGATTATGATAAGTTGATATCTAACTTTTTTTTCTACATCCATTTAACAATCCATAGTACTATTATTTTAATAAATTTGTTTTATCTAATTTAATTCTAAATTTACTTATTATTATTTATTTGTTTTTAAAGATAGAGAACATCATCATTAATTTTCAAATCTTAAACCAAAAAGTAAAACATAAAACAATGTCAATAACAGTAACAATATTATACAGTCTTGGGAAATAAAAAAAATTATTAATTAATCAATACATACTTAGACTCTTCATATACTCTTCCCAAAACAACATCTTAGGTATGTCTTGAAGAGAAGACTCAGATGTAGAAGAAGTGTTATTCCACTTCAAGTTCAGAGAAAAGACATTGTCAACACTGTTCAAAGCAAACCCATCCGTTCAACTCAGCTGCATGTTGGTAGTTCATCACATTTCAAGCTTCCTCATGGTTAGATTGTGGAGGAAAAACCCCGTCCCTCTAATCCTACTCATCTTGACAGGGTACATCTTCTTTTTCTCACCCATCAATTGTTGTTTCTTCATTTCATTCATTCATGCATAATGTATCACTGTCATCTTCATCTTCAAGATTACTGTTAAGTTTTACATCTACACAAACACCATAACTAAATATATGACACAGTTTAGGAGTCATTTCTGGATTTTTTTTCCTTTACTACGAAGAACTCTCTACATTCTCATTGTAGCTGCATGGAATGTTATGATCTCCAAGGCACTGACAGTTTCTGTTCTAGACTTGCTCAGTGTTTCATCAGTTTATGCATGCGTATGAAGATAGATTTATTTTATTCTGTTAGAAGATTTTAGATCCTTGAATGGATATTAGTATGATGAAAAATTAGTTTTTTACCCTAAACTCTAAACTGTGGATTAATCTGAAATTTTCACTTTTCAATATTGTCATTTTGTGCAAATAATTTGTAGGAATTAATTAACATGGTGTGGTATATATAGTTAGTAAGTATGGTATATATAGTTAGTAAGTATGGGGCCAAGACTTGGATTGAAGTTTAGATTTAAAAAAAATGTGTTTGGGAGAATTCAATCTCTTAGATAAGAAACTCTACCATGAAGGATTAAGACCTTACTTAGGATTAACAAAGGAAAGTTATTGTCTGGAGTACACAAAGTTAAATGGACTCAGTTATAACATAGTGTATGATAATCAACACACAAAAGATAAGGAAGGTCTTTGTTTTTTTTTTTTTTTCTATTCTGTGCTTCATTTCTTCACTTGCATATTTTATGTTTGGAATAGGTATTCTTCCCATTTTGGCAAGAATTTCATTGTTAATGTTTTTTTTTTTAATTTTATTTGTTCAGTACTGAATTTGTTAAAGTTTGCTTTGTGTGTCAACAAATCGCCTACACAACTAACAACTATCATATGAGTTATTACAATCAATTTCTCCTCCTCCCACTATACTCTAGGAAGATATAAATGGAATGTAATCCTTACTTTATAAATCGATTTTATAGGATTGAATTATATATAAGACAACTTATTAAAAAGAACTCACTTACTAAGAAGGTCAATTTCCTTAAATAGGTACTATCATATTTGACATGAAAAGAAAAGAAAAACAGTGCAAAAAAACAAATAGTAAATTCTAAGAATGCACAATGACAAACATGATATAATTTTAAGAAATCAAAGAATCAAGAAAAATGTGGATGGAAATTCCTATTTTTTAATATACAAGGCAGGTAATTGAAATCAAAAGTTGAATCAAAATTGACAAAACTTCACTGGACACTCTCCAAATCTCAAGTGTTTAGGTTTTGTATTTATACTCAGCACCCATGCAGACAAACACTACCATATGCTTAGTCAAACTCTAATATTCACAACAATCGAAAAACATGCAATCAAAGATCAAGAGGACTTCATAAGGGATGTAATGAGGCTAAGGTGAAGGTAGGTAAAAAGGGGGAAATTAAGCTTAAAAACCATAGAAAAACAAAGGAGCAATGAAGGATAGGTCTAAAAACAAGTGTAAGTATCATGACAATTCAACTCATTTTTTTTATTTCAAGATATCATTTTTTTCATATAGTAGACAGTCAATCCAATGTATTAGAGGATCAATTCTTATTTTTTTATTTTCTTTTTCTTTTTCTTGTTGTATTTTTTTTTTCTTTCTATCTTTTTTTTTTGTATTTGAAGAGGTAAACTATAAAAATGAGATACAGTTATTCAAAAGCCTATTCCCAAACAATTTCAAAGCTCCTTTATCTTCTAAGGTAGGGACAAACATGATTTTTCTGTTTTGAGGCTTGTAATGAGGGTTAAAAATAAGAAAAAGGTTATAGGCTCAAGGGGCTAACAAATGAATTATCATAAAGGTAGGCTAATATGGCTAGTGGGATAATTTACACAAAGAATGCCTCTATCATATCAGTTCATGCACGTAAATCACAATTGTAAAACAAAGAATCAAGCTAAGTTCTTGAGTATAAGCAAACATAAGTGAAAACACACTAAAAAGAATATTAAATGATATATCAATTAAGGCTCAAAACTCACTAGGAACATTCTATCAAAAGATTCAACCCAAAATTTCTCATAACCAACTTATTTATCAATTTTTAAGAAAATCCAAACAATAAAGATCTTGAAACCAAGATTTGCTAGAATTATGAAACATGTCAGCCATTAGACGATCCTAAAGAGCTTATTTATTTTAACAGAAGCAAAAAGAAATTCAAACAAATAAAACAAAAACAAAATAAAACAACAAAAGATAAATCCTAAACTATGTTTCTCCTTCCCCCACACTTAAATCATACATTGTCCTCAATGTAAAATCAACAAATAAATGTGTATAATAAAAGTGAGAGAAGAAGTACTCCCTCATTCAGCTTGAGAGAAGTAGCAACTGCAACAAATCTCTTCAACCATCTCCTCTACAATATAAGCCAAGGGCCTTCGTGTAGAACAAAGATGATGATTGTTGGAAGGTATGGCCAAGGCATGCAGTACCTTGATAAACTATGAAACAAACACGCTATGACGAATAAGCCTTGAATTAATAGATGAAAATGGGGTGGGTCTTGAGGGCGTGTGAAATGGTACAGTTTCTTCCATGAATGGATGATGGTATTCTCTAGAGTATAGATGGAAGATGTAAATTTATTCAATATAGACGATTTGATATGGTTAATTGTTTGGGGATCGTCTAAGGGTGGTGGTCTAAGGCTAGACAATCTAGCTAGGGTAGACGATCTAGTTGGGGTGGGAGATGGAATGAAATATAAGTTAGGAGGTGGTGGTGGCTGGTAGAGGTTGCTTTCAAATGTTCCAATTATGCTAAAAGGTATAGCCAGTGGCGATGATAGAATGAGTGATATGGGCTTCAGCTTAAATAGTGGAGGTTGTACTCTTTGAAGCTTTAAGGATGGAAGAATAATATTATCTTTTTCTCCACTAGTAGTGTCTAGTTGAAAGATGGGTAAGATATGCTCTTCCTCTTTTTGTATTACCTCCAAAACTATGTCAGAGCCATCTGCTAGTGCGCAATCTTTTTCAGTAGATTCGGCAAGTATAGCAACATCAAGAACTTCTTTATCAAGACCTGCATCACAAGAGTTAATGCATTATAAGAACTCATCTATCTCATCATTTGTACATTTAAGTGGATTGGAGAAGTTAAAATCTCCTAGAAACTCAAGTACATTATCATCCTTAGTGTTTATGTGATGCACAAAATGATTTTTATCAGCATGTGTAATAGAGTCTAATTCCTTTTGATTAAGCAATGATTTTTCCTCCATCAGTGGAGGTTGGACATTAGTTGGTAATGGCTTAGAGATCCTAACAACCTGCAAATCAACTGGGTCAGCATAAAAAAACAATTGGTATGGTTACATCTATGCACTCTAACTCATTAGACAATGTTGGTGTAGTAATATCAGCGTCTGCAGTGCAAATCATATCATCAGACGATATGCATTTATTCATCTCAACACATGTTGCACATGCATCATCAAAATTCTTAGCAATATCTTCTAACTTGTCTAGCCAATTGATCAACTTTCTCTTTGAATTTTGATAGACCAACATCTATGCTTTGTTGAGATTTCATTGTATTTACCATTAATTGTCTCATTAACTCCTCTAAAGATGGCTCTTCAAGATTATGAGGAATATTATCAGTTTTCAAAAATGGTTGAAAAGGTGTTTCACTTTCATCAAAATAGTATTGCTGATAATATGGTTGTTGTTGAGGTTGATGATAAAATTGTTGACAATATGGATTATAATGCTGAGGCTGCTAAAAGTAAGGCTCACATTGTTGCAAAGGCATTGCTGATAATATGAATTATAATGTTGAGGCTTTTGAAAGTAGAGCTCACATTGCTGCAAAAGTTGCTTATAATGAATATCATAATTGTAAATTTGTTCAGCTAATTTTCGTTCCATTTTGGAATTGATAACAAGGGATATATTTTATGGACACCAACACCTATAAGACGCCTCAGAGCAAACTTTTTTTTTTTTTAATTTAAAAGCAAATCAAGTAAACTCCCAGGAAAGAGAGGTGAGTCACATGTGGACAAACTTAAAAACCAAGTCTTTCCTAACTAGAGTCTTTTCTGAATTGCTTTCAATTTAAAAAAAAAATCAAAGAGTAGCAACTGAAGTGTCTACCTAAATGCAAAATCCTATAAAAAAAAACTAATGCAACTATTACACTTAATGCTTAAAAAACGAGAAGAAAAAAAAAACAAATAAATAAAATATAAAAAAAGAAACAAGAACAATAAAAAAAACAAACAAAAATAAATAAAAAATTGCAGAAAAGAAAAAAAAAATGAAATAAAGGAAATCAAAATAAGATTAAGATAAAGATATAAATAAATAAAATAAAAACAAATCAAAATAATATTAAGATAAAAGATATAAAGAGAATAAAATATAACAAATTAAAATAAAATAAAGATATAAGATATAAGAAAATAAAATAGAATATCACAAATCAAAATAATATAAAATATAAGATATAAGGAAATAAAATAAAATAAAATCAAAATAAGATTAAAATAAAAGATATAAGAAAATAAAATAAAGGAAAATAAAAATAAGATAAAGATAACATATACAAAGAAATAAAATAAAATAAAATAAAGTCAAAGTAAAATTAAAATAAAGGATATAAGAAAATAAAATAAAGACAAATCAAAATAAGATAACGATAATATAAAGAAATAAAATCAAATATCATAAAAGATTATATTGAATATTATACTTTTATTTTTTTTAATTTAATTTTCGTTTTTTAGACTATAATAAATAAATAAAAACTAAAAAGAAGAAAACACAAGTTAAATATGCCGAAAATAAAATTAGGAAAAATAAAATAAAATTATGCAGATAAAAAGAAAAACCTAATAACCAAAATCAAATTGGATTCCCCAACAAGGGCGCCAAATTTGATAGTTGTCGTTTTGCTGTCAAATTAATATGATTCTAACGTAAACTTGTCTAACACTAGAGAGATAGTATACTCCATGAATCCAACGAATCCAATAGTAAAATCAGTACATCAGTATTTAGAATCTATCTCCAAGCAATAAAAGTTAGCAATAATAATAATAATAATAAGAGGTTTAGATAGTTGTGCAAAAAAAAATATAAAAGAGTTTAAAATAACAAATAAAAAACGGTTGATCCCCAGTTCTTCCACCATTGAATTCTTCACAAGTTCTCTAAAGATTAATCTTTTCCCAATCCTCCAACAGAGTTAAACCAGATTGAACATGCGCCAATTTAATTCAACTGAAACTTGCCAGTAAAGCATGTGTCTACTGGTTTGTTCCATTCGTATACTCCATGAAAATGCTTATCTCTTCTCTTTTGAATCATGCACCTAAAAAATTAATTAGAACAATGTGAACTAACTAAGAAACCAAAGTTTAAGATAAGGAAGACTATCAATTATGCGTTCAAGTACCACCTCTCACAAAAACTAGTTTTTCAGGATATTAGACAATAAAAACAACTGCTATAGAGAATTAAAAATCGAAACTTTTATTGAACAAAATCCCAGAACTCAATGGGAAATTACAAAAGGAATCAACCAAAAAGGTTTAGCCTTCCATGCGGAGGCAAAACAAAAGAATTACAAAGAAGAAAAGAAATTAAGAAATTCAAAACCCTATGAAGCTCCCCTTTTTCTCCTTGATGCTTGTGTTCTTTTATAGGCTTTTCTGCTCCAAGGATCTTGGGAAAATATTGTAGTTTATATTTTTGTTAACATTTTCCAAGTTTCTATCTTTCTAGAATTCTTGTATTTTGTAGAAAATTTGCTTCCAATTCTGTTTCTAAGATATTGTAGATTTTATTTTCTCTTTCTTCTCCTCGATATTTGTTTCCTGTTTTGGTTCAAGAAACAACTTAGACTTTTGCATATTTGACCCATTCACAAAAGTAGATGCTTCTTCCGAATAATTTACTCTAAAAACACAAAATTAACAACAATAGTAGTTAAGGCCCCAAATAAACCCAATTATAAGAATATTAATTAAAACAATTGATTTATTTATTATTATAATCCAATAATCTATGGTTAAGGCTATTGAGTGTGAATAAATATATGTTCATCAAAAGGCGCCTGGTTCATTTCAGTAAATTAAGATTATATTATTTCAGCCCTATTTGCCTGAAGTTTGTTATAGTCTTCTTTGATGACATACTAGTGTATAATAAGTCATTAGAAGATCATATCTCTCATTTAGATATTTTTTTTTCAATGCCTTATGACTAATAAATTTTTCCTTAAGAAGAACAAGTGTATGTTTGCCAAGGAATCAATAAAATACTTGGGACATATAATATTCAGGAATGGCGTTGGCTTAGATCCTAAGAAAATTCGGGCAATGATTGCTTGAACGACACCTACCACCATTAAAAAATTGCATAATATTTTAGGGTTGACGGGTTTTTATCAAATTGTTCAGCATTATGCTTCTATAGTTGCTCCTCTCACTAACCTGCTGAAGAAACACTCATTTACTTGGTCTGAAGAAGCACAACAATCACTAGATTAGCTAAAGGATGTTATGACTCATACTCTTATGACTCATACTCCTATATTGATGTTGCCTTACTTCCAAGATGATTTCATAATAGAAACAGATGCATTGGGGCAAGCGATGGGAGCATTTTTTTTTTATGAAAAATAACCACCCAATTTTTTATTTTAGTAAAAAAAATTCCCAAATCATCTTTTAGCTTTTGGCATATGTTAGGGTGTTGGATGCAATCACCGTTGCTGTAAAAAAATGGAGAACTTACCTTTTGGGTAAAATATTCATCATTCATACAAATCATCTGAGTCTTTGGGAATTGATGACACATGTGTTGCAAACACCTAAACAACAATACTACTTGTTCAAATTCTTGGGTGCACTTATGAAATTATTTATAAATTGGGAGCAACTAACCATACCTTAAGTAGGATAGATGAGAGTAAAATCACAAATGATAGGGTTGACAATGCCATAGTCTAATTTGGTGTCAAAGATACACGACACTTGTAATGCAGGTTTAGGAATCAAACAGTTTTACCAATAAGTACTTTGTTGTCCAGAGCAACATCACAAATTTAAAATTGTTAAAAAAAGAATTTTCCCTTATCATGACAATATTTATATTCCTTGTCAATCCTCTCTTAAGCAAGTTCTTTTGGAGGAATTTCATGTCTCGACAATGATTGGTCAAGCTAGAATACATAAAACTTATGGGAATATGAACGAGAACTTCATTTGAAAATGAATGAAGAAAGACATGACTAAATTTGTTAAAGGTTGTGTTGTGTGTCCACAAATAAAGTCGCCTACACAACTACCATATAGGTTATTACAACCAATTCCCCCTCATCCCACTGCAGTTTGGAAAGATATAAGTAGGATGTAATCCTTACTTTATAAATCGATTTTATAAGATTGAGTTAGATATAAGATAACTTATTAAAAATAACTCATTTACTAAGAAGGTGAATTTCCTTAGATAGGTATTATCATATTCGACATATTGTAGTCCTTACTCTAAAATACTTTTAAACTGCTCATTTAATAATATAATTAGTATATATGATAATAACATTCGAATTATAGAAGAACTATTTTTTTTTAATAAGACTAATACAATAATTTTATCTTATCTATTGTTATTAATGTATAATATATTTACTGAAATTGAATTTATTATGTATATATAATGATTAAATACAATCTTTATATGTTGTCCATGTTATAGAATAATAATTAATTGTTAGAAAAGATGACTTTAAACTAGAGGGGGATGAATTGTTTAAAGAGGGTTTTCGCAAACTTTTCAAAACTAGAATGAATTTATCTCAGGAACCAATTGATTCAGCAATTCAGTTAGCCAAAACAGCAAACAAAAGCTATAGTACCAGAAAAACAATCGGTTGTTTCGTAGAAACAATCGGTTGTTTATACCAGCAAACAACAAATAAACTGAATTTAAAGAGTTAGAGATAGAGAGATTGTACACAGTTGTTTATACTGGTTCACTCCAAACCAGAGCTACATCCAGTCTTCTCAGAAACCCTGAGGATATCCACTAAGCAATCACCACTTGATCACTTACACCACAACCAAGAGAATGACCTTGAACACCTCAAGAAACACACTCTCCTTGGCCAACACTAAGATTGCTGATCTTGAACACCTCAAGAACACACAGCCAATCTCAGCAAACACAGAAGATAATCTGAAATCAATACAAGCAGAATCCTATTCCAACACTTTGATCAACCACAAACTCTTAGCAATCTCAGCACTTTGAAAAACTCTCTTGAAAAACTTTGTCAAAGATTCTTAATTGTCAAATCTGTTTTTCTGAATTTATTCAAAGATGTTGTTTGGTATCAAATCTTAACAAACTCTTAAATTGCATTAAAAGATTGGTCAAAGCATTTAATGACTGGAGCGTAAGCAGTTAAAACATTTAAAGCTCAGTCAAAGAAAACAGTTTTTCTGTTCTGGTCCGAAAACAAACAATCGGTTGTTTCCTCAAATCAATCGGTTTTTTTGGTACTTAACAGTTCAACCATTCAAAACAGTTTTCAATCTTTTTCTCAAAACACCTAAGTATAAACAATCGGTTGTTTCGACAAAACAATCGGTTGTTTTAACTTAGTTTGAAAACATTTTACTTTCACAAAGATTGAGAATGCTAATGCTTTAGATTTAATCATAGAGTGGATTACAACATATAAACTACCCCAGAACAAAGCTTAAACCAGCACAGCAACATCAAGCATAGCAGAGGCTTCAACATCCTTCAAAGGATTTGGATTCTTCAAAACTTGAACACCACTTGGTTCAACAATCTCCCCCTATTTGATGAAGACAAATCCATGATGCTTGTGTTGTACCTGATTAAATCTGAAGCAGTTCCTGCAATAGAACTTTGAGCAAAACATTGAACTTATGATATTTTGTTAGCATACAGATAAACAGTTAAAGTTCAAAAACATCTAATATCAGAAACATATTACATAAACCAAACTGTTTTAACAACTGAAAAACAGAAACTTAAAACACAGCATATATCTCCCCCTATTTGTCTTCACAAATAGCCAAAGATAAGAGATAAAACAAGATATTGTTTTCATTACGTCAGAATTAAAGCAGCAACAACAGAAGGAAGGAAATTTTAAAAAAACCAGAAATATCAGCCAAACACAATCGATTGGTTATCGAAACATTCAGTTGTTTTTCCTTCATTCTTCTTCATCAGCAAACTGAAGATCAAAGATTTGATTCTGAACAGCTTCAATCTGTTCACCCAGAGTCATAAACCTTGCATCCATGTTGTCAAATCTGGTGTCAATCCTTTGGAAATTACTAACACAGAGATCATGGAGGCTCCCTTGATTTTCAGCAAAGCTATCAAGCCTATTCATCATGAGTCTTTCAAAAGATGACATGGTTTGCATCCTTTCTCCTTGATGTCCATCATCAGCACTTGGTCCAACATTTTGAAAATCTTCAGGTGGATTTTCATGTTGAACATCCATATCAGCAACTTCATCTTGTTCAAGATTAGCAGCACCACTAGATGAGGCACCACGATCACCATCCTTGCTTATACATTTTCCACCTACTTTTGTAAAACCCATCTTGCTGAGTGATCCATTGTTCAACTCTTGAGTTGACTTGACCAGCTCAGAAGTTTCATCTTCAAGATTAACTTCAAAATAGAGTAGAAATTTAGATATCAAAACAACATATGGATAATTATAATCACCTAACCTCATGGTTTTTTGCTTGTGTTCTTTGATTATGTGAATCCAATTGATCTTGATTTTCTTGGTGATGCAGAAGATATAAACCAGATCTTCTTCAGTTAGCACAAAATGATTACTCCCCCTTGGAGTTAGAATCCAAGTTATAATGAGAGCAAGCAATCTCTTATCAAGTTTCAAACCTCCAACCAAGCATGTACTAACTTGAGCATGATTATTCTTCAAGCAACTTTTGTAGAATTGGATTTTGTTAAAATCCTCCACCACACCAAGGTTTCCCTTGTTGATTCTTAGACCAGAGAACTTAAGTCCAGCAATAGCAGTCCGTACTTCATGAGTTATCTCCATTTCTACACCTTTCACATGAGAAACTAAATTGTTTCCCTCAAACTTCAAGTTTGTGTAGAACACCCTCACCAAATTTGGATAAATGTTTCCCTTCATCTCCAAGAACTTTCTGAGAGATTGATCCTTGAGCAGCCTTCTCACATTATCAAGCTTTTGACTTTTCAGCCAACCAAAACATACAACCTTGGGGTTGTTTATCTTCTTGATACTTGTTTCATACCTATACTTCTCAATGAGATCATTGTCTCTAGAAAACTAGCCTTCTAGCCTTCCTCCAGACCTTACAACCTTGGTTTTGACTCTCTTTGAGGTGGGAGGAGTTGATTCCATGACAGCAGAGACGAAAACAGAGGAGAGCACACTTCACAGATTTTTGCAAGAGATATTGCAAGAGATGTTGCAATTGGTTGTTCTCGTGGAAGAAATCTGCACTTGATTTTATAGCAGTAAGAGAATCAATATGAATTTAATTTCATTAAAGGGTACCTGATTTTCAGAGAGAGAGGACTTGACTCTGCTCTGCACAGAAAATGTCAGAAAAAGCTGAAAATCACATGGTCTTCACATGTGATCTTTGACTAGTCATTAAGGCTCTTGAATTTCCAAGATTTTGGAATATATTCCTTTATAACTGTTGTAAGTTCTTTCTGAACATAATCAGTTTTCAACACAGATCCTTTGACCAAGATTCTCTCTATTAAATTGATCTGCAACGGATAGAAATTCAAAATAGCAATTAAAACAATTTCTTCACAGTGCTGTCAGACTCAAAATAATCGGTTGTTTTTCTGCAGTAGTTAAAAACTGTTTTTGAATTTTAACCATCAGCAAAAGGAGTTCAAAGCAGATGATATTGATCATAAAAGGATTGTTTAACCATGAGAAAGAACTTTGAAACAGAAATTGAGAACAAATAAAGGAAAGTCTTATCCTTATGTTAATTCTTCAATGAGCCATGTGCTTTTTGATCAAGAGGCTTCTTTTCACTGTTGAGAACTTTTGCTTAGTATTGATTCAGCTTCAATGACTGCCTTTTTCTTCAACAGCTTGATCAGTTGACTCAGTTCTTCTTTTTCTCTTTATTTTTCCTGCATAAACAATTTCAAGTAGCAAGATTTGGTCCCTTTACAAATTTGGGTCCATTTGACTTTTCTTTGCAGTTAGAAACATCACATCCCTTAGGAATCCATTTCATAAAACCTCTTGGAACAGAATATTTTCTAATTTTACAGAACCTAACAGAGTGGCCTTTCTTCATGCAGTAAAAGCATGTAACAACCAGTTGTTTCGTCTTAACAATCAGTTGTTTTTATGATTTTCTTAAAAAACTTTTTGAAAACCTATCTTGCTTGTTCTGTGGATTAAAGCCTAAACCAGCCTTTCCAAAAACACAACTTTGAGATGCCAAGACATTCTCAAAGTTTGATTTCCCCTTTGAAAGCTTGTCCACAGTTTCAACAAGATAGTGAACCTTTTTCTCAAGATTTTCACAATTTGTGCAAATGAGAGTATCACACTTGCAAGAGGCATTTTTGAAATGATTTTCCAATTTTTGAAAATCACTTTTTGATTTTTCCAGTTCCTCTTCAAGTGATTTAACTTTCTTTTCAAGCCAACTGTTAAGATCTTTCAATCGGTTGTTTGAAAGAACCAATCTATTAGCTTCATCATGTGTTTCTTGAAAAGCTTCAAGTAATTCACTATAATTTTGTTCATTTAAGGAAGCACATGAACTTACCTCACTTGAGCTGCTAGATTCATCATCATTTTAAGCTACCAAATATATGTTTGCTTTTTCATCTTCACTTGATGAAGAACTTGATGATGACACCTCATTTTCATCCCAAGCTATGTAGGCTCTTTTTGTCTTGCCTTTCTTCTCCTTGTAACTAGTCTTTTTCTCTTTGCTCTTGTTGGGACAATCTGCCTTTATATGACCTTGCTCACCACAACCAAAACAAGTATAGTTATTTGAATTGAATTCATTGGGTTTCTTGTTTCCATACCTATCCTTGTTGTTGTCTTTGTTGCGGTTTCTCTTTAGGAATTTGCTGAATTTTCTTGACAGCAAGCTAAGGTTTTCCTCATCACTATCATCACTAGAATCTTGCTTTCCCTTGTGTTTGGATGCTTTCAAGGCTATGCTCCTTGTGTGCTTATCTTCACTCTCTTGAACATTGAGTCTATTCATCTCTAGCTCATGTTCCCTAAGCTTTCCAAACAAAGAAGCAACACTTAATGATGTTAGATCTTTAGATTCGGAAATAGCAGTTACCTTTGGTTGCCATGCTCTATCAAGACATTTCAAGATCTTGATGTTCAACTCTTCTTTATCAAAGGTCTTGTCTAGGCTCATTAGGTGATTGATAATGTGCGTAAACCTTTTCTGCACTTCAACAATTGTTTCTCCTTTAAGCATTCTAAACATCTCATATTCTTGGATGAGAGAATGCTTTCTAGCTCTTTTCACCTCATTTGTTCCTTCATGAGTGACTTCCAAAGTGTCCCACATTTCTTTTGATGATTTGCATTGTGAGACCCTGAAAAACTCATCAGAATTTAAAGCAGAGGTTATAATATTTTTGGCAATGCAATCGAATTTGGCCTTTTTGCTTTCTGCATCCGTCCATTGAGACCATGGCTTCTCAATGACAGATCCATCCTTTTCAAACTTTGGGATAAAAGGACCATTTTCAATTGCATCCCAAATTCCTTTGTCAAGAGATTCCATAAATATTTTCATTCTTACTTTCCAAAACTGGTAGTTCAAACCACAAAACAAAGGTTGTATGTTAATTGAAGCACCTTCCCCAAAAGGTAGTCTATCAGCCATTTAAAAACAGTTTTAGGATCAACTTGAGTAACTTTCAAGAACCAAGCTCTTGATGCCAATTGTTAGAAAAGATGGCTTTAAACTAGAGGAGGGGGGGTGAATTGTTTAAAGAGGGTTTTCGCAAACTTTTCAAAACTAAAATGAATTTATCTCAGGAACCAATTGATTCAGCAATTCAGTTAGCCAAAACAGCAAGCAAAAGCTATAGTACCAGAAAAACAATCGGTTGTTTCGTAGAAACAATCGGTTGTTTATACCAGCAAACAACAAATAAACTGAATTTAAAGAGTTAGAGATAGAGAGATTGTACACAGTTGTTTATACTGGTTCACTCCAAACCAGAGCTACATCCAGTCTTCTCAGAAACGTTGAGGATATCCACTAAGCAATCACCACTTGATCACTTACACCACAACATCGATTGTTTTAACTTAGTTTGAAAACATTTTACTTTCACAAAGATTGAGAATGCTAATGCTTTAGATTTAATCATAGGGTGGATTACAACATATAAACTACCCCAGAACAAAGCTTAAACCAGCACAACAACATCAAGCATAGCAGAGGCTTCAACATCCTTCAAAGGATTTGGATTCTTCAAAACTTGAACACCACTTGGTTCAACATTAATGACACCAAAATTATATAAAGAGTCAAATATTTAGAATTAAATTTTGAAAATTTGAATTATCTTTGATGGTAAAGATTTTCCTCTTTTAACTCTTCCCTTCTTATTACCATGTGAATAAGTAATCCAATTTATAGTATATTTTTAAATAATAATTAGTGGCATGAAGATTAGATAAATTGAATATTTAGAATTAGATTTTCAAAATCAAGCTATCTTTAGTAATGATTTCCCTCATAAGTGAAGTATAATTATCACCTTATATATAAATTAGTTTTACATAAATCAATTTATTAAACAGAATCTTAAGAAGGTTTCTTTAGATAAAATATAAAGAAGTAATATATCTTTCCTGATTTCATCCCTACTCATTTAATAATAAAATTACTACATGTGATAATAAAATTTTCAATCATAGAAGAACTAACTTTCGAAAGCTGAAATATATAAAATTAGATTTTAAAGATTGAATTAGTTTTAATGGAAAATATTTTCCTCTTTAACTCTGGTCATTAATTACCATCTTAATATAATCATTTTAGAATAGATTTACAGATAATATCAAGAAGAGATAACCTAAATATTTAAAATTAGATTTTAAAAATTAAAATATCTTTCAGAGTAAAGATTTCCTTCTTTTATCATCATATTATGATTACTCTTTATAAACAATCCATGTTGCAATAGATCTATAGATAACGTTTAAATTTTCCTTATTCAGACCCTGGTTTATCTGCCTTTTGTTCGAAAGAGAATTCGAATTTGGAAACCTAGGAAAGACTGTCACTCGTTAGGTAAGGTTTTGGTTTTGTTTTGTTCTCCTCAGTTTTGTTTGATGAAAGGATGATGTTTTTTTTCCAAAGTTGTCATTTTTGTCTGTCTTTTTTTTTTATCATGTAAAAAAGGCTTACTTTTAACATTCAGAAGTGAACACTGTCTGGCTTCTTTTTAATTTTCTTGGTCATATTTGTATATCCTTTTAACATATATATATTTTTATTCCATGCAATTATGTGCTATTTTCTTTAAATCCTTGACATGGTGAGTGAATTCGGTCTTTTGATGTAAGTTCATTAAAGAATTCAAGAATGAATCACCAAAGATATCATGTTACAACCAAAAGTAGAAGGGGCCACATATTTGCCCATCGACACTACCATCATCATGCACAACCTGTGCAAGTGCAAGTGCAAGAGATCTGAGGTCACTCCAACTTTCATGCTCGTAGAGGCAACATGCATAGAGGTCACTCCAACTTTCATGCTCGTGGAGGCAACATGCATAATCTTCCTCCTAGGGCCTTTCTTCAGGAAGTTGCTTCATTTCGTTACCATCTTAGTCATATGCAATTGGACATTAGCAACTTGTCATATGAGGCAAGTCTGTTATGTATCGTCTTGTGTATTTTGCTATGAATGTGGATTGACTATGAGGTCTAAGTGACTATGAAAACTTTAATTTTTTAACTCTTTTGGAATTCCACAATAGGATTTCTTATTTTAGGTGGTGAACGGATTGACAACGTAAAGAGGGGTTTGTCAAAGAAATTATTGCAAGACAAATGCTGACAAAAACTTATCTACTACCTAATAACTTGGGGGGGTCAACTTCTGAGGACCAGGAAACTGATCTTTGCATAATATGTCAGGTATCAAATGCATTATTTTATAGTATGTACTATTAGAAACATGTTTTCCTCTTTCTCATATTAATTGGAATACTTATGCATGATATGATTTCACAGGATGAATATAAGAACAAAGAGGAGATTGAAATTCTTCAATGTGAACATGAATACCATGTAGATTGTATAAGGAGATGGTTAGAAGAGAAAAATGTTTGTCCCCTATGCAAATCAAAAACTTTGGCAGTTGGATAGAAGCGAAAATAAATTCATTGTTCATGCATGCACAATTCATACCTCCTTCATATTTTGTTGTGTATGAAGTAGTACATACCAAACATTGTTGTAATAATGAATAAACTCATTGCTGTAATAGTTAATACACATCTGGTTACATTGCCGAATTGGGCAATAGAACATTTATCAATAAAATGTTTAATACAAGTTATTCTTAGTGGATCAATATGGAAAGAGACTTTCACTTTTTTTTATAAATTATATATTGGATTTAAATTATGATATAATATTACTTCAAAATATTAACTTCTAAAAAAAATATTGATATTTAAAGAAATTACGTTTAAGAATATTACCTTAAACAAACAAATATACAAAAATATTAGCTTAAACAAACAAAATATATGCAAGAATATTAGCTTAAACAAACAAATATACAAAAATATTAGATTAAACAAATTGATATATAAGAGTATTAGCTTAAACAAATAAATATCTAAGAATATTAGCTTAAACAATATTAACTTAAACAAACAAATATTTAAGAATATTAGCTTAAACAAACAAATATTTAAGAATAAACTTTTTTAAAAAGTCATTTGTCTATCCTTTCTATCTAGATATTACTTAAGTCTTATAAGTTTTATAAGGTCTATTTAAAAAAAAAATAATTTAGAATTAGAATTATACAGTATTTTTGGAATTGCATTAGCTTTTCACTTTACAAATAATGTTGGAAGTTATTATCAGTGGATGAATATGGGTGATGCTTTTATTTTTTTTCATTAAAAAATTATTTTGCATAGTTAAAATTACTTTAAACTATTAACTTTTTTTAAAAAAAATTGATATTTAAAGAAATCGAGTTTAAAAATATTAGCTTAAACAAATATTTAAGAATAAACTTTTTTAAGCTATGTATATTGATCGAAAGAGGTAGATGATTAAAAATATTAAGTATACAAGTAAAAGCTTAAGATATAATTTCAATAGTTCACTTTTGTTATTTTTGTTGCTATTCAATGGCGGCAGTGTGATCGTACGTCCAAATAAAAAACTTAAGTTTCAATTAGTATTTTGTTTAATACCATAAAAGAAAAGACTTTAAACTATTGAAAAATTATAATTTTTATATAGCCAGAAACCCAAGGTATAAATATTTTTACAAATGTAAGAATGGTGAAAAGGTAGGAAAAACATTTTTTTTTAAAGTATGTCTAATTAATTAGAACAAGTTTAACGCAAAAAATAAATAAAAGGTAGGAAAACACATAGTGGGATTAATTGTTTTAATTGATTTTACAATCCTTTCATAAATATTGTATGTCTCGTTGTTTAGTAAGATTTTAGAAATACATATACATAAAACAAATATTAATACTATCATTAACATATTTGAGGATATGATTTTTTTTAACAAGTTTGTTATCTTCATAACTCTAACTTTATAACAGTCATCAAAATTCTATCTTTATTCATAGACCGTCTAGTGGGACTAATACCGTCTAGGTCTCAACACTAGTCTCGTAAGAAGTAAATAATTCTCAAAGGCGATACATCCAAACATTGCCAATATTATTGCAACTACGGCCATACAACCGAAGGATGCCAAGCTTTGAAGGACAAAGTCGAAGAACTCGTCCAGGCGGGTCATTTCCAAAAATTCGTCAAAATAGATGCCGCGGTACATCGGTCTCCGCAGAGAGACCGATAATCATCTCAAGGCCCGAGAGACTATACCAACCGATCGAGTCGAGGGGATGGACATCGGCAGAACGGCCACCAGCGTCCAACAATAAGAAAACGAAGTGAAAGCTCGGTAAGGCAGACTGGATGGCGAAGTGAGAGTTCCGAACGGAACAATCGGACCAGGCGTCGAGTGCGGGAAGTCATCAATACCATAGCAGGCCCAATATCACTCGGCGTACTAGACGAATAGGTCAACTCGATAATTGGGGTCTTTGTAGGAGGAGGATGTTCTAACTCCGTGAGGAAAAAACATCTTCGAGGCATTCAGTCAACACATGTTAAATGTCACCAAAGTAGACCCAGGATACCCCCAATAACATTCATCGATGATGATTTTATAGCCCTTGATGCCACTCAAGATGACCCCATGGTAATAATCGTGGAGATTGACAAGTTTGCAATCAGTAAGGTTCTAGTGGACCATGGCAGCTCGGTGGACATTCTATACAGGAGAACCTTTCAGAAAATGAGGATTCCCGAATCGGAGATTCAACCCTATGAAGAGCAGATTGTTAGATTCTCAGGCGAGAGAATAGACACCAGGGGATACATCGACTTATACACCACATTTGGGGAGGAAGGTCTGGCGAAAACCATACTGGCAACCGTTGCCAACCATCATCATCCTGCATATAAAATCACCACCAAAAGAGATGGAGAGGAGGGGGGAAACAGAGGACGAAGTGGGTTGAGGGAGGATCACAGAGGAAGATCGGCGAATAGTTATACAACGTTCTTATTCTCTAACTTCCCAAACGGGTACGGCGAACAGGACATGTTTAAGGTCTTCCAGAAGTGGGCTAGGGTGAGAGAAGTGTTTATCTCTCGCAGACCAAACAAATGGGGGAGGAGGTTTGGGTTTGTAAGATTCCTTGATGTTCGGAATGAGGGGCGTCTGGAGAGAGAGCTGGATCAGGTCTACATATGAAATAGGAAGTTGTTTATGAATACCCCAAAATATCGTAGGCAACAGTTTGAACCTTTAAGGGGGGAGAGGAGGAGATCGAGGGATCAGGTTTTAGAGATTCAGCAGGATTCTGGGAAGAGGCACCCGAAAGCCTCTGAGCCTAATGGGAAATAGAGTAGTATGGAGATGTGGGTGGAGAAGAAAGGGAAAATGTCATTTCTTGAGGCTGCTAGAGGAGAACCACAACAACAAAGGAGGAGTCTGGGTTTTAAAGCCCAACAAAAAGTTCCACCATGGCTTTCCAAAAGTGTAGTTGGTAAACTCTCTGCTGGAATGGATGAAGATCAGTTGGGTGAGGAGATTGTGAAAGGGGGGCTGAATACGATTCGTGTAAGGGAGCTGGGGGATAGATTAGTTCTGATTACTCCAAGAGAAGGTGAGAATATGGAGGTTATTATAAATGATAATAAAGAGTGGTTTGATGATGCGCTTGCCAGTATAGAGCCTTGGTCGTTTTTGAACGGTCCGAACCACAAAATTGTCTGGGTAAGATGCTATGGACTGCCATTGTCCTACTGGAATAGGGAATGCTTCGAAAAAGTGCTTGGAGTCATGGCTACGTCGGCTTCGTTAGTGTCTATTGATAAGGATACTTTGTCCTGGGAGGTTCTGGAATACGCCAGATTGCAAGTACGTATTCTTAACCTTGATAGCTCTAAAATGGCAAAATGTGTGTGGATTAATAACCATTGTTGTAGCATCCTTATGGAAGAAGAGAATATGGTCCATTATAGTGATAGTTGTAAGGCCCATGTCTTCCTAGACGAATCCTCTGATAGTGTCTCTTCCTCGGAGACCTATGTAGAGGAAACAGAGCTCTCGGTGGAAAATGGAGAGGAGGAAGTCAGGTGCTGGGGGGAGAGAAGAGTCGATCAACAGGCGAAGAGCGAGGAAGGGAGGTGAGAGGAGAAGATGAACAGTACAAGCACAAGTGAAATGTGATATATGTGGGATCTTCTTCGAATAGTTATGGGTGTCAGTGGAAAGGTGGCAAAGTTAAAACAAATGAAGAAAGAAAGGAGCAGAAGGGTCTCGAAGGCACTGTTCTCACTCTTTTTTCTGATCAAGTCTATGGAGCGGCTCATGCTAGCTACCCTACACATGAGGATGTGGCAAAGATGGTGGTGGAAGTAGAGTGTAGAATTAACCAAGAGGTTAATTGTGCGGACAAGGGCCAATCTGAAGAAAAGAAGGTGGCCCAATTAGAAGGGGGGTGGTCACCAAATGCAACCCACTCAGAAAAGAACGATGGGAGGTGGTCAAATGCAGCCCACTCAGAAAATAATGATGGGAGGTGGTCACCAAACGCAGCTCAATCAGAAAAGAACGATGGGAGGTATGTACAACAATCACCACAGAAGATTTACAATGAAGGGGGTGCCGTAGGAAATAAGCTCTACGAAAGCTATGTAGGTGTCTCGGAGGTGGGAGGCTCTGTAGAATCCCAAAAGGTCTCATATGAAAAAGAAACAAATCTCCGAGGTGATCAAGGTATAAGAAATGGTGTAGAATCAAATATGTGGGAGGATAATGGGCTGCTGACTCTCTGTACAACGTATGGTGCGAGTGAAGAAGACGTAGATGTAGGGTAGTAACACCAGAAACAGAATCCCCGAAAGTGCAGGAGGAAGAGGAATTTAGGGAGAAAAGTAGGTCTAACACCCTACCATACCGTCGGAAGAAGAAAGGTTTGGCAGAACTATGGGAATCATTCTCCCATCCGAGGCGGTTTATACGTATAAGTGAAAGAGTATCCAAGGCAGGGTCCTCGTCTTCGTTCAGGGATGAAGCGTTGTCAAATACAGTGTCTGATAGGGACATCAAAAATTGTAACATTCGTTGGCGTTCTAACCGCATCTTGGGGGAGCCCTCGAATTTGTGGGGAATTGGGAAACAAGCAGGGATAATCTGTCATGGGGATGAAGAGGAGGTTGTTAAAGAATATGTTTGTATGAAGGAGAGAGACTTGGAATATGTGAAAGGCTCAAAGGAGGGTAAAAAGAATGGTTGATCATGTTAATAGTAAACATGAATATAAGAGGGTTAGGGGGAGGTACTAAGGCAAGGTACATAAGGCAAATCATTGGAAGTGAAAGGGCGGAATTTGTATGCCTGCAAGAAACAAAATCTAAGATGTTAACAGAAGCCAAATGCTTTTCGCTGTGGGGGACAACAAAATTGGGTGGCTACACTATGATGGAGATAATGGAGGTGGAAGTTTGTTGTCCATGTGGCAAAAGGAAGCCTTTAGCTATCTCAACCACGTGATGGGGAAGGGGTTCATTGTCGTTTTTGGGAAACATCTTAAATCTGATTTTAATTGTGCAGTAGTAAATGTTTATGCTGCGTGCAATTTGAGAGAGAAGAAGACGCTATGGGAAGAGTTATCCTCTATTAAAGCGACATCACAAGAGGTGGTATGGTGCTTCTGTGGGGATTTTAATGCAATTAGAAGACGAAGTGAAAGGGTAGGAAGTAGGGGTAGGGATGGCCTATCTAGTGAAATTAATGGTTTCAATAGTTTCATTGACGCTAACTTCCTTCTCGATGTTCCCCTTGTTGATAAAAAGTTCACCTGGTTTAACTCAAATGGGAAGGCGAAGAGTAGATTGGATAGAGTACTAGTTACTGAAGAGTGGATGGAAAAGTGGCCTACGTGTAAGTAGTATGTGCAACGAAGGGAAGTCTCCGACCGCTGTGCTATAGTGGTGAAGTCAATGGATAAAGATTGGGGACCAAAACCCTTTCGTTCTATTGACGCATGGTTGATGGAGAGGGGTTTCTGTGAGATGGTAAAGGATAAATGGAATTCCTATCCTGTTCAAGGAAGTGCTTTCATAAGGCTCAAAGAAAAGTTGAAGTATCTGAAGGGAGATCTAAAAGTTTGGAACAAGGATGTGTTTGGGAACATTCAGACTTGTAAGAAGAGGATAGTGAAGGAAATTGAGGAGCTTGATGTTCAAGATTGCAATGGTACTCTCGAGGAAAATGATAGACTGAAGAGGATTGAATTGGTGAATAAAATGAGGGAAATGGACAAAAAACTAGATTCCCTTATATGTCAAAAAGCTAGAGCAAGTTGGTTTAAGAACGGGGACTCTTGCACCAAGTTTTATCATTCGTCTTTGAGATGGAGAAGACTTAGAAATGAAGTTAGAGGTATTGAGGTAGGGGGAAATGGTGCGAGGAACCGAGTACGGTTCGCTCTGAAGCGAAGAAGCTCTTTGACAATAGATTTAAAGCCACGAAAGATTTCGATGTTAGACTTGATGGGGTCGAGTTTAAGGCTTTCTCTTCAGGTTCTAGTCAAGATCTTATTGTTGGCTTCTCTGAGGAAGACATAAGGGATGCGGTGTGGCAATGTGAAGGAACAAAGAGCCCAGGTTCGGACGGATTCAACTTCAACTTCATCAAGAAGAATTGGGAGGTCATGAAGAAAGACATTGTGGAAGCGGTGCGCCTCTTTCACGAGACTGGGTGCATTCCAAGGGGTTGTAATGCTTCCTTTGTGGCTTTGTCCCCAAAGTAAGGTTCCCTGTAAAGCTTGAACAATATAAACCAATTTCTTTAGTTGGTGCTCAGTATAAGATCATCTCAAAGGTGCTAGCTGGAAGGATTAAGAAAGTGTTACCATCAGTTATTGATGAAAGTCAATCAGCATTCTTAAAGGACAGAGGGATCTTAGATAGTGTCCTAATGGCCAATGAGGTGGTTGAGGACCTTAGAAGGGGTGGAAGGACTGGATTATGCTTGAAAGTGGATTTTGAGAAAGCATATGACTCAGTTAGATGAGAGTTCCTCTATGAGATGCTGCGTAGGATGGGGTTCCATAGTAGGTGGATTATGTGGATGCAAGGATGCTTGGAAAGTGCAACTGTGTCAGTGCTAGTCAATGGGAGTCCAACAGAGGAATTTAAACCGTCTAGAGGGTTGAGACAGGGTGACCCCCTAGCCGCCTTTCTATTCATAATGGTTGCCGAAGGACTTGTTGGGCTTGTTAGACAAGCTGTAAAAAATAAATTGTTATCTGGCATCATTATCGGGGAGAAGGAGCTTGCCCTCAGCATCCTCCAGTTTGCTGACGATACTCTGTTCTTGTACGAGGATTCCCTCACCAATGTTCTATCTCTGAAAGCAATTTTAAGGGGTTTTGAGCTAACATCAGGTCTGAAGATTAACTTCCACAAATCAAGGTTAGCAGGTGTAAATGTCCCCAGAAGTAGTATTGAACACTATACTGAGACTCTGAATTGTGAGCAGATGAGCATCCCGTTTACTTACCTTGGCATAGAAGTGGGAGGTAATCCAAGGAAGAAGAAGTTTTGGGAGCCGGTTTTGAATAAGCTGAAATCCAGGCTTAGTGTATGGAAAGGAAGGTTCTTATCTATGGCAGGTAGGATATGTCTCTTAAAATTCGTGATCACAACAATTCCGCTTTACTATCTATCCTTGTTTAGAGCACCGGAGTCGGTATGCAAAAGCATTGTTAGCATTCAAAGGAGGTTTATATGGGGGTGGGGAAAGGAGAAGATATCGATCTCATGGGTCAGTTGGAAGAATGTATGTAAACTATGAGAGGAAGGAGGACAGGGTCTCAAGGATATCCGCAGGTTTAATACTGTGCTCCTGGCTAAATGGAGATGGCGTTATATCTCTAATGAGAGAGGGAGGTGGAAGGAATGCCTGGAATCTTAGTATGGTGTGGAGTTCAATAATCACCAAACATCAGTAAAACTCCAATCCTGGTGGTGGAGAGATTTGGTGAAGATGTGTAAGGAGGGAGGTGGCGAAGGATAGTTTCAAGAAGAAGTCAGATGGTCACTAGGAAAGGGTGATAAAGTGAAATTCTGGGAGGATGTATGGATTGGAAATCAGCCCCTAAAAACTGTATTTCCTAGATTGTTTTCTATATCTTTAAACCAGGGTCAAAGGGTGGAAGAGTTAGGTGTGTGGGAAGAATCGGGGTGGCGGTGGAAGTTAAAGTGGAGGCGAGGTAGATTTGAGTGGGAAATTCCGATGGAATTGGAGCTTGGCATGCATATATCTAGGGCAAATGTATCTAGGGATGAGAAGGATGCCCAAATATGGAGAGGTGATGAAGTCGGTTGCTTCTCGGTGAGCTCGGCATATGAATGCCTCACCAAGTATGAAAGAGGCCCTCAACTTGATGTGTTCAACTTCTTGTGGAAGATTAAGGCGTTCCCAAATGTGATGATCACAACTTGGAGGGTGCTGCTAGGAAGAATGCCGACAAGAGAATGCTTAAGTAGGAGAGGGGTCTTGCTAAACACAACTGCCTGTGCTTTATGCCAGTCTGAGGAAGAATCGTGTCACCACCTCTTTATAGAGTGTAAATGTGCCTGGTGTGTATGGTCTTTATGCTTCAAATGGATTGGAATCTCATCTGTACAACATAAAGAGATAATAATCCATTTCAAGAGTTTTCATCTGACCCAATGTAGTAGTAACCAAAATCTGGTTTGGAAAGGGATATGGGCTGTTGTTGTATGGTGTTTATGGGAGCATAGAAACTTGGTTGTGTTTAACCAAGGTGTTGCAGATGCGGAAGAAATTTTCTCAAAAGCTCAACTCAAATCTTGGCTTTGGATGAAGCACAAGGCACATAACTTTAACTATTCCTATGCAGAGTCGTTCTTGGACCCATTATCATGTATTAGGAGTTGTAGGTAAGTGTTCTTAGGCGAGTTATTATGGTTTGAGTTGCGCTGTAAAATGCAACCGAAGAAGGTTGGTTCTAATACCTAGTAGGGCCGTCTAGCATACCTCGGTCCTTAAAGACCTCTAGGATGCTCCTGGTTCTCTTTTTATCTTGGATTGGGCCGTTGAAGCTCCTCTATGGGGGAGCTGGTCTCTTGGGTCTTTGGCCACTAGTTTGGGTGTTTTTTGGTTGATTGTTGTGGGGGTGTTACTAGGGGTGGTGTAGAACGGTTCCTCTAGGGTCTGGTATGCTCATTGTGTTGTGGTCTGGTTAAATTCTCCTTGTCTTAGCTTGGGGTACTATCCATGTTGCTGCAGGAAGGAATATGGTTAGTAGATGCACAATTTGGAAATGTGTTTGAAGAGGTGGTACTTGGTGGGGTGCAGTGAAGGGTCTCGTGGTGCAACCCCTTGCTGATGCCAACAAAGTCTCGTGAAGATGTTGATGTAAACTGAAGAGGAATGAAGAACTGGGAGTAGTTGGCGCAAAGTGGCATATGCCTATTCGACGAGGTAAGCAGGAGGATGGAGGAATGAAAGTGCTGAAGTATAGAAGGAGCTTTTAATTATAGAATCAGGCTTCACTGGTTGTTGGTTTTGTTGTGATTGTCACTGGGTGTAGTTGTTTTCATCTGGGGCGCATTGAAGTTCATGGCCAGAGGCTGAAAGGGAGGTTAGGCAGGTTGGTTAGAGATGAAGGAGAGGTGGATGGGTAGCTTCTACAAGTCTTGCTGGAGGTTGCTGGAGTGGAGAAATCATTAATATATGGTGCAATATGCATTGCAGTTCTGCAGAGGTACGGTTTAGGGGTGCAGGACTTATGCTTATTCCACAGGAGATCAAGTCTCAAAAGAATACAAGCTAGCTGTAAAGGGGTGGTTAAGGGTTGGATCAAAGTTGAGGTGTGCAGAAGGGACCCTTGCTAGAGCGTGGCTCAGGTTTATGCAGTCTGATGTCAATAACAAGTTGGCCTGCTACTGCCTAGACACTTGAATACAATGGCAACTGGTCCTCTGGAGGACCTGGTCGGCCTTCAACAGTGTAGATGTAGCCCTCTTGGCAGTGGTTTCGTGGCTCAATTTTTATTGGGCTGGATCCATTGTAATTTCGATGTGGGTTTGGTACTGTGGTTGAAGGTGTTTCTGGAAGGGATCTAACGAACATGGCTCCGTGTGGTCTATTGGGAGATTCTATCAAGAACATCTTGGTTCAAGGCTGCTGTGTGTGGGTGCTTGTTGGTTTTACTAGTGCTAGTTTTAGAGCATATGCTATCTAGACTGTAGTTATTCAAGTGTTGTTGTGCAGCATTTTGAAATCACGAACAATACTTCTCTTTTTGTTGTTTTACTGAATTTTTACTACAGGTTGCTATGCGGGCTATAGCTAGGAACTATGGATATTGGTCTACTAAGTTGGTTTGTGATGGCTATAGAGATTGATAATGTCAAGGGAGTATCGCTGCAGAAGTGCCCCTGATCCATCAAGCTTCACGTTATGGTTTTGTGCGTTTTTAAGCTTTCATTTGTTAGGCTTCTTTTGTGCTAGCAAACACATATAAATGTTTAGTTAGAACGGTTGGGTCTAGCCCCTGGAGGGTGTAGTTTTTGGTATTGTAAACGGGTTGGGATACCCCTGAAGTATCTCTCTTTAATTCATTTCATTCTTTGCTGATAAAAACAAATTAGTAAATGCCAATACCTCATGCATACAACATACTACTGGGTCGGTTTTCCATAAACCGCCTCAAAGCAATAGTGTCTGCCCCCCATCTACAGACGGGGATATCGTCATAGTCCACGTAGATCAAAAAGTCACACACGAATGTTATGTCGAAAGTTTAAAAGTAAAGCCTACCAGACGACTTTACAGAGTTTCGCTACATGGCAGATCTCAAAAAAAAGAAGAGAATGTCCAACCGAGAACCGTTCACTATCAACATTCAACTCTTAATTATTTTTTTTAAGAATATTAGTTTAAGAGTTAAAAAGAAGAAGAAATCTATTAAAAATTTATAAAAGAACATATTTTCTCATATCCTAATTATAAACTCATTCACTTTTAATTATACTAAATTTGAAATTAATTTTTTTCCAAATTTAAAAAGAATTATTTTAGGTACATTAATTTGTAAAATAATCTACTTTTATTCTATGTATTCCATCACATAAATATTTGTTTCTCTAAGAAATTTATTCTAGGTGTGTTCACATTGTTTTATATATATAGAATGAAATAAGCTTTTTAGAATTAAAATTAAATTTGTTAGATTAAAAATAATGTGTTTTTATAGTGTTATTAATTTGAAATTTTCACCACAAGTTTGTGATTGATTAAGTTTTTTTTTAAAAGGACATTTTTAGTAGCTTTATTTTCCACTATTATATATGGACAAGTCAAATATGATTTATTGATAATATATATTTGAATTGAATTTAAATTTTATTTCGATAATTCATATACTAATTGTACCACCCTGGTAGTCGGAAGTGATGACGTGGCATCAAGCTACAGTATCGGCGTGTTGACAAGACGCCAGGTTGGCAGAAGGGAAAGAAGTCGGGGGGCTCGTGAAGTCGCCAGTTATTAAGTTGGCGTGTTCCGATCTCCAGCATACCAGAACCGGCGGTCACCGGGTTAAAGATGAAGTCGCCAGATGTAAACTCAGGCGACCAAGTGATTGGAGATCGCCAGAGCAAGCACATCGCCAGAGATGAAGGTGGTGCAGATTATGAAGGCGGCCGGCGAGACCACAGGGAAGGTGTACGAAGGCACCCTAACTCGCCAATTCTAGTAGAGATCGCGCTCCCAAGTTAGCTATGCACTGGGCAGTACCATGCATAAGTAACTTAGCCAAAAGAGAGTCAGAAGCAGCGCCCAAGTCAAGGAGGCTCCAGATGATGACACGTGTACGACTGGATGCGAGCCACGTGTCCAGGTCTGTAACTGCCAGGAGAGAGAAAGTGACCAGGTATTTAAGGGTTTCCCAACGAACTTTTGAGGTACGCACGTTCAGATTACACTCTTTACGCTTGCGAGTTCTAGAGCATTTTGTGAGAGAGAACATTGCACGGTTCCTTGAGAGTTCTTGAGTGTTATTGCTCTTAGTATTTGGTGGTTCGGTCACTGACTTGGGTGTTGGAGTGCGATCGGCCGCAGCGGCGCCGCTCTGTTCTTTTGCAGGTTCTTGAGGTGGATCTTGGCGGAGGACGGAGGTTGAAGCGGTGCGCACGTCGATCCAAGTTTGACGAGGCAGGTTCCAACGTTCTGGTCAACAGGCAGGATCATCAGGCGCCCACCGTGGGGCCGTGTAAAACCTGTTCCCATCCACAGCGTGAGTTCTTGGAGGTTTTCGTAGCTTTCTGCGTGGTTGTGTGCTGGTGCAACCACTGTTCGCTGTTCGTTTGAGATTTGTTCGGTGATTTCGCGTTTTCCACCGTTCTTTCGGGTTTTTGTTCGGTGAAGTGAGGTTTTCTGCTGTTTACGCGAGATTTGTTCGGTGAAGTTTGAGTTCTTTGGCTCGTTGTGTTATCCGTAGGAGAAACGGTGGTTTCTGGTGGAGTTGCAGGTTTCTTTGGAGGTTCGCGGTGTTCTTGAGTTTTCTTGCGGAGTTTCGCGCAGTTTTTGCCGATTGATCGCTGAATCGATCGTAGCTGAAGTAAGTGTTGTTCGCTGCATTCTGTGATTCGCTAAGTTTCATGAGAAAAATGAGAAGCAATCGTTCAAGTCCAGTTGCGCCCGTCGCTGCTGAAGGCGCCGCCATGACCATGGCGCAGATGGTAGAGATTATGCGCTCGTTGCAGGCAACTGTGGAAGCCTCGCGCATAGAACAGGCGAGAATGCATGAAGACCTGGCCGCCTCTCGGGCCAGGAATGACGAGCTTAGCAAGGTGACTGAGGAGCTGCGTCAAGCTCTTCAGGAGCAACAAGGGCGTTCTATTGCTGAAGAGGTCGCGCCGTCGTCGCCACCTCGTGTTTTTCCTATGCCTTTCGATCAGGCGATTACGGACACGCCTATTCCTGCAAGTGTGGTTCCTGTTAAGGTTGTTTTTACCGGCGTGGAGGATCCAGAGGCTCATCTCACCACGTTCCATACGCAGATGATGCTGTCAGGGGGATCAGACGCCGTATATTGCAAGATGTTCGTGAGCACGCTCCAGGGAACAACGCTGGAATGGTTTGTGAGCCTGCCTAACGGTCACATTACCAATTTCCAACAGTTCTCGAAGATTTTCGTCGAGCAGTACATCGTGAATAAGGCACCGCCCAGGGTGTCTTACGACCTGTTTGATATAAGGCAGTATCAGGGAGAGTCCCTCAGGGACTACTTGAATCGTTTTGGAGCGCAGATGGTCAGATCGCCGGCCAAAGATGAAGAAATGCTGGTCTATGCATTTAAGAAGGGCGTGCTGCCGGGACCATTCTGCGAGGCATTGATCAGGGCTCACCCCGCCACGTTTGCTGAGGTTAGGCGACTTGCGGTGGCCCACATCGCCGACGAGAGTGAAGTCGCCGAGAAGAGAGGAAGCGTGGCTCCCGCCAGGCCACGCGCCTAGACCAGAATCCAGCCACAGAGGGTGCTGGAGACAGCGGCGGCCAGAAGGGATAAGAGGACTCGCCATCCTTATGATCCAAGGAAGAACAAGGGCAGGGGCCAAGGACGCCAGCAACCAGCACGCCGTTTCGCTGGTTCCCTGATTTGTATGGTTTCGCTGGTGACCAAGTGGAGGTCAGGGTGTACATAGAGTTAAGGACTACGTTTACAGATGAGGCGGGTTCGAGAACGGAGAAAATCAAATACCTTGTTGTAAACGCTCCTTCAGCATACAACATCCTGTTGGGAAGACCCACGCTCAACAGGATAGGTGCCATACCGTCGACTCGGCACATGAAGGTGAAGTTGTCGTCTATGGAGGGGGTGGTGATCACCATAAAATCCGATCAGAAAGAAGCAAAGAAGTGCTATGAGAATAGCCTGAAAAACAAAAGATCAGTGAGTTACGTAACAACCACCCCGCCTCCCGGTGTGAAGCCCATATCGACGGTGATAGAAGAGACCGCCGGAAGAGACGTGGAGATGGTGGATGCTGATCTGGGAGAGGGGAACGCCGGTCTGGAGGAAGAAGAGGCAAGGAATCGCCCTGAGGAAGCGAGAGAACTGGGAATCGCCAGGGCGGTGATCGCCAGAGAAACCAGACCAAAACCCGTCGAGCAGTGGCTCGAGAGAGAGATCGGGGGAAAGGTCTTCAAGCTGGGAAGATCCCTGGAGGTTGAGCTCCAGGACCAGATCGCCAAGGTGATAGAACGGCATCTGGATGCGTTTGCATGGTCCGCTTCGGACATGCCCGGGATCGATCCCGACTTCTTGTGCCATCATCTGGCGATGAACAACTTGGTGAGACCAGTGCGACAAAGAAGAAGAAAGTTGAACGAGGAGAGGAGGCAGGCGATCAGGGACGAAACACAGAAACTCCTCGCTGCAGGCCACATCAGGGAAGTCCAGTACCCTGAATGGTTGGCAAATGTCGTGCTGGTGAAGAAGAGTAATGGGAAATGGCGCATGTGCGTCGATTTCACCGATCTGAATAAGGCCTGCCCAAAGGATTCATATCCTTTACCAAGCATAGACGCCCTGGTGGATAGTGCTGCAGGGTGTAAGTTGTTGAGCTTCCTGGATGCCTTCTCGGGGTATAATCAGATCAAGATGCATCCCATGGATGAAGAAAAGACTGCCTTCATGACGGAGAGATCGTGCTACTGCTACAAGGTGATGCCGTTTGGGCTGAAGAACGCGGGGGCCACGTACCAGAGGTTGATGGATCGAGTACTTGCACCGATGCTGGGAAGGAACGTGCAAGCGTACGTCGATGACATGGTCGTGACCTCGCCAGAGAAAACCAAGCACGTTGCAGACTTGGAGGAGTTGTTCACGACGATCGCCAAGTTCAGGCTGAACCTGAATCCAGAGAAATGTATCTTTGGCGTGGAGGCTGAAAAATTCCTGGGATTCCTCTTGACTGAAAGAGGAATAGAAGCCAACCCGGACAAGTGTGCCGCCATCTTGGCGATGAGGAGCCCAGCCACTGTGAAGGAAGTTCAGCAGTTAACAGGTCGGATGGCAGCCCTGTCTCGCTTCGTGTCAGCTAGCGGAGAGAAGGGCCATCCCTATTTTCAGTGCTTAAGGCGCAATAACAAGTTTGCTTGGACGAAGGAGTGCGAGGAAGCCTTCGTCAAGCTGAAGGAATATCTGGCGAGCCCGCCGGTTCTGTGTAAACCGCTGGTGGGGACCCCTCTCAGGTTGTATTTTGCTGTAACTGAGAGGGCGGTGAGTGCGGTGCCCGCCCAGGATCAAGATCAGGCTCAGAAGCCTATTTATTTTGTTAGTAAGGTGCTGCAGGGCCCCGAAACGAGATATCAGGCCCTGGAAAAGGCTGCGCTGGCTGTGGTGTTTTCGGCGAGGAGGTTGCGCCACTACTTCCATAGCTTCACGATTCTGGTGATGACTGACTTGCCCATCCAGAAGGTGTTGAAGAAGCCTGATGTTGCTGGGAGGATGGTGAAGTGGGCAGTAGAGCTGTCCGAGTTTGATATTAAGTATGAGCCACGAGGTCCGATTAAGGGGCAAATCTTCGCAGATTTTGTGGTCGAGCTCTCATCTGAGGCGACACGAGTTGAAGGGGACGATTTCCGTTGGGTGCTCTCGGTGGATGGATCGTCGAACCAGCAGGGTAGCGGTGCTGGAGTCATCTTGGAAGGACCCAACGGCGTGCTGATCGAACAATCTTTGAGGTTTGCCTTCAAAGCCAGCAACAATCAAGTAGAATATGAGGCGCTGATCGCCGGGATTTTGCTGGCAAAGGAGATGGGAGCGAGGGTGTTGATGGCTAAGAGTGACTCGCTGCTAGTCACAGGGCAAGTAACAGGCGAGTTCCAGGCTAAAGATCCACAAATGGCGGCTTACCTGGAGTATGTGCAGGAATTGAAGAGTTCCTTTGCCTCCTTTGAAGTAGTGCATGTGCCCAGAGAGCAGAATGCCCGAGATGACTTGCTAGCTAAGCTCGCCAGTTCAGGCAAGGGGGGTAGGCAGAGGACGGTGATTCAAGAAACTCTGAAGACGCCAAGAGCATTTGTTGCAGATCACCTGGTTCTTCAGATAAGCAAGTCGACGGAAAAAGCGGCAAGAAGTCACAAGTCTTTGACGCAAGAAACGTTGAGATCGCCGAGAATTAGAGCATGTCGGGGAGAGAGGGTGAACATGACGCAGGTCTGTGCTACCCATGGGCCAGATACGTGGATAACACAGTACAAGTGGTGCCTGGCAGATGGCCTTCTCCCGCTGGATCCGACAGAGGCTAGGAAGGTGAAGAAAAATTCTAGCAAGTACACATTGATTGATGGCGATCTGTACAGGTTTGGGTTCACTCACCCACTCCTGGAATGTGTACATGGCGAGAAGTGCACGAGAATCATGGCAGAGCTCCACGAAGGAATATGCGGAAGCCACGTCGGGGGTCGAGCTCTGGCCGCGAGGACTCTCCGTGCAGGTTACTACTGGCCAACGGTGAGAGAAGACTGCAAGAGGTATGCACAGTGTTGCAAACAATGCCAACAGCACGCCGATTGGCACAAGGCGCCTCTCGAGGAGTTGAAATCGATTTACAGCCCTTGGCCGTTTCACACTTGGGGAATCGACATTCTGGGACCATTCCCGCTGGCGATCAGGCAGATGAAGTACTTGGTGGTGGCGATTGAGTATTTCACCAAGTGGATCGAAGCAGAACCAGTGGCCCAGATCACCACACACAAGATCGAAGGTTTCGTGTGGAAGAACATTGTGTGCCGGTTTGGTGTGCCCAAGCGCCTGGTGTCGGACAATGGGACTCAGTTTGCAAGCCACCTGTTGAAGAAGCTGTGCGAAGGGGTGGGGATTCAACAAGTGTTTGCATCCGTCGAGCACCGTCAGACAAATGGCCAAGTAGAGTCAGCTAATCGGGTGTTGCTGAGAGGGTTGAAGAGAAGGCTAGAGAAAGCCAAAGGAAGCTGGGCTGAGGAGGTACCCCGTATAGTCTGGGCGTACCACACCACCGAGCAGTCAGGAACCCATGAGACCCCGTTCAGCTTGGTCTATGGATGCGACGCAATGATTCCAGTAGAAATCCAGGAGAGCTCGCCGAGATTCCAGAACTTCGTAGAGGAAGACTCTTATGAGGAGAGAAGGTTGAACTTCGATCTACTGGATGAAGTCAGGGAAGAGGCGAGATTGAAGGCTAAAGCGGTGAAGAGAAGGATTGAACGAAGATATAACTCGAAGGTGATGCCGAGACAGTTCAGAGAAGGCGACTTGGTGATGAGGAAAGCCCACCAGTACGAGATGGAGAATAAACTGTCGCCCAAGTGGACGGGACCGTTCAAAATAACCGAGGCGCTCGGGAACGGCGCCTACCGCTTAGAGACATTGGAAGGAGGGGCGATTCCTCGCACTTGGAACGCCACGCACCTCAAGTTATATTACAGTTGAGAACTTTGTAAGTAAAGATAAACACGAAGTTACTTTACAATGTCTCTGTTAAAACAGTTTGAAGGGGGCACTCTTTTTTCCCTAAGGAGGGTTTTTAACGAGGCCACCCAATAAAGAGAAGTTTTCAAAAGTTAAGTTGTTTCAGATTGCATGCCTGTTGTTTTTAGAAAGTTTTGAAGAAAGACCTTGTCACTTATATGTGACTTAAGGCAAGTTAAAGATATATTGCATGCTTTCTAAAAGGTTTTAAGTCCTCATCGTCTTTCGGCGATCGGAGGCACCAGTTAAAGTTAAAGTCCTCATCGTCTTTCGGCGATCGGAGGCACCAGTTAAAGTTTAAGTCCTCATCGTCTTTCGGCGATCGGAGGCACCAGTTAAAAGACCTCAACGCCCACGCGCGTTCTAAGGCGAGATAAAGACCTCATTGCCGTCGAGCGAGTGCAGGCGAGGAAGAGCGAAAAGTTCTCAGTGTTTCTGGGGGCGAGAAGATGTAACCCCTGGGGCAATGTAGAGGCACCAGTGAAAAGTCCTCAGTGTTTCTGGGGGCGAGAAGATGTAACCCCCGGGGCAATGTAGAGGCAAGTTAAAGACCTTCTCGCCTATGAGCGAGTTCAGGCGAGCTTAAAGACCTTCTCGCCTATGAGCGAGTTCAGGCAAGAGAAAATTCTTCTCGTCTCGAACGAGTTCAGGTATGGTGTAGAGGGCGGAAGAAGTTTGGAAGGTGGCTAAGGTGGGTTCGCAGAGAGCGCCTAGCCACCCGGTCTCTTGTTCTGAAGCTCAAGGAGGTAGAGAAGGATCCGAAAGGCGCCTCTACCCCAGATAAAAGAACAATGGCCAAGGCAGGAGGCCAGGAAAAAGCTGATATCGCCAAGTGAGTCTTTGGCGACCAGAAAAAGTTCAAGCAGTGGCGAGAAAGTTAAAGACCTGTTTTTGATGAAGCAGATCGGGTGAAGCGATGTTCCAAGCCATTAGTTGAGTTGAAGTTTGTCGTTTAAAGAATGGTTTTACGCTGAAGCTCATTACATTAAGATTACAAGTTGTTAAAATGGTTGTTATTTGAAGTTGAAGTGGTTCGAAGCAGTTAAGTATAAGATCGTGCCTACGAAATTACTAAGTCATTTCTTGAAGCAAATTGTGCAGGGAAAGTTAAAGCAGCTAAAGAAGTTACAAGAGAAATGCAAAGGTCTTGACATTAAGTAAATATCAGTTCGGGGTACCTAAACAGAAAAAGAAAAAAGTTCATTACAAAATACAAAGAGAAAGCATAAAGGTAGTGGATGGAGGAAATTGATCAGTCTTCAGCGGGAACCACCTTCCCATCCACCACCTCGTTGTCCAGGGACACCATGCTAAGATCCAGATCGGGGAACAAGCAGGCTCTGATACCACATGATGTGAATGTAACTACAAGAACACATGATTCTTGACATTCTTAGGAACAACTTGAGCTGGATTTAAAAGGCACTCTACTTTAGAATTGGATCAATGTTCTAAATTCAAGAACTCACCAAAACTAAGCACCAACCAAGACTCATATTGAAGTCCATGTATTGTCAAATTGAATCAAAACAAAAGGAAAGAAGAACAAGAATTAAAACTGGACAGAATTTAAATGATAGCTACTGAACCAAAACAGAATTAAGAACACAATGCTGGAAACACAAAATAAACGGTAGAAAAAGAAGTAAACTCTAGGAATCAAAACTACCGAATGGAAAATTGAAGAAAAGGGAAGAAGAACACTTATAGAATAAGATGCTTGCTGGATTTTGAGAATTGGAAGAAGCCATTCATGCCACTTGGAACCTTGAACCAAGATAAGTGATGGAGTGCCACCACTTGAAGCTCACCATAGCTCACAAGATAAGGCAAAGAAGAGGAAGACTCAAAACTCACAAATTCTCTCCCAAATTGAGTATAGTCTCTCTACTATAAAATTCCAATCTGAATTGTGAAGGACCTAAGCCCTCCTTTTATAGGAGTAAGGGCTGGTCATTTACATAGCTTATTCCCTAAGCTACCCAAAAAACTCCTAAGATCACACCCCCCTTACTAAGCTCACTCCCCAAGCTTCTAGAATTTGCTAAACTAAAGCCTAAAGATGCTTTTACAAAAGAGGTGTCTCATGTTTCCCTCTAAGCACCTTTCTAAACATTATTCTATATTATTTACAATTTAAAAGAAACTATAAAGAGAGATATTTAATATGAAGCCTATTATTTAAGAGTTTGTAGACTTCTTTATCTTTAGGCTTGATCTTCTCTTTGACTTCTTTTAATTTGTGAGAAGACTAGAAGGAAGAACTTCAAATGTGTAGGTGAAAATCCTCTTCCTTCATTAATAAAATCCTCTCCTAGTGGATATCCATCAGAACTGTTCCCGTGCAGCCTCGAATCCAGCAGCCAGAATTTGGGCAGAACTCAGATTAAGTTCTTCAATCTGCTTCTTGAGTTCTTCAGTTTGTTCCTTCAGCCCCTTGTTCTGCTGCTCCAGCTCTTCAGCTTGCTTCTTGAATTTTTCAATGGTTTCTTGAGCTTGAAGAAGGTCTTCAGCAACCTTCTTGGATTCAGCCTGCACCTGGCCCAGCTCAGCAGCGATTTTCCCTTTCTCTGTGTTGGCTTCAGCAAGTTTCGCCATGGTGTCATCCCTTTCTTTTTCCACCTTTCCCAGGAAGATCTCCCGATCAGCTGACCTTTGCTCCAGTTTCTTCACCTTGGCGGCGTCAGTTTTTATTAAGGCCTCTAGGTCAGCCACCTTGACGCGATAAGGTACAATCTTGCTCTCCAGCTCAATCTTCTCTTGAGCCAGAAGCTGCACCTTGTGGCGTAGATCGGTGGCCTCCTTGCGCGCCAACCGGAGTTCGGTGCTCATCGCATCTTCTACTCGGGAGTGTTCAATCTCCGCGAGTGTCAGATTGAAGGATAACTTCTCCACCTCAACCCTCATAGTGCTATTCTCAGTTCGAAGGTTGAAGAGGTCATCCTGGAGCTTCCTGGTGGAGGTCTCCACAGCTCTAGAGATAATGGTGGGGAAGTCTTCTGCCATCATCTTCAGTTTAGCAGAGAAAGGCTCCCACATCCTCTTAACCTCAATAGAGAGACCTGCCTGTGGAGGCGCCGGGTGGGCCTGTTGTTGGCTCTCGCCGCCACCTTCTTTAGTTGGTTGTTCAGTAGGTGCTTCTTGGCGTGGTGGCGACGTCGGGGATTCAGTAATCAGAATGGGAGAGTTATGGGCAACCTCATCCCCGGTTGGAGCAACGTCTACCTCATCCCCGACTGGAGCAACGTCTGCGGCTGAGGCATTTCAAGGGGGACCCCCTCCAGCTGATACATACGGCGTGGAGGCACTCGGGGGGTCCTCCATGAAGTTTGGCTCGGGGGCCTCAACCGCAGGTGGCGCAGACGCCAATGGAATTGCTTGGACTGGTGAGGCAGGAGCTGGCGGAGGAGGCAATGTTGGAGGTGGAGCAAGTGTGGATGGCGGTGTTGATGTTGGAAGAGGGGGTGGAGCAGGTGGTGAAGAAGGTGTCACCCTCTTCCTCTTCGTGACAAGGCCATCTTCAGTTGCCTCGTCGCTTTCCTCCTCCTCCTCGTGGACTACTTGGGGGGCTTTCCTCTTGGGTCTCCTGAGGACAAGCTTTTGGCGTTGGTTGGCGGGTTGGACATCGGGAGGAGTTGGGCCTTTTGATGGCGATCTGCCCTGAGCAACGGCGATCTCCACCACAGAGTTTGGCACGGTTTGGGAACCCGATGCCAACCCGTGGGTGCGAGCGAGCTTCCTCAGTTCAGTGAGCTTGCCCTGGCCCAACATATTATCTGCATAAAGCGAAAATGCATGGTTAGCTCAGAGGGAAAATAAATGCATAAGGCAGTATGCAGCAAAGCAGATAAATGGTGCAGAAAATAAAACCAAAGTCTTGCGCACAACACACAAGACGCCCAGAAACAGTTAACAGAGATAATGTCAAGGAAATAACTTAGACGTTCTAACCTATGCGAATTTCGAGTTGGTCCTCGAAGAATTCGAAGCAGATGAGCGTGGTGGTGAGGAAGGTGATATTGGCATCTGCCACGCTCTTCCAAAAGAAGCAAAGGTCTCTGTCCAAGGCACCCATGCTATCAGGACTTCTTGGCCTCCTGAAGCTACTCTTGGAGTCTTTGTTCCCCTTGTTTACCCAGTACAAGGGGAAACCGTCGAGCAACGACGCGTCTTTGTCATTGGGACGCACCTGGACGAATTTGCCCTTCCAGTCTTTATAGGATTGCTGGAAGATGGAGAGGATCGACCTCCCAGCAATCCCATTCAAGCTTACCCACAGGCGGTCTCCTGGGTGCTTGGCTTCGAAGAGAAATAAGAAGACATCCACAGATGCTGGCAACCCCAGGTGGTCGCACATGACTTAGAACGCTCGCACGAACGCCCAGCTGTTGGGATGGAGTTGGGCGGCGGCGATGTTGAGCTCGGTGAGAAGCTCCCTCTCAAAGCGAGTGAAGGGAAACCTGAGTTTCACCTTCTTGAACAAGGTTGTGTAAACGAAGCAGAAGGGTCCACCGTTGTTTGCCTTGTCGTCAGCGCAAACTGGTAGGTCGGGGGGGGCAAGGCAGCACTGTCATCTTTTCGTCGTGCTCCTTATGGAATGATTGGTGGGGCTCATCCCCTTTCTTTAGTCGCAGAACTGCCCCCGCAGAATTTACAGAAGACGTTTCCCTCAACAAAGTCGAGGTGGCCCAGGGGTACAGTTTTTTGAAGTCTTGGGAGGGAACAGAGGCACCTCCGGCAACGGGTGGAGTGGCCTGAGCCAAGTTGGGGCGGGAGGGTGCAGGCCTCTCAGCCTGAGAAGACGAAGCGCCACGAACTCGCGGTGGGTCGTGTGCTTGTGAAGAGGGGTTTCGTGATGAAGGAGGAGGATTTGGGGTGATCTTGAGCGAGTCATTGCGTAAGCTGCAGAGGAAAAAGGAAAGGAAAAATGATCAGGGTTCGCAGAGGCTGACTCGATCATGAGAAAGGGGTGAAAAACGAACGAACGTAGGTTCGTTATGACGCTGACGGAGCCCTAAGTTACGAGAAAGGAGAAATGGAGAAAAAACAACCCACAACGTATGCACCAGGCAGTTAAAGGATGATGCGAATCGGTCAAAATGCAGGAAAAACCAGCAGAAGAAGGAAAGGAAGTACCTTTTTATGATCAGGAAGGCGATGAAGAATGTTGGTGATTCGAGAAATTGAGGAACGTCGAGAGCTTTTTTGCAGAAGAGAGTTGGAGCGTCTGAGAAAACGAAGAAAGTGATGGAACAGTGGAGCGAAAAGGGGTTTAAGGGTTTTTCGAAATGGGTTTGGGAAGCGCAAACGTTAACTGAAGGTAACCGTTGATGAAGCCACGTGTCGAGTGATGGGTGAGATGTTTGGTGGAGCATCAGAGAAGCAGAAAGTACAACCGCTTGAAATTCTGCGCCAGTGCCACGTAGATCGGTATTGACGTGACTCTTTTAGTCTTTTCGCTGGACAAGTCTTCGCTTAAGACTGGGGGGCTTGTGTACCGCCCTGGTAGTCGGAAGTGATGACGTGGCATCAAGCTACAGTATCGGCGTGTTGACAAGACGCCAGGTTGGCAGAAGGGAAAGAAGTCGGGGGGCTCGTGAAGTCGCCAGTTATTAAGTTGGCGTGTTCTGATCTCCAGCATACCAGAACCGGCGATCACCGGGTTAAAGATGAAGTCGCCGGATGTAAACTCAGGCGACCAAGTGATTGGAGATCGCCAGAGCAAGCACATCGCCAGAGATGAAGGTGGTGCAGATTATGAAGGCGGCCGGCGAGACCACAAGGAAGGTGTACGAAGGCACCCTAACTCGCCAATTCTAGTAGAGATCGCGCTCCCAAGTTAGCTATGCACTGGGCAGTACCATGCATAAGTAACTTAGCCAAAAGAGAGTCAGAAGCAGCGCCCAAGTCAAGGAGGCTCCAGATGATGGCACGTGTACGACTGGATGCGAGTCACGTGTCCAGGTCTGTAACTGCCAGGAGAGAGAAAGTGACCAGGTATTTAAGGGTTTCCCAACGAACTTTTGAGGTACGCACGTTCAGATTACACTCTTTACGCTTGCGAGTTCTAGAGCATATTGTGAGAGAGAACATTGCACGGTTCCTTGAGAGTTCTTGAGTGTTATTGCTCTTAGTATTTGGTGGTTCGGTCACTGACTTGGGCGTTGGAGTGCGATCGGCCGCAGCGGCGCCGCTCTGTTCTTTTGCAGGTTCTTGAGGTGGATCTTGGCGGAGGATGGAGGTTGAAGCGGTGCGCACGTCGATCCAAGTTTGACGAGGCAGGTTCCAACGTTCTGGTCAACAGGCAGGATCACTAATATATATATTTTTTATTTTGTTTCTTGTTATTTATTGGTTTGCCTTTTATGAATTTGGGATGTTATTCAGGACCTTCGGATCGGTATGATTTTTATTGTTTCATGATTGATTATAGTGTGTTTTATAATTATAATTTTATTTTTTATTTAATAATTATAAACATTCAAAATCATTAACTTAAAATTATTTATTTCAGGCATCAGATGTTCAAAGTGGTGCTCCATCACCTAATCAAGTAAAAGTGCTGGAAGAAAAATGATTAGGGATGAACAATGTGTGTTTTAAATTTAAATTATGTACCAACTTTTGAACAATTATGTGTGTTTTAATTTGAAGTTATGTATCAACTTTTGAATAATTATTTGTGTTTTAATTTTCAATCACGTATCAACTTTTGAACAATATTATGTGTGTTTTAATTTTCAATGCAATAAATGAATATTTATAACTTTATACATTATTTCATTTTATTAGTATTTTATTTTATTTATTATGAAAATATATTATGTTTAATTTAATTGTGCAAACCAAATTATAAAAAAAATTATAAAAAAGTGGTGATTAAATTTAATTTATTTAGAATTAAAATTACATCAGTTGAAATTGACGTATTATTTTTACAATTTTATTATAATACTGATAGTTAAAAACGTCATATTATACCATATGCAATGACGTTGGAATTTTTTTCAATGAATTAAATTGCGACAATTATAACTGACACTACTTACATATAAAAACCGTCACTTTAAACATAGTGTTAAAGTGACAGGTGTTGCGGCGGGTTGCGTAAAACCGCCACATTAAACTTTGTGGCGGCCAGTTCTATGGCGGTTTGGGAAATTGCCACACGCGTATATTGTGGTGGATATAAACACCAGTTTATACGAAAATAACCATCACATTATACATAATTTTTTGTAGTGTTGATTAAGTTTTTTTTTTAAAAAGACAGTTTTAGTAGCTTTATTTTCCACTATTATATATTGACAAGTCAAATATAACTTATTGATAATATATATTTGAATTTAATTTAAATTTTACATTGATAATTCATATAGTAAAAATTAAATTATCGATGACCCTTTAATTCTATCTTCGCGAAATAACAGTCATAAAAATTTGACAGAAACTTTAATTAAATTAATTATTAATCTCATAATGCTTAGTACCACTTAAATGTTATTGGATGATTAAAATTTATAATAGATAAATAGATTTAGTATTTTTTCAAATTAATTTGGGGAAATTTTTTTTGGGGGAATTAAAAGTTATTATAATCATCGATTTTATGAACGATTTAATGATTGATTTGGTGATCGATTCTTTGTGCTCAATTTGGTGATCGATTTTTTTAAGACCGACTTAGTAACCAATTGAGTGATCGATTTTATGTGACTAAAAATTTAGTCACTATTTCAATCATCAAATAATAAAAAGAATTTCTGATCATCGATAGTGACCACATATTTCGGTTATTGATTGTGATCATTATTCATCAATTTTCTAGTAGTGATCACTTTACTTTGTCACACTTCTTACCAAACTTATTTTGTAATTTTATTTGTTGTTGATAGAATTTTAGAGACAACACATTTTGGCATGCTTTCCAACAAATTTTTCAGTTCTTAAGATGGTTAAATTATTTGCTTCCATGCCGAAAAGTATACTTTCTAACAGGGACCCTGTCTTTCAAATGAGTGACACAAAATTGAGAAGATCCTCATCTTATTATCCACAAAGCTATGGGTAAATAGAGGCAGTTAAAAAAATGTGATGACATCCTGTGGAAGAGAGTCTATACTTGGATAAGGTCTGTACTTTTGAACGAAATGGAAACTAAAGGCATAGTCGAATTCTCTCAACAAAGATATCAAAAATACAGAATATAGCTTGTATCAAATTCTACAAATTTTGTTAAATCTAAATTAGGATCATGAAGTGAATTCAAACTTGTCTTAGCTATATCTTCAATATGTTTACGAATTGACCAACTTTCTCTTCTAATATTAATAAACTAGACTTTATACTTTGTTGAGATTTCATTGTATTTACCATTAATTATCTCATCAGCTCTTCTAAATATGGTTGCACAAATTGTTGAAAGGGTGGTTGAGTGTGCTTATATTCATCATAATAATATGGCTCATAAGACTGCTGATAATATGGCTCATAAGGTTGCTGAAAATTTGGCTCATAAAACTGTTGGGAAAATGACTCACAAGATTGTAGTGGTTGTTGGATGTATGACTTGCTATGTTGTAAAGGATGCTCAATAAATTGTTAATGTTGCTACAAATATGACCCGCAATGCATCTCAAAGTTGTAATGTTGATCATGATGAGATGAAAAATAATTTTCAAATGAAAGATAGTTTAATCCCCATAAATTTCATAATCAAAATCAAGAGAAATATGTCATGAAAAAACATTTAGACACTCTATCAGTAGACCGTCTATTATGAAAATATGTTTCTTTTTTTATAATAATGGGATCACTATGAAAATTGAAAACTTATACAATTAGAAAGGCAAAATAAAGTTAGATATGCAAAAAAATAAAATTATCTAGATACATAAAAAATTATTAGTGTATATTTGTTACCAAACATGCTCATATTATATTGTAGCTTCAAAATTATGCATATCAAATTTTGAATGTAATCAAGCATACATATACTATGTTATAATTTAAAAAAGGTGTGTTCTGGTTTAAAATGATAACACAAAATATCAATAAAAGTTTATAACTTTTCTATATAATTTTGTTTTATCTAACGATTAACTTGTTATGTAATTAATAAGATGGACTAGGTAAGTTTTGTTGAGAAAAAAAATAGAGTATAAAATACAACATATTTGTTTTTAATTCCTAAAAATGTTTTTTTTTTTAGTTTTTTTGTTTGTACAAATATATTTTAAGTTGTAATATATGTATTTTTCTTCAACTTAATTACTACATCCTAAAAGGATGTAGTAAAAGATTAGGCAAATTCTCGCTACACAACATCAATTTCAACTGCACCCAATCTCTTAATCTGATATTGAAGATGACAAAAATGTTTTTACGAAATAACCAAAATGATCTTAAATGAAAGGAGGGTGTGGATAAAAAAATATATTTCCATAACACCTTATAGGAATACATTTCTGGATTTTGATTTTCGGAATACATTTTTCGATTTTGATTTTTGGAATACATTTTTGAATTTTTAAAATTTGTTTTTGGAATGTATTTTAAATTTTTTTCCCTTATTTTCTTTTTTGGAAAGTATTTTTTGTATTTCAAATTTCCTTTTTCAAAACGAATTTTTGACTTTTGAATCTTACTTTTTTTACTTCTGGATTTTCAAATCCGAAATAGAGGATAATTTTGGAAAATTTGATGCAGGTTGAAATTGATATGGTGAAGGAAGAACTTGGCAAAGATTACGATCATGATGATGCACAAATGAACAGTCCAATAACAAGGACCAAGTCCAAACAACAGAACACCAAACCTAATTATGACTGCATGGTTAAATGCAAAATGAAGTAAAGGTCGGGAATCCTAATTAGAACAAAGGGCAGTGTAGTATTTTCTCAGGTTGTTAAGATCTCTAAGATTTTATTTTCTATTGGGGTGTGTCCTTTTGGATGGTTGACACTATTTTGTTATAGGTATGAGAGCCTTTCAAATAAATAATACCAGATAAGTGTCCAGTACTGTCTATGGAGGAAGCCTAACTTGTAATATATACATTGTATTTTGGTACTTTTGTTGAGAGAAAACTCAAGGGCGACACCATACTTGTGTCAAAAAGTGATGAAAAAATAGATTCATTCTTGAATTACAAGAAAGATAGAAAGCTTTCTAAAAAGCAATGAATACTTGAATGACCAATTTGGAAGCTCAAGTGACACTTCAAATTGGAGACTATAATCTTTTACTCTAACCTCTTTGCAACTGGATATGCATCCGATTTGATGGATCTGAACCATTATCATGGATTTTCAAAATCAAGCAGTTTTTTTACTACTGTGATGAGCGGTATCGGCCTGGTCACAAATGTAAGCGCAAGTTCACATTGTTGATAGCAGAACCCAACGACTTTGAAACGAATGAGATTGATTTGAACAACCTCTTTCATATAGATGACTCGACTCCTAATGAACCAAAGGCACCTTTGGATACAAACTCGACCCAAATCAGTTTACACACATTGATGGACCAGTTAATTTCTCAGACCCTAAAGATTTTGGGTCATGTCAACGGTTCCCTAGTGTTGATTCTAGTGGATAGTGGGAGTCCCCACAACTTCATCCAAGATTGCACAACTAAATTCTTAGACCTTCAAGTTTTCCCGACTCAAAACTTTCATGTCCTAGTAGGAATGAAGATGAGCTTCCATGTTCATTTGTTTGCAAACATGTAACATTACAATTGGGCTTTCATACATTTTTTGTTTATCTATTTACATTGTCATTAAGTGGGGCTGAGATCGTATTGAGGGTAAAATAGTTGACAATGTTGGGCCTAGTGTTAATTGACTATGAACAACTCACTATGAAATTAATTACAAGGGGGAAAATACTTAAACTTAAGGGTCAACACCGACCAACACCTCGAGAGGTCATTATACATTAAATCAAGAGGATAATATTTACCGATGGCATAGCAGAATATTTCTGGTTACAACTCCTCCCTTCCATAGAATAGTTCCCTAAACTTTTATCGGTATTAGAAATTGAGGAAATGTTGAGTAGAAATTAGAAATTTCTAATTATTGAAGGAATCGTGATGCCTTTCCCTTATTTGAGCAATTGCTCATCACATTCCCTTTTTAGAAGGGTTGACTCTAGTGAACGTCAAACCCTACAAATATCCATATTTTCATAAGCATGAGATTAAGCGTTAGATCAAAGAAATGGTGATTGAATGAATTATAAATAAAGTAATAATATTTTCACATCCCTAATGTTGCTAGTGCGGAAGAAAGATGAATCATGACAGTTGTGTTGATTACAAGGTTTTCAACACAATGAAGTAATTGTTGGAATTGTAGGCCTTAAACATGAGGGGGGTGAATTGTTTATAAAAGTTTTTCGCAAACTTTGAAGGTATAGAGAAATCCAATGAAGAATCGAAGAGAAATGAATAAAGTTAGCCAAGAAACAATTTTTGTTTTATAATATTTCAAGAAATTCAACCGGTTGTTTTTGCAATTCAACTGGTTGTTTTTATCAACAGTTAAGAAAAATAAGCCAAAACATATTTAAATGAGAGTAAGGATAGAAATAATCACACAACAGATTTATATTGGTTCACTCTTATACCAAGAGGTACATCCAGTCCCTAGAAACCTCTGGGTATTCCACTAAGCAATAAAAAATCTTGATTACAAACCACACACCAAAGAGGTGATCTTGAACCCTTCAAGAACACACACCTCCTTTCACAAACAACACACTACAAATCACCTAACACCCTCTAGATCTGCACACGACACATTTAAAGGATTGATCACACCTGATACAGATTGAATTCAAAAGTTACAAAGCAGTCTCATTCCACTCTTAGACAAGTCAATCCAAATCTTGAAGTAAATATTGGAGAAAAATGATTTGAAAAATTATAATATGATATATTACTACGAGGAGCGTAAAACTAACTTTTTAAACTCCAAAAGGCAGTTAAAAACATTTAATGAAGGAGCCAAATCAGTTTTGAATCAATTAAAACAGATTTACCAAACTTAAAAAATTCTGCTAAGGATTTTCAAAAAACAATCGGTTGAAATGTCGAAACAACCAATTGAATTGGTTTGACAGCAAAGTCAACCAATTTCAAGCTTTGTCAAAACCTGTTTCAAAAACACTAAGTGTAAAACAACCGATTGAAACGATAAAAAAAGTAGTTGTTTTCTAACTTCTTTGTAAAACACTTTTTTTCAAAAGGATTTGATTTAAACCAACTTTGGATCCTAACTAAGAGTGGATTTACAAATTCAAACTACCCAAAACCCACACACACAAGAAGCAATCATGCCTTCAAGCAATCCACCAAATTTGGAGACATCAAAGCTGTTGTGATTTGATTTTAGATGATTCCATTTTAGGTATGAAACTTTACTTATGATTGAGTTTTTTTTAACAATTATATGGTGAGAACCCAAAGAAGATCCCCACTGGACACGAACTTAACCAAGTGTTTAAGTAAGTGTGAAGGTTCACTTCTAGAGGGCAAAGGAAAAATACAAGTATATGGTGATTGAAGATGAAGGGTGGAAATTAAATGAACATGGAAGGAAACACACAAGCGTGATGGAAACCAAATTGACAGTGGAGGAAAATAAGAACATAAGAACATAAGAACACAAAGATAAATGGAGTAATGAAAATGGAAGAGATGAAGGAAGGAAATGCTTATGTGATGGATTCAAAATGGATCACGCCACTTGGAGTGTGGTTTTCCTCCAAGAAAAGTGTTGATGGTCGCCACTTGAGAGCTCTCAAATCACTCAAGATGAGACCTAATGCTAAGAGGAAGCAAGCCTCACAAACACCTCACACAAATTGTGCAGTGTAACTTTTCTATTTAAATTCAACATCTAAAATTCAAGGACTATGACACCCTATTTATAGGAGATGGTTGCTTGGAAAACAAGAAGCAAGGGTAGGATGGGAAACCTAAAAATGAGGCTACCTTTAGGGTTTGACTAAGTCAAACCCACACCTTAGGCTTGTTCTTCTAGAAACTAGGTCAAAAACAAGCTAAAGTGAAAAGCCCACCTCCCATATTATGTTGTATGAACCTACTCTAGCCTATCTTTCTATTTGGAACCCTAGAGTGAACCCAATTTATTTAAAACTTGTTTAATTCTTACGAAGACTAGTAGGAAGATCATTAGATGTTCTGGTTTTTGTCCATTTCTTTCTCTGGTGAGGTCTGCTAGATCCTTGGTGAGGTCTTCACTTGATTGTTGAGATGACTTCTCATGGTGTGAATGGTAATATGCTTCCTTGGTCATCTCCTTGTTGGCTTGGTTTGTATCATGCCCCCCAGATTTGAGAGAATTCGACCTCAAATTTAGAACTCATGTAGATAACATAGTTAGTTTGTTCACATATAAGATAGTGCAGGGTGTGGGATGTGAAACAAACTTATGTTCTTTGAGCTTGGGGAGTTCAAAAGGGTAAGCTCTTTTTACAAGCCATGTTGGGAAAGAATATTTGGGGATGAAAGGGCTTGGAGAAAAAAAATCCTCTTAAAAGGTGAGAATCCTTAGGAGGTGTTTGATGTTCATCCCAAATTTTCTTTGTCCAAGATGTCAAGTAATTAGATTTATTTGGTAATGAAAAAGATAAAGAAGAAGGAAACCTAGAAGGTGCAGTTTGTAGCATGGCACGAGTCAAGAAGATTGATTTAGTTGTGTAAGATGATATTTTGTGACTCAGTTTAACTTTGCTTTCTTTCTCTTTTTCATTTTCTCTTTTGTTTTTCATTTTTATTTGGTCCTCATGAACTTCTTTGGGAGAGAAGGGTTTTAAGATAACCTTGTGCCCTTGGAAGTTAAAATAAATGTGATTAGTTAGGCCATCATGTAGAACTTGTATATCATATTGCCAAGACCTTCCCAAAAGAATATGTATTATTTCCATTAACACAACATCACATAAAACCTCATCTTTATATTTTCCTATAGGAAAAGTTTTGAGGAGTTGTTTATTAACCATGCTTTCACTCTCTTTACTAAGCCATTGGAGCTTGTAAGGCTTTGCATGAGAGATGATGGACAACCCAAGCTTTTCCACCACTCTTTTACTTGCCACATTTGTGCAACTACCCCCATCCACAATTAAGGAACACAATTTGTTATTGATAAGACACCTTGTGTGAAAAATGTTTTCCCTTTGACTTTCATCAAAAGGTTTTTGAATTTGACCAAGCATGCGCCTTATCACTGACAAATCTCCCTCACATGGTAGCTCACACTTTTCCTCACTTTGGCTTCTTGAAGAGGTAGGAGACTTAGACATTTGAGAGCTATGGTCACTCATGACAACCCCCCTTTTGACCATCATGGTTCTTTTTGAAGGACAATTGGCTGCTATGTGCATAATTGTTTCCTTGGTCATCTCCTTGTTGGCTTGGTTTGTATCAAAAGCTCTTATTCAACATAATGTTTTCTCAACCCTAATGTTGCTAGTGCAAAAGAAAGATGAATCATGGTAGTAGTGTTGATTAGAAGGCTCTCAACATTATTACAATAAAATATTGATTTCTTATTCCACCAATTTAAGAATTGCTTGATGAACTTCATAGGGCACATTCTTCTTAAAAACAGAATTTATATTCTGGATACCACCAGATTATACCGAACACAAGTGTCACTTCAAAAATTGCATTTTGCACACATGAAGCTCACTATAAATTTTTGGTGATTTCCTTTGGATTGTGTAAGGTGCTTGCTTCGTTTCAGTCAATTATGAATATATTACTTTAGCCTTATTTGCGGAAGTTTATTATACTTTGACGACATATTAATGTATAGCAAGTCATTAGAAGGCCATATCTCTAATTTGGATATTCCTTTTCATTGCCTCATGACTAATCGTTTTTTCCTTAACAGAAACAAGTGTCTATTTTCCAAGGAATCAATTAAATACTTAAGACATATCATATCCAACGATGGCGTTGGCTTAGATCCTAAAATAACATCTAACATATTATCGTCCCTACTCTAAAATACTTTTAAACACATAATTTAATAATACAATTACTATATATGATAATAACATTCAAATTATAGAAAAACTAATTTCTATATGAATGAAATAGTAAGACTAATACAATAATTTTATTTGTTCTATTGTTATTAGTGCATAATATATTTAATGAAATCGAATTTGTTATGTATATATAATGATTAAATACCATCTTCATAAGTTAGAATCAAATTTTTAGAATTAAATTTTAAAAGATTGAATTATCTTTGATGGTAAAGATTTGCCTCTTTTAACTTTTCCCTTCTTATTATCATGTGAATAAGTAATCCAATTTAGAGTACATTTTAAAATAATAATTAGTGACATGAAGATTAGATAAATTAAATATTTAGAATTAGATTTTCAAAATTAAACTATCTTTAGTAATGATTTCCCTACTCACTTATCATAATTGAGGTATAATTATCACCTTGTATATAAATTAGTTTAACATAAATCAATTTATTAAACAAAATCTCAAGAAGGTGGATTTCTTTAGATAAATAATATAAAGATTTCCTTCTTTTAACACCATACTATGATTACTCTTTATAAGCAATCAATGTTGCAATAGCTCTACTTTCAAATTTTCATATTTTAGACCCTGGTTTCACCTGCCTTTTGTTCGAAAGAGAATTTCGATTTGGAAACCTAGGAAAGAATGTCACTTGATAACGAGGTAAGGTTGGGTTTTGTTCTCCTCAATTTTGTTTGATCAAAGGATGATGTTTTTTTTTTCAAAGTTGTTATTTTTTTTCTAAATCCGACCCAAAATTAGTTTACACACATTGATGTGTTGGGTCTATTAGTGTCTAAGTTCAAGAGGGGAGGGGTGAATTGAGCTTATAAAATTTTCGCAAGAACACACAATTTTCAGTATACCAGAGGCAAAAAGAACAGATTGTTTTTACATGAAACAGATTGATTCTTCAGAGCAGTCTAGCACAATTTGAACTTGTTCAATATAAAATTGTGATCAACAGAGGATTATAACAGAGTCAGATCAGCTGAGTATTATGAGGATGAAGGATACAACTATGCTTAGAAACCAAACAAATTTACTCAACACAAGGTTCTAAGGAGAATGATTCTTTCTCAGATTTTAATGAATAGACTGTTTGTTCACAGATCACTTAAACCATCATATACAACTGCCTTGTTTGTGATTAGATTGCTTTAACAAATCAGGAAGAACAGTTTTTACTTAAACCCATAATTAACAGATTCAATTTCAAAAGAACAGATTTAGTTCTTGACAGAATTAAGCAAAACCAGAAATGAGTGCAGGGATGAGAAGAAAAGGCACGCAAGTTTTTATACTGGTTCACTCATACAGAGCTACGTCCAGTCTCACCTTACCCTAAGGTGGAATCCACTAAAAACAGTACCAATCACTTACAAACACAGCATTTCTTGAACACTACAAGAACAACACAACCAATGCTGAAAAACCCTATTTCAGCACACCTTGCACTCCAAGAAACCCTATCAAGGAGTGACTAACACTTACACCTTTACAAACCAGAATAAAGGAAAGATTACATCTGAAAAGAAGATGCAAGAACTCAAAACCAGTAGTTCAATTTGCTGCAGAACTGCACCAGCACCTTCACCAAGGTCAAAGGTTTCCTAGAACAAGCACACTTGAAAATCTCTTTGGAAAACCTTTCAAAAATCTTTCAATCCTTCTTCTCACATTGAAAATGTTTGATCTCTGTCAAAAACGTAGTTGCTCAGCACCCTTTCATGTGATAGAAACTTTTCTTTATATAGAAAACAGTTTCTAACTTCTTTTCAAAAAACAGTTGAAAAGCAGTTATGAAAACAACAAATTCAGTTTTGAACTTAACAGATTTATTTTGTGAAAACTGCCAACTCAGCTAACTGAAATAACTGACTGAAATAACTGACTAACTTGTGAAAAACCTTTCAGCTGACCAAAGAAAAAACCTGTTGTTTCACAGAGAAACAGATTTAAAAGATAACAAACAGGCCAGCTCAGCTTAACTGAAATAACGAACTAAGCTTTACCTGTGGTGCACTAACAGAATTTTAGAAAATCCTTTTAACAGAGAAGAAATAAACCGATTCTTCCTTCATAAAACAGATTTATTTTTGTACTGATTTAAATCTTTTAAGAGCACTTTCAAAAGCTTTTCAAAAACCATTTAACCACATCATGTGCTTGATCTAGGCTTGGTTAGGCATCTAGGATAGATCATGTAGCAAAAGGCAACCTTACACAAATACAAGCCTACATACAAGATCATCTAAACCTATTGCAAAATTTACAACAAACTAGCTATTTTCTACATCAAACACACACAACACAAGGTAGAGAAGAGGCTTCATCCATCTTCAACATGATGGACTACTTAATTCCTCAGACAATAAAGGTTTTGGGTCATATCAACGATTCCCTAGTGTTGATTCTCGTGGATAGTGGGAGTACCCATAACTTCATCCAAGATTGCACAACTAAATTTTTTGGACCTTCAAGTTTTCCCGAATCAAAACTTTCATGTCCTGGTAGGAATGGAGATGAGCTTCCATGTTCATCTGTTTCCAAACATGTAGCATTACAATTGAGCTTTCACACACTTTTTGTTTATTTGTTTACATTGCCATTAAGTGGGGTTGAGATAATATTGGGGGTAAAATGGTTGACAGCGTTGGGGCCAATGTTAAATGACTGTGAACAACTCACTATGAAATTCATTTGAAAGGGGAAATAGTAGAACTTAAGGGCCAACACCGAACAACACCTCGAGAGGTCATTATACATTAAATCAAGAGGATATTTTTACCCATGGCATAACAAAATATTTCTGGTTATAATTTCTCCCTTCCCTAGAATAGGTCCCTAAACCTTTTCTGGTATTAGAAATTGAGGATATGTTGAGTAGATATCTCCAATTATTCAAGGAAACGTGAGGCCTTTCTCTTATTTAAGCAATTGATCATCACATTCCCCTTTTAAAAGGGTTGACTCCAATGAACGTCAAACCCTAATAATATATATATATATATATATATATATATATATATATATATATATATATATATATATATATTCATAAGCATGGGATTTAGCCTCAGATCAAAGAAATGATGATGATTGCGAAAATTATACAATGAAGTAATAATATTTTCACATCCCTAATATTGCTAGTGAGAAAGAAAGATGGATCATGGCAGTTTTGTTGATTACAAGGCTCTCAACACAATGAAGTAATAATGTTTTCTCATCCCTAATGCTGCTAGTGTGAAAGAAAGATGAATCATGGCAGTTGTGTTGATTACAAGGCTCTTAACACTATCACAATAAAATATTGATATCTTATACCACCAATTGAAGAATTGTTTGATGAACTTCATGGGGCACATTGATTTTCAAAACAGGATTTACGCTCCGGATACCACCAGATTATATTGAAGACAACTCACACTTCAAAAATTGCATTTTGCACACAAGAAGGTCACTATAAATTTTTGGTAATTTCCTTTGGATTGTGTAAGGTGCCTACTTCGTTTCAGCCAAGTATGAATATATTACTTCAGCCCTATTTGCAAAAGTTTTTTATACATATTAGTGTATAGTAAGTCATTAGAAGACCATATCTCTCATTTGGATATTCTTTTTCCATGCCTCATTACTAATCAATTTTTCCTTAAGAGAAACAAGAGTCTGTTTTCCAAGGAATTGATAGAATTCTTAGGACATATAATATCCAGGGATGGCGTTGGCTTAGATCCTAAGAAAATTCGTGCAATGATTTCTTGAACGACACCTACCACCATTAAACAATTGCACAAAATTTTAGGGCTGATAGGTATTTATCAAAATTTGTTCAGCATCATGCTTCTATAGTTGCTTTTATCACTAACTTGTTGAAGAAACACTCATTTACTTTATATGAAGAAGCACAACAATCATCTGATCATCTAAAGGATGTTATGACTCATACTTATGTGTCAATGTTGCTTAACTTCTAAGAGGATTTCATAATAGAAATAGATGCATTGGGCAAACGATGAGAGCATTTATTTTCTGCAAAAATAACCACCCAATTTTTTATTTTATTAAAAAAAATTGGCCAGAGCATCTTTTAGCTTTTGGCGTATATGAGGTAGTTGCATGCAATCACCGTTGCTGTAAAAAAAATGCAGTACTTACCTTTTGGGTAAAAGATTCATCATTCATACAAATTTATTGACTCTTTGGGAATTGATGACACATATGGTGCAAACACCTAAATAAAAGTATTATTTGTTCAAATTGCTTGGGTGCACTTATGAAATTATTTATAAATTGGGAGCACCTAACCGAGTAGTTGATGCATTAAGCATTGTACCGCCCTGGTAGTCGGGAGTGATGACGTGGCATCCTGCTACAGTATAGGCGTGTTGGCAAGGCGCCAGGCTGGCAGAAGGGAAGGAAGTCGGGGGGCTCGTGAAGCCGCCAGTTATTAAGTTGGCGTGTTCCGATCTCCAGCATTTCAGAATAGGCGATCACCGGGTTAAATACGAAGTCGCCAGATGTGAACTCGGGCGACCAAGCAGTTGGAGATCGCCGGAGAAAGCACATCGCCGAAGATGAAGGAGAAGCAAATTATGAAGGCGGCCGGCGAGACCACAGGGAAGGTGTATGAGGACACCCTAACTCGCCAACTCCAGTAGAGATCGCACTCCCAAGTTAGCTATGCACTGGGCAGTACCATGCATAAGTAACTTAGCCAAAATGAGAGTAGAAGCAGCGCCAAGTCAAGGAGGCTCCAGATGATGGCATGTGTACGACTGGATGCGAGCCACGTGTCCAGGTCTGTAACTGCCAGGAGAGAGAAAACAACCAGGTATATAAGAGTTCTCAACAAACTTTCTGAGGTACGCATATTCAGTTTATACTCTTTACGCTTGCGAGTTGTAGAGCGGACTGTGAGAGAGGATTTGCACGGTTCTTGTTCTCTTAGTATTTGGTGATTCGGTCACTGACTTGGGCGTTGGAGTGCGATCGGCCGCAGCGGCGCCGCTCTGTTTCTTTGCAGGTTCTTGAGGTGGATCTCGAAGAGGAACGGAGGTGTGAAGCGGTGCGCACGTCGATCCTTTGACGAGGCAGTTTCCAGCGTTCCGGTCAACAGGCAGGATCATCAGGCGCCCACCGTGGGACCGTGTAAAACTTGCTCCCATCCACAACGTGAGTTCTTGGAAGTTTTCGAAGTTTTCTGCGTGGTTGTGTGCTGGTGCAACCATCGTTCGCTGTTTGCTTGAGTTTCGTTCGGTGAATTCGCGTTTTATACCGTTCGTTTGGCTTTTCGATCGGTGGAGTGAGGTTTCCTGCTGTTTACATGTAATTTGTTTGGTGGAAGTTCGAGTTCTTTCGCTCGTTTGGTTGTCCATGGGGAAGCGGTGGTTTCTGGTGAAGTTCTGGTTTCCTTTGAAGGTTTACGGTGTTCTTGAGTTTTCTTGCGCAGTTTCGCACTGTTTTCTCTGATTGATCGCTGATTCGATCGTGGTTGAAGTGTCGTTCGCTGCATTCTGAGATTCGCTGAGTTCATGAGAAAAATGAGAAGCAATCGTTCAAGTCCAGTTGCGCCCGTTGCTGCCGAAGGCGCCGCTGCCATGACCATGGCGCAGATGGCAGAGATGATGCGTTCGTTGCAGGCAACTGTGGAAGCCTCACGCGTAGAGCAAGCGAGAATGCATGAGGACCTGGTCGCCTCTCGCGCCAGGAACGAGGAGCTTAGCAAGGTGACTGACGAGCTGCGTCGAGCTCTTCAGGAGCAGCAAGGGCGTTCTTCTGCTGAAGAGGTGGCGCCGTCGACGCCACCTCGTGTTTTCCCTATGCCTTTTGTTCAGGCGATTACTGACACGCCTATTCCCACGAGCGTGGTTCCGGTTAAGGCTGTCTTTACCGGCGTAGAGGATCCAGAGGCTCATCTAACCACGTTCCATACGCAGATGATGTTGTCGGAAGGGTCAGACGCCGTCTACTGCAAGATGTTCGTGAGTACGCTCCAGGGAACGGCGATGGAGTGGTTTGTGAGCCTGCCTAACGGCCACATAACCAATTTTCAACAGTTCTCGAAGATTTTTGTCGAGCAGTACATCGTGAATAAGGCACCGCCCAGGGTGTCTTATGATCTGTTTGATATAAGGCAGTACCATGGAGAGTCCCTCAGAGTTTACCTGAATCGCTTTGGAGCGCAGATGGTCAGATCGCCGGCCAAGGATGAAGAAATGCTGGTCTATGCCTTCAAGAAGGGCGTGCAGCCAGGACCATTCTGCGAGGCCTTGATCAGGGCTCACCCCGCGACGTTTGCTGAAGTCAGGCGACTTGCGGTGGCTCACATCGCCGACGAAAGTGAAGTCGCCGAGAAGAGAGGAAGCGTGGCTCCTGCCAGGCCACGCGCCCAGACCAGGATCCAGCCGCAAAGGGTGCTGGAAACAGCGGCGGCAGCCAGGAGGGACCAGAGGACTCGCCATCCTTACGACAGGAGGAACAAGGGAAGGGGCCAGGGGCGCCAGCAACCAGCACGCCGGGAATACAATCGCCCGCCCAAGCACAAGTTTGTCATGGGACTAGCGGATCTAATCGCCATTCCTAATATATCTGCTAGGTTGAAAGCGCCTGAGAAGGTGGGCGACAAGGTGCTGGGGTCAAAGCCGGATGCCTGGTGTGAGTTTCACCAAGGTTTTGGCCACACTTTGGACTCGTGTTTGTCCTTGGGATATCAGCTCGACGATCTGGTTAAGAGCGGGTTCCTAAATGACTATCTGCTGGACAGGAGGACGGGGGGAGCGTCGAGTTCCCAGCCAGCAGGTGGAGAAGCCCAGCAACACGAGATGCCTATCCACGGGGAGATCCACACCATTGTAGGGGGCTTCTCAGGTGGTGGATGCACCGCATCGTAGAGGAAGAAGTACGCGCGATCGGTGATGACAGTGGATATGTTTGAAGATCACTCGCCGGAAGTGGACATTACGTTCACCAAACAGGATCTTCGGGACGTTGTGCCCCATGACAACGATCCCATAGTCATTTCGTTGGTTACAGCGGGAAGGAAGGTCCACAGAGTTCTGGTGGACCAAGGAAGCTCGGCAGACGTGATGTTCTGGCCGACTTTCACGCAGCTGGAGTTGCCCCTTGACCAGCTAAGGCCCTATGGAGGGTGCCTATATGGGTTCGCTGGTGACCAGGTGGAGGTCAGGGGGTACATTGAGCTGAGAACCACGTTTACAGATGAGGTTGGGTCGAGGACGGAGAAAATCAAGTACCTCATCGTAAACGCCCCTTCAGCATACAACATCCTGTTGGGAAGGCCCACGCTTAACAGGATAGGCGCCATCCCGTCGACTCGGCACATGAAGGTAAAGTTGCCATCCATGGAAGGGGTGGTGATCACGATCAAGTCTGATCAGAAAGAAGCGAAAAAGTGCTATGAGAATAGCCTGAAAAACAAGAGATCGGTGAGTTATGTAACAACCACCCCACCTCCCGGTGTGAAGCCCAGATCGACGGTAACAGAGGAGGCCGCCGGAAGAGATGTGGAGATGGTGGACGCTGAGCTGGGGGAGAAGAATGCTGGTCTGGAGGAGGAAGAGGAGCGGAATCGCCCTGAGGAACCGAGGGAGCAGGGAATCGCCAGGGCGGTGATCGCCAGAGAATCCAGGCCAAAACCTGTCGAGCAGTGGCTCGAAAAGGAGATCGGAGGAAAGATCTTCAAGATGGGAAGATCTCTGGAGGTCGAGCTCCAGGACCAGATCACCGAGGTGATTGAGCGGCATCTGGACGCGTTTGCATGGTCCGCTTCGGACATGCCCGGGATTGATCCCGACTTCTTGTGCCATCATCTGGCGATGGACAATTTGGTGAGACCGGTGCGACAAAGGAGAAGAAAGTTCAACGAGGAGAGGAGGCAGGCGATCAGGGATGAAACACAGAAACTCCTCGCTGCAGGCCACATCAGGGAAGTCCAGTACCCTGAATGGCTGGCAAATATCGTGCTGGTGAAGAAGAGTAACGGGAAATGGCGCATGTGCGTCGACTTCACCGACCTGAACAAAGCTTGCCCAAAGGATTCGTATCCTTTACCAAGCATAGATGCCCTGGTCGATAGTGCTGCCGGGTGTAAGTTGCTGAGTTTCCTGGATGCCTTCTCAGGATATAATCAGATCAAGATGCATCCCATGGATGAAGAGAAGACAGCCTTCATGACGGAGAGATCGTGCTATTGCTATAAGGTGATGCCGTTTGGGCTGAAGAACGCGGGGGCCACGTACCAGAGGCTGATGGATCGAGTACTTGCACCAATGCTGGGAAGGAACGTGCAAGCGTACGTCGATGACATGGTCGTGACCTCGCAGGAAAAAAGCAAGCACGTTGCAGACTTGGAAGAATTGTTCACGACGATCGCCAAGTTCAAGTTAAAGCTGAATCCGGAGAAATGCATTTTCGGCGTGGAGGCTGGAAAGTTTTTGGGTTTCCTCTTGACTAAAAGAGGAATAGAAGCCAACCCAGACAAGTGTGCCGCCATCTTGGCGATGAGGAGCCCAGCTACGGTGAAAGAAGTCCAGCAGCTAACAGGTCGGATGGCAGCCCTATCTCGCTTCGTGTCAGCTAGCGGAGAAAAGGGGCATCCCTATTTTCAGTGTCTGCGGCGCAATAATAAGTTTGTTTGGACGAAAGAGTGCGAGGAAGCTTTCGTCAAACTGAAGGAGTATCTGGCGAGCCCGCCGGTTCTGTGCAAACCGCTGGTGGGAATCCCTCTCAGGTTGTATTTTGCTGTAACTGAGAGGGCGGTGAGTGCGGTGCTCGCCCAGGATCAAGATCAGGCTCAGAAGCCTATCTATTTTGTGAGCAAGGTGTTGCAGGGCCCCGAAACGAGATATCAGGCCCTGGAGAAGGCTGCGCTGGCTGTGGTGTTTTCGGCGAGGAGGTTGCGCCACTACTTCCATAGTTTCACAATACTGGTGATGACTGACCTGCCCATCCAGAAGGTCTTGAAGAAACCCGACGTTGCGGGAAGGATGGTGAAGTGGGCAGTAGAGTTGTCAGAGTTTGATATTAAATATGAGCCCCGAGGCCCGATCAAGGGGCAAATCTTTGCAGATTTCGTGGTTGAGCTCTCATCAGAGGCGACGCGGGTTGAAGGAGACGATTTCCGTTGGGTACTTTCAGTGGATGGATCGACGAACCAGCAGGGCAGCGGTGCTGGAGTCATATTGGAAGGACCCAACGGCGTGCTGATCGAACAATCTCTGAGGTTCGCCTTCAAAGCCAGCAACAATCAAGCAGAGTATGAGGCGTTGATCGCCGGGATTCTGCTGGCCAAGGAGATGGGAGCTAGGGTGCTGATGGCTAAGAGTGACTCACTGCTAGTCACGGGGCAAGTAACAGGCGAGTTCCAGGCTAAAGATCCACAAATGGCGGCTTACTTGGCGTACGTGCAGGAATTGAAGAGTTCCTTTGCCTCCTTTGAAGTAGTACATGTACCCAGAGAGCAGAATGCCCGAGCTGACTTGCTAGCTAAGCTCGCCAGCTCAGGCAAGGGGGGTAGGCAGAGGACGGTGATTCAAGAAACTCTGAAGACGCCGAGAGCATTTGTGGCAGATCACCTGGTCCTTCAGATCAGCAAGTCGACGGAGAACGCCGCGAGAAGCCATAAGTCCCTGACGCAAGAAACTCTGAGATCGTCGAGAATTAGAGCATGCCGAGGAGAGAAGATAAATGTGATGCAGGTCTGCGCTACCCATGAGCCAGACACTTGGATAACACAGTACAAGCGGTGCCTGGCAGATGGCCTTCTCCCGCTGGATCCGACTGAGGCTAGGAAGGTAAAGAAGAATTCTAGCAAGTACACCCTGATTGATGGCGATCTGTATAGGTTTGGGTTCACTCACCCGCTCCTGGAATGTATACACGGCGAGAAGTGCACGAGAATCATGGCGGAGCTCCACGAAGGTATATGCGGAAGCCACGTCGAGGGTCGAGCTCTGGCCGCGAGGACTCTCCGTGCAGGATACTACTGGCCATCCATGAGAGAAGATTGCAAGAAGTATGCCCAATGTTGTAAACAATGCCAGCAGCACGCCGATTGGCATAAGGCGCCTCCCGAGGAGTTGAAGTCGATTTATAGCCCTTGGCCATTTCATACCTGGGGAATCGACATCCTGGGACCTTTCCCGCTGGCGATCAGGCAGATGAAGTACTTGGTGGTGGCGATTGAATATTTCACCAAGTGGATCGAAGCAGAACCAGTGGCCCAGATCACCGCACACAAGATCGAAGGTTTCGTGTGGAAGAACATCGTGTGCCGGTTTGGAGTGCCTAAACGTCTGGTGTCGGATAATGGGACTCAGTTTGCAAGCCACCTGTTGAAGAAGCTCTGCGAAGGGGTGGGAATTCAACAAGTGTTTGCATCCGTCGAGCACCCTCAGACAAACGGCCAGGTGGAGTCAGCTAATCGGGTGTTGTTGAGAGGTTTGAAGAGAAGGCTTGAGAAAGCCAAGGGAAGTTGGGCTGAGGAGGTACCCCGTATAGTCTGGGCGTACCACACCACCGAGCAGTCAGGAACCCATGAGACCCCGTTCAGCTTGGTCTATGGGTGTGATGCCATGATCCCAGTAGAGATCCAGGAGAGCTCGCCGAGATTCCAGAACTTCGTAGAGGAAGACTCGAATGAAGAGAGAAGATGTAACCCCTGGGGCAATGTAGAGGCACCAGTGAAAAGTCCTCCCTGTTTCTGGGGGCGAGAAGATGTAACCCCTGGGGCAATGTAGAGGCGCCAGTAAAAAGTCCTCCGTGTTTCTGGGGCCGAGAAGATGTAACCCCTGGGGTAATGTAGAGGCGAGTTAAAGACCTTCTCGCCGATGAGCGAGTTCAGGCGAGCTAAAGACCTTCTCGCTGATGAGCGAGTTCAGGCAAGTTAAAGACCTTCTCGCCGATGAGCGAGTTCAGGCGAGCTAAAGACCTTCTCCCCGATGAGCGAGTTCAGGCAAGTTAAAGACCTTCTCGCCGATGAGCGAGTTCAGGCGAGTTAAAGACCTTCTCGCCTACATGCGAGCTTAGGCAAGATAAAATCCTTCTCGTCTCGAACGAGTTCAGGTATGGTGCAGAGGGTGGAAGAAGTTTGGAAGGTGGCTAAGGTAGATTCGAAGAGAACGCCTAGTCAACCGGTCTTTTGTTCTAAAGTTCAGGGAGGTAAAGAAGGATCCCAAAAGGCGTTTCTACCCCCAGACAAAGAAACAATGGCCAAAGCATGAGGCTAGAAAGAAGCTGATATCACCAAGAGTCTTTGGCGATCAGGAACAGTTCAAACAGCGGCGAGAAGGTTAAAAGACCTGTTTGGTGAAGCAGGTCGAGTGGAGCGGTGTTTAAGCCAGTGACTGAGTTACAGTTCATTGCTTGAGGGATATTTTTACGATAAGGTTAATTGCCTTAAGGTTACGAATTGTTAAGTGTTTGTTGCTTAAGGCTGAAGTGATCCGAAGCAGTTAAGCCAAAGGTTGTACCTACAGTTTTCCTAAGTCATTTCTTTGAAATTAAACAAGCAAGGAAAGTTGAAGCGAGTGAAGAAGTTATAAAAGGGAAAACGTAGCCTTTGTCATTAACAGTTAACAGTTCAGAGCATATACACGAAGGGACATAAAGTTTATTACAAGTTATAATACAAGGGAAAGCACAAAGGTAGCAGATGAAGAAGAATTGATTAGTCTTCAGCAGGAACGACTTTTCCATCCACCACTTCATTGTTCAGCGACACCATGCTGAGATCCAGGTCAGGGAACAGGCAAGCAAATTGTTCCCGCGCAGCTTCGAATCCAGCAGCCAGAATTTGAGCGGAGTTCAGCTTGAGTTCTTCAATTTGCTTCTGAAGTTCCTCAATCCGCTTCTTGAGGTCTTCGGTTTGCTCTTTCAGCTCTTTATTCTGTTGCTCCAGCTCTTCAACCTGTTTCTTGAGTTGTTCATTGATCTCTTGAGCCTGGAGAAGGTCTTCAGTAACCTTTTTGGATTCCGCTTGCGCTTGGGCCAGTTCAGCAACTGCCTTTCCTTTCTCTTCGTTGGCTTTGGCAAGATCAGCTATGGCGTCGTCCCTCGCCTTTTCCACCTGCCCAAGGAGGGTCTCTCGGTCAGCTGACCTTTTCTCTAGTTTTTGCACCTTGACGGCGTCAGCCTTCATGAGAGCCTCCAGGTCAACCACTCTGACGCGAAGGGGCACAATCTTGCTCTCCAGTTCAACCTTCTCTTGAGCAAGTTGATGCACCTTGTGGCGAAGGTCAGCGGCCTCCTTGCGCGCCAGCCTGAGCTCGGTGTTCATGGCATCCTCCACTCGGGAGTGTTCGATTTCTGCGAGCGTCAGGTTGAAAGACAACTTCTCCACCTCGACCCTCATAGTGCTGTTTTCGGTTTTGAGGTTGAAGAGGTCGTCTTGGAGCCTCCTGGGTGAGCTCTCCACAGCTCTGGTTATGATCGCTGGGATATCTTCTGCTATGGTCTTCAACTTGGCAGTTAGAGGCTCCCACATCCTTGTGACCTCCAAAGGGAGGTTTGCTGCTTGTAGAGGCACCAGGTGAGCCTGTTGTTGGTTCTCGTCGCCACCTTCCTTAGCAGGTTCTTCAGTAGGCGCTTCCTGGCGTGGCGACGGAATCGGGGATTCGGTGATCAGAATCGGAGAGGTATGAGCAACCTCATCCCCGATTGGAGCAGCTTCTGCAGCTGAGGCGTTTGAAGGGGGACCCCCTCCAGCTGACACATATGGTGTAGAGGCGCTTGGGGGGTCCTCCATGAAGTTTGGCTCTTGGGCCTCAACTGCAGGTGGCGCAGTGGCCAGTGGGACCGCTTGGACTGGTGAGGCAGGAGCCCGTGGGGGTGGCGATGATGGAGGAGGAGCAGGCGTCGATGGAGGTGTTGAGGTTGGAAGAGGGGGTGGAGCAGGCGGTGAAGAAGGTGCCACCCTCTTCCTCTTTGAGACCAAACCATCTTCGGTGGCCTCGTCATCTTCTTCCTCTTCCTCGTGGATCACCTGAGGGGCTTTCCTTTTAGGTCTCTTGAGGACCAATTTCTTGCGTTGGGCAGGTTCCTTGGGAGGTGATCGCCCTTGGACGATGGCTGTCTCCACCACCGAGTTGGGCACCGTTTGAAAACCTGTCGCCAACCCGTGGTTTCGGGCGAGCGCCTTCAGTTCAGCGAGCATGCCTTTGCCCAACATGTTATCTGCATGGAACGAAAATGCATGGGTTAACTCAAGGAAAAAATAAGTGCATAAGGTAGTACACAGCAAAGCAGATGATATGTGCAGGAAAGATAAAACCAAAGTCTTGCGCATAACGCACAAGACGCCCAGAAACAGCTAAACAGAAGCAGTATTAAAACAACAGTTTTTGATGTTCTAACCTATTCGAATTTCTAGCTGGTCTTCGTAAAATTCGAAGCAGATCAAGGTGGTGGTAAGGAAAGTAATGTTGGCGTCCGCCACCCTTTTCCAGAAGAGACAGAGATCTCTGTCCAATGCTCCCATGCTGTCAGGACTTCTGGGTCTCCTGAAACAGCTCTTGGACTCTTTCTTCCCCTTGTCCACCCAGTACAAGGGCAAGCCGTCTAGAAGGGAGGCGTCCTTGTCATTAGCGCGCACTTGGACGAACTTCCCCTTCCAGTCCTTGTAGGATTGCTGGAAGATAGCAAAGATGGACCTCCCAGCAATCGCGTTCAAGCTAACCCACAGGCGGTCTCCTGGGTGCTTGGCTTCAAAGAGAAACAGGAATACATCCACGGATGCGGGCAACCCCAGGTGGTCGCACATCACTTGAAAAGCTCGAACAAACGCCCAACTGTTGGGGTGAAGCTGGGCGGCGGCAATGTTGAGCTCGGTAAGGAGTTCCCTCTCGAATCGGGTGAAAGGGAACTTGAGCTTCACCTTCTTGAATAAGGTCGTGTAGACGAAGCAGAAGGGCCCGTCGGCGCTCACCTTGTCATCGGCACAAACAGGCAGATCGGGGGGGCAAGGCAGCACCATCATCTTCTCGTCGTGCTCCTTGTGAAATGATTGATGAGGCTCATCCCCCTTAGTCAGCCGCAAAACTGCTCCCGCAGTGTTCACAGAGGATGTCTCCCTCAGAAGGGTCGAGTTGGCCCAGGGATACAAGGTTTTGAAGTCTGGCAGGGGAACGGGGGCTCCTCCGGCGGTAGGTGGAGTCGCCTGGGCCAGGACAGGACGGGAAGACGCAGGCCTCTCAGCCTGGGAAGATGAAGCGCCACGAACTCGTGGTGGATCGTGTGCTTGTGAAGGGGGGTTTCTTGATGAAGGAGGAGGATTCGGGGTGATCTTTGTGCGAGTCATGGTTGCAGCTGCAAGGGAAGAAGAAAAGGAAAAATGATCAGGGGTTACAGAGGCTGACTCGATCATAGAAGGAAGGTGAAAAACGAACGAATGTAGGTTCGTTGCGACGATTGACGAAGCCCTAAGTTACGCAGAAGGAGAAATGGAAAAGCAACCCACAGCGTATGCACCAGGCAGTTACAGGATGATGCGAATCGGTTAAAATGCAAGGAAAACCAGCAGAAGAAGGAAAGTAGGTACCTTTTGATGATCAGGAAAACGATGAAGGTTGATGGTGATTCAGAATGCTGGAGAGCGCTGAGAGTTTTCCGCAGAAGAAAGTTAGAGCGTTCGTGAATGCGAGGGAAAGTGATGGAACAGTGTTGAGTGAAAATGGGTTTAAGGGTTTTTTCGAAATGGGTTTAGGAAGCGCAAACGGCAGCTGAAGAGAGCCGTTGATGAAGCCACGTGTCGAGCGATGAGTGAGGGGTTTGGTGAAGCGTCAGAAAAGCAGAAGGTACAACCGATTGGAATTCTGCTTCAGTGCCACGTAGACCGGTGTTGACGTGACTCTTTCAGTCTTTTCGCTAGACAAGTCTTCGCTTAAGACTGGGGGGCTTGTGTACCGCCCTGGTAGTCGGGAGTGATGACGTGGCATCCTGCTACAGTATAGGCGTGTTGGCAAGGCGCCAGGCTGGCAGAAGGGAAGGAAGTCGGGGGGCTCGTGAAGCCGCCAGTTATTAAGTTGGCGTGTTCCGATCTCCAGCATATCAGAATAGGCGATCACCGGGTTAAATACGAAGTCGCCAGATGTGAACTCGGGCGACCAAGCAGTTGGAGATCGCCGGAGAAAGCACATCGCCGAAGATGAAGGAGAAGCAAATTATGAAGGCGGCCGGCGAGACCACAGGGAAGGTGTATGAGGACACCCTAACTCGCCAACTCCAGTAGAGATCGCACTCCCAAGTTAGCTATGCACTGGGCAGTACCATGCATAAGTAACTTAGCCAAAATGAGAGTAGAAGCAGCGCCAAGTCAAGGAGGCTCCAGATGATGGCACGTGTACGACTGGATGCGAGCCACGTGTCCAGGTCTGTAACTGCCAGGAGAGAGAAAACAACCAGGTATATAAGAGTTCTCAACAAACTTTCTGAGGTACGCATATTCAGTTTATACTCTTTACGCTTGCGAGTTGTAGAGCGGACTGTGAGAGAGGATTTGCACGGTTCTTGTTCTCTTAGTATTTGGTGATTCGGTCACTGACTTGGGCGTTGGAGTGCGATCGGCCGCAGCGGCGCCGCTCTGTTTCTTTGCAGGTTCTTGAGGTGGATCTCGAAGAGGAACGGAGGTGTGAAGCGGTGCGCACGTCGATCCTTTGACGAGGCAGTTTCCAGCGTTCCGGTCAACAGGCAGGATCAAGCATGATAGATGGGAGTTCATCACAATGGGTTGACAATGCCATAGTCTAATTTGGTGTCAAAAACAGAAGATAATTATAATGCAGATTTAAGAATCTAACAGTTGTACCAACAAGTGCTTTGCTGGAGCAACATCCAAAATTTAAAATTGTTAAAGGAATTCTCCTTTATCATGACAATATTTATATTCCTTGTCAATCCCCTCTTAAGCAAATCCTTTTGGTGGAATTTCATGCCACACCAATGATCGGTCACGTTAGAATACATAGAACTTATGGGAATTTGAACGACAAATTCATTTGTTAAAGGTTGTGTTGTGTGTCAACAAATCAAGTCGCCTACACAACTACCATATGAATTATTACAACCAATTCCCCCTCCTCCCAGTATACTCTAGGAAGATATAAATGGGATGTAATCCTTACTTTATAAATCAATTTTATAGGATTGAATTATATATAAGACAACTTATTAAAAAGAACTCACTTACTAAAAAGGTGAATTTTCTTAAATAAGTACCATCATATTTGACATAACATCGTCCATACTCTAAAATACTTTTAAACTGATCATTTAATAATACAATTAATATATATGATAATAACATTCGAATCATAGAAAACTAATTTTTGAATGAATGAAATAGTAACACTAATATAATAATTTTATCTTATTGTTATTAGTGCATAATATATTTAATGATATCGAATTTATTATATATATATATTGATTAAATACCATTAGGTTGTCCATCTTATAAATAATAATTAATGACACCAAAATCATATCAATAGTTAAATATTTAGAATTAGATTTTAAAAAATTGAATTATCTTTGATGATAAAGATTTGTCTTTTTTAACTTTTTCCTTCTTATTACCATGTCCATAAGTAATCCAATTTACAGTAATTTTTTTAAATAATAATTAGTGACATGAAGATTCAATACACTAAATATTTAGAATTATATTTTCAAAATTAAACTATTTTTAGTAATGCCGTGACTAATAAACTAATTAATGGCTAACTATCAGCAATACAATTTAGTTGGAAAATACATTCTCAAAATCTACGATTTGGATTCTCCTTTTTAAGATAAATGTTTACAAAATTTATATTAATCCTAACTTATTTCATATTGTGTTAATATAAAATGTATACCTTCTAAAATATATTAAATTATAACCATTTTATCCTCTTTTCATTGATTTTATTTTTAATAAAGATTAGCAAACTTAATATAATATGTAGTTATAATTCAACGACGAAGTTGAAATTACATTATGTTTAGATTGTTTCATGTAATTATTTTCCTTTAATAATTTTCAATAAAATATATATTTTATTATATATTGTTGATTTCACTATTTATTACTTTGATATCTCCCTTATCTCGTGTCTATATCTCTATGTATATATTTATTAAAGAAATAAAATTGCTCATAAAGTAAATAGAGGGGAGATGTTTTTCTTCTCACCCTCAAACACTTATTTTAGGAATAACTTTCTAAAAAGTTAGATATTAGTAACAAACTCATGGGTATTTGTTATTTATTATTACAGATTTTTATTTACATTTTTTTTTTGAAAAAAACAATTTATCAATGAAAAAATAGTAATAATTGAAAAATCATTTATGATTCAATATTATAGATTTATGTTTTTTAATCTATAATTATGAAATTAATTTTTTTTATAAATAATTTTTTTATTTAAATTAAATTTGTTTATAAAGAAAATAATTTCCTTAAACTACTGTTTTATGGTACAACTTATTTAAGTCTGGTTTTTTAAAATGATAAATTATTTATATTAATATTTTATTATTTAACTTTATTTGAATTATAGTTTAAGATTAATTTTTTTATTTGAGTTTATATTTTAAATATTTCTTAAATATATTTTTCTAAAATATATGGATAGATGCATGTATAATAACATTTGTAGATTTGTGAGATTAAATTAAGCATAACCCTACCTACTAAGAATATATTAGAACCAAAAGTATAAGAATATATTAGAACCAAAAGTTATCTTTAATTAGTTAGGTTGATTGAAGGTAATGTGTTAATCATTATTTGATTGTTGTTAAATCATCCGTATATATTTAATTCAATTATCACCTTATATATAAATTGGTTTGGTAAGAATTAGTTTCACCATTAACCAATTTTATTAAAAAGAATCCCAAGTAGCTTCAAAATTATGCATATCAAATTTTGAATGTAATCATGCATGTACTATGTTATAACTCAATCAAGTGTGAATATATTACTTTAGTACTATTTGCGAAAGTTTGTTATACATAATAGTGTATAGCAAGTCATTAAAAGACCATATCTCTAATTTGGATATTCTTTTTCAATGCTTCATGAGTAATCAATTTTTCCTTAAGAGAAACAAGTGTCTGTTTCTCAAGGAATCGATAAAATACTTGAGACATATAATATCAAGGGATGACGTTTGCTTAGATCCTAAGAAAATTTGTGCAATTATTTTTTGAATGACACCTACCACCATTAAACAATTGCCCAAAATTTTATAGCTTACGGGTTTTTATCAAAATTTGTTCAGCATCATGCTTCTATAGTTGCTTCTCTCACTAACCTACTGAATAAATACTCATTTACATGGTCTGAAGAAGCACAACAATCATGTGATCATCTAACATATTATCGTCCCTACTCTAAAATACTTTTAAACTGGTCATTTAATGATACAATTACTATATATAATAATAACATATTAACATTCAAATTATAGAAGAACTAATTTTTATATGAATGAAATAGTGAGACTAATGCAATAATTTTTTCTTTTCTATTGTTATTAGTGCATAATATATTTAATGAAATCAAATTTATTATGTATATATAATGATTAAATATCATCTTTATAAGTTGTCCATGTTATAAATAATAAGTAATGACACAAAAATCACATAAAGAGTCAAATATTTAGAATTAAATTTTGAAAAAGTGAATTATCTTTGATGGTAAAGATTTGCCTCTTTTAACTCTTCCCTTCTTATTACCATGTGAATAAGTAATCCAATTTATAGTATATTTTCAAATAATAATTAGTGACATGAAGATTAGATAAATTGAATATTTAGAATTATATTTTCAAAATTAAGCTATCTTTAGTAATAATTTCCTACTCTTGAACTTATCATAAGTGAGGTATAATTATTACCTTATATATAAATTAGTTTCATATAAATCAATTTATTAAACAGAATCTGAAGAAGGTGGATTTATTTAGATAAATAATATAAAGAGGTAATATATCTTTCCGAATTTCATCCCTACTTATTTAATAATAAAATTAGTATATGTGATAAAAAAATTTTAATGATAGAAGAACTAACTTTCAAACACCGAAACATATAAAATTAGATTTTAAAGATTGAATTATCTTTAATGGAAAATATTTCCCTCTTTTAACTCTTGTCATTAATTACCATATTGATATAATCATTTTAGAATAGATTTACAAATAATATGAAGATGAGATAACCTAAATATTTAAAACTAGATTTTAAAAATTAAAATATCTTTCAGAGTAAAGATTTCCTTCTTTTATCATCATATTATAATTACTCTTTATAAACAATCCATGTTGCAATAGATCTACAGATAACGTTGAAATTTTCCTTTTTCAGACCCTGGTTTCATCTGCCTTTTGTTCAAAAGAGAATTTGGATTTGGAAACCTAGGAAAGACGGTCACTCGTTAGGTAAGGTTTTGGTTTTGTTCTCCTCAGTTTTGTTTGATTAGAGGATGATGTTTTTTTTCCAAAGTTGTCATTTTTGTGTCTTTTTTTATCATGTAAAAAAGGCTTACTTTTAACATTCAGAAGTGAACACTGTTTTTTTTTTTTTTTTTTTTCTTGGTCATATTTGTATATGCTTTTAACATATATGTTTTTTTATTCCATGCAATTATGTGCTATTTTCTTTAAATCCTTGACATGGTGAATGAATTCGGTCTTCTAATGTAAGTTCATTAGAGAATTCAAGAATGAATCACCAAAGATATCATGTTACAACCGAAAGTAGAAGGGGCCGCCACAAATTTGCCCATCAGCACTACCATCATCATGCACAGCCTGTGCAAGTGCAAGACATCAGAGGTCACTCCAACTTTCATGCTCGTAGAGGCAACGTGCATAGAGGTCACTCCAACTTTCATGCTCATAGAGACAACATGCATAATCTTCCTCCTATGGCCTTTCTTCATGAAGTTTCTTCATGCTGTTACCATCTTAGTCATATGCAATTGGACATTAACATGTCATATGAGGCAAGTTTGTTATGTATCGTCTTGTGTATTTTGCTATAAATGTGGATTGGCTATGAGGTCTAAGTGACTATGAAAACTTTAATTTTCTATCTCTTTTGGAATTCCACAACAGGATCTTCTAAGTTTAGGTGGTGAACGGATTGGCAACGTAAAGAGAGGTTTGTCAAAAGAAATTATTGCAAGACAAATGCTTACAAAAAGTTATCTACTACCTAATAACTTGGAGGGGTCAACTTCTGAGGAACAATAATATGATCTTTGCATAATATGTCAGGTATCAAATGCATTATTTTATAGTATGTACTATTAGAAACATGTTTTCCTCTTTCTCCTATTAAATGGAATACTTATGCATGATATGATTTCATAGGATGAATATAAGAACAAAGAGGAGATTGGAATTCTTCAATGTGGACATGAATACCATGCAGATTGTATAAGGAGATGGTTAAAAGAGAAAAATGTATGTCCCCTATGCAAATCAAAAGCATTGGTTGTTGGATAGAAGCGGAAATAAATTCATTGTTCATGCATGCACAATTCTTAGCTCCTTCATATTTTGTTGTGTATGAAGTAGTACATACCAAACATTGGTGTAATACTGAATAAACACATTGTTGTAATAGTTAATACACATCTGGTTACATTGTCGAATTGGACAATAAAACATTTATCAATAAGATGTTCAATACAAATTATTCTTAGTGGATCAACATGGAAGAGGCTTTCACCTTTTTTTTTATAAATTATATATTAGATTTAAATTATGATATAATATTACTTTAAAATATTAACTTCTAAAAAAAGTATTAATATTTAAAAAAATTACGTTTAAAAATATTAGCTTAAACAAACAAATATACAATGATATTAGATTAAACAAATAAATATCTAAGAATATTAGCTTAAACAAACAAATATTTAAGAATATTAACTTAAACAAACAAATATTTAAGAATAATTTTTTTTTTAAAAAGTCATTTGTCTACCCTTTCTATCTGGATATTACTTAAGTCTTATAAGTTTTATAAGGTCTATTTTTTTAAAAAAAATAATTTTGGAATTAGAATTATATAGTATTTTCGGAATTGCATTAGCTTTCCACTTTACTAATAATGTTGGAAGTTATTCTCACTGGATGAATATGGGTGAGGTTTTGACATTTTTTTTTTCATTAAAAATTTATTTTGCATAGTTAAAAATAATTAAGTTTCAATTAGTATTTTGTTTAATAGCATAAAAGAAAAAACTTTAAATTATTGAAAAATTATAATTTTTATATAGACAGAAACCTAAGGTATAAATATTTTTACAAATATAAGGATGGTGAAAAGGTAGGAAAACATTTCTGTTTGAAAGTATGTATAATAAATTAGAACAAATATAACGTGTTTTTGCAGGAAAACTTTTATAAAAAGAAAAGAAAAGATAAGAAAAACACAATAATAGAGGGATAAATTGTTTTAATTAATTCTTTCATAAATATTGCATGTCTAGTTGTCAACTAAGATTTTAGAAATACATATACATAAAACAAATATTAATACTATCATTAACATATTTCAGTGTATGAATTTTTTTTAAGAAGTTTGTTATCATCAGAACTCTAACTTGACCCGTTTTTCTTTTCTTTGCTGATTCCTCTGAATGAAATTTCCCATGTTGCACTAAGTTACTTACCGTCATCGAAATTCTAACTTTATTCATAGACCGTCTTGTTGAGTTAATACCGTCTAGGTATCAACACTAGTCTAAGTATGAAGTAAATAATTCTCAGAGGCGATAATGTAGGACTTTGTAAATACTTCTGCATCAAATCGAAAATACGAATACAAACCAACGATATTGAACGCTCGAAGAACTAGATAGAATACGCAAACCTAACAGAAAAAAATGTGGTAAGTTGAAAAAACGCAAAATTGAAAGCAGAAAACGAGAGTGCAATCAAGAGAAACTAATAGTGTCGTGAAGATTGGTGGCGAAAAATCGAAGGTTGTTGAGAATTTGGGGAAAACTTGATTTCGGGATTTTAAAATGGATAGGGTTAGAGATGCGTTGGTGAATTGTTGAGCAGTTGCGAGCACCAGCGACGACACATGTCCAAGCGACGTGAACGATCGCTCGCTCAGCGTTGAGAGGAGGACGTCGACGACCACGACGACGAAGGCGAGGTTCCAGACCATGTCGAGGACCAACACCGCACAAGAGTACCCGCACTTGCTAAGACGTATCGGAAGCCCCGAGCGAGAGGAGCAATCTCGAACACCGCACCCTAAAACCAACCAATCCAGAACCATACCACTAGGTTCGCAAACTCTCCATACCTCCCGGAATGACCTAGACCCGGTCAAGGAAGAAGAACAAAGAGACACCCATTTACATATGAGATAATCGACGCTCCACTCCCCCTAGTGTGGAAAGGACTGACCATCAAACCTTACGATGGCTTCACCGATCCGGACGAACACCTGAACATCTTCAAAACATAGATGACCTTGTACAAAACTGATAAGGCACTGTGGTGTAAGTTATTCCCCACCACTCTCCAGGAAGGACCCCTCGGCTGGTTCACCAAACTTCCTACAAGTTCCGTGGGAAGCTTCAAAGATCTGACGACGAAATTCATCACGCAATATGCCACCAGCCGACCACATCACACGTCCTCCTTATCCCTCCTCAACGTGAAGCAGGAAAAAGGTGAATCCTTACGAGCATTCATGGACCGATTCAGCAAGGTATGCATGAGCATCAGAAATTTAATGCCCAAGATAGCCATGCATCACCTAGTTGGGGCCATCCAGCCGGGCAAGTTCACAGAAAACTTAATCAAAAGACCGGTCAGAGACATGGATGAACTAAGAACCCGAGCCACAAAGTTCATGCAGATAGAAGAGCATGTCGACTACCACAAAGCATACCAGGCTGAAACCACAAGTAAGGAAAGCAAGAAAGAGAAAGGTAGGGGCAACCGGTTGGAACCGAAGCGGGTTGACCGATTTAAAGAAAATCGCGACCCCCGTTTTAACAGTTACACACCTCTCACCGTCCGAAGAGGAAGGATTCTAGATGAAGCATTACAGGCTGAACTCATCCCAACCCTCAAGTCGTCACAGACCCCACAAAACACTGATACGTCCAAACATTGCTAATACCATCGCAACTACGACCAAACAACTGAAGGATGTCAAACTTTGAAGGACAAAGTCGAAGAACTCGTCCAGGCGGGTCATTTCCAGATATTCCTCAAAATAGATGTTGTGGTACATCGGTCTCCTCAGAGAGACCGACAATCATCTCGAGGCCCGAGAGACTATAACGACCAATTGAGTCGAGGGGATGGACCTCGGCAGGACGACCACCACCCTCGGCAGACCTGACAGCGAAGTGAGAGTTCCAAACGAAACAATCGGACCAGGTGCCGAGTGCGGAAAGTCATCAATACCATATCAGGCTCAATATCACTCGGCGTACCAGACGAAGATGTCAACTCAATAGCCGGGGGCTTTGGAGGAGGAGGATATTCTAACTCCGCGAGGAAAAAACATCTTCGAACCATTCAGTTAGCCCATGTTAAATGTCGCCAAACTAGACCCAGAATACCCCCAATAACATTCACCGATGATGATTTTACAGCCATTGACGTCGCTCAAGACGACCACAAGGTAATAACCTGACAAGTTCGCAATCACTAAGGTCCTAGTGGACCATGGCAGCTCGGTGGACATTCTCTACTGGAAAACCTTTCAGAAAATGAGGATTCCTGAATCGGAGATTCAACCGTATGAAGAGCAGATCGTCGGATTCTTTGGCGTGAGAGTAGATACTAGGAGATACATTTATACACCACGTTTAAGGAGGAAAGAGGTCTGGCGAAAACCATAAAGATCATGTATTTATTAGTAAATGTCAATACCTTATACAACATACTATTGGGTCGGTCATCCATAAACCGTCTCAAAGCAATAGTGTCTATCCCATCTAACCATGAAAATCTCATCCATAGACAGGGATTTCGTAATGCGACAGATCTCTAGAAAGAAGAGAACGCCTGACCGAGAATCGTTCACTATCATCATTCAACTTGTAATTATATATATATTTTTTAAGAATTTTAGTTTAAGAGTTAAAAAAGAAGAACACATCTATTAAAAATTTATAAAAGAACGTATTTTTTCATATCCTAATAATAAACTCATTCACTTTTAATTCCTAATTTTTATATCCTAAATTTGAAATTCATTTTTTTCCAAATTTAAAAAATAAAATTAATTACATTCATTTGTAAAATAATCTACTTTTATTCTATTTATTCCATCACATGAAATATTTGTTTCTCTTAAGAAATTTATTCTAGGTGTTTTCACATTGTTTTTATGTATAGAATGAAATAAGCTTATTTTTAAATTATATTCACTAAAAATCATGTGAACCACAAGTTTGTGATTAAAAATTAAATTTGATAGATTAAAAATCATGTGTTTTTACAGTGTTATTAACCTGAAATTTTAACCACAAGTTTGTGATTGATTAAGTTTATTTTGTTATAAACAGATATTTAGAAGATTTATTTTCCACTATTATATATTGACAAGTCAAATATAAGTTTTTGATAATATATTTTTTATTTGAATTTAAATTTTACTTCGATAATTCATATAGTAAAAAAAATTTATCGATGACCCTTTAATTCTATCTTAGCAAAATAACAGTCATAAAAAATTAACAGAAACTTTAATTAAATTAATTATTAATCTTATAATGTTTACTACCACTTTAATGTTTTGTATGATTAAATTTTTTGATAAATAAATAGATTTAGTATTTTTTCAAATTAATTTGGGAAACTTTTTTAGGAGAATTAAAAGTTATTATAGTCATCGATTTGGTGACTGATTTAATGATTGATTTGGTAATCGATTCTTTGTTACTAATTTGGTGATCGACTTTTTTGTGACCGATTTAGTAACCGATTGGGTGATCGATTTTCCGTGACTAAATATTTAGTCACTATTTCAATCATCAAATAATAAAAAGAATTTCTGATCACCAATAGTGACCATATTTTTCGGTCATTGATTTGTATCATTATTCATCAATTTTCTAGTAGCGGTCTCTTTACTTTGTCAAATGACCCCCTTCATACCAAACTTATTTTGTAATTTTAGTTGTTGTTGGTAGAATTTTAGAGACAACACATTTTGGCATGCTTTCCAACAAATTTTTCAGTTGTTAAGATTGTTGAATTATTTGTTTCCATGCCGAAAAGTATACTTCCTAACAGGGACCCTATCTTTATGAGTAATTTTTGGAAAGATTCTATTGAAATGAGTGACACATAATTGAGAATATTCTCATCTTATCATCCGCAAAGCTATGGGTAAATAGAGGCAGTTAACAAAATGTTATGACATCCTGTGGAAGAGAGTCTATACTTGGATAAGGTCTATACTTTTGAATGAAATGGAAATTAGAGGCATAATAGAATTACTCTCAACAGAGATATCAAAGTCATAAATATAGCCTGTATCAAATTATACAATTTTTGTTAAATCTAAATAGGATCATGAAGTGAATTCAAACTTGTCTTAGCTATATCTTCAATATGTTTACAATTTGACCAACTTTCTCTTCTAATATTAATAAACTGGACTTTATGCTTGTTGAGATTTCATTGTATTTACCAGTAATTATCTCATCTGCTCATCTAAATATGGTTAGACAAATTGTTGAAAGGGTGATTGACTGTGCTTATATTCATCATAATAATATGGCTCATAAGACTGCTGATAAATTGCTCATAAGGTTCATAAAACTATTGGGAAAATGACTCACAAGATTGTAGTGGTTGTTGGACGTATGACTCGCTATGTTTTAAAGGATGCTCATTAAATTGTGAATGTTGTTGCAAATATGACTCGCAAGGCATCTCATAGTTGTAATGTTGATCATGATGAGATGAAAAATAATTTTCAAATGAAAGATAGTTTAAATCCACATAAATTCCATGATCAAAATCAAGAGAAATATTTCATGAAAAAACATTTAGACACTATCAGTAGACCGTCTATTATGAAAATATGTTTCTTTTTTATAATAATGGGATCACTATGAAAATTAAAAAATTATAGAATTAGAAAGGAAAAATAAAGTTAGATATGCAAAAAAAAAATTATCTAGATACATAAAAAATTATTAGTGTATATTTGTTACCGAACATGCTCATATCATATTATAGCTTCAAAATTATGCATATCAAATTTTGAATGTAATCAAGCAAGCATATACTATGTTATAACTTATAAAAGGTATGCTCTAGTTTAAAATGAGAACACAAAATATCAATAAAAGTTTATAACTTTTCTATATAATTTTGTTTTATTTAACGATTAACTTGTTAAGTAATTAATAAGATGGACTAGGTAAGTTTTGTCGAGAAAAAGAGAGTATAAAATACTACATATTTTTTTCTAATTCCTAAAAATGTTTCTTTTTAGTTTTTTTTTTGTACAAATATATTTTAAGTTGTAATATATGTATTTTTCTTCAACTTAGTTATACTCTTAATGTCATAGTACTAGAGGATGTAGTAAAATATTAGGCAAATTCTCCCTACATAACATCAATTTCAACTGATCTCTTAATTTGTTATTGAAGATGACGAAAATGTTTTTGCAAAATAACCAAAATGATCTTAAATGAAAGGTGGGTGTGGATAAAAAAAATATTTCCATAACACCTTTTTCAGAATATATTTATGGATTTTGATTTTCAGAATACATTTCTTGATTTTGATTTTCTGAACAAATTTTTAAATTTTGAAAATTCTTTTTTGGAATGTATTTTAAAATTTTGTGTCCCATATTATCTTTTTTGGAATGTATTTTTTGCATTTCAAATTTCCTTTTTTGAAACGAAATTTTGACTTTTGAATTATATATTTTTGACTTATGGATTTTCAAATCCGAAATAGGAGATAATTTTGGAAAATTTGATGGAGGTTGAAATTGATATGGTGAAGGACGAATTTTCCGAAGATTACGATCATGATGATGCACAAATGAACAGTCCAATAACAAGGAGCAAGTCCAAACAACATAACACCAAACCTAAATATTTTGATGATTATGACTAAATGGTTAAATGCAAAATGAAGTAGAGGTTGGGAATCCTAATTAGAACTAAGGGCACTGTAGTATTTTCCCAGGTTGTTAAGATCTCTCATAGATTTTATTTTCTGTTGGGGTGTGTCCTTTTGGATGGCTGACAATATTTTGTTATAGGTATGAGAGCCTTTCAAATAAATAATACCAGAGAATTGTCCAGTATTGTCTATGGAGAAAGCCTAACCTGTAATATAGACATTGTATTTTGGTACTTTCGTTGAGAGAAAACTCAAGGGAGACACCATACTTGTGTCTAAAAGTGATGAAAAAATAGATTCATTCTTGAATTACAAGAAATCCAGAAATCTTTCTAAATAGAAATGAATACTTGCATGACCAATTTAGAAACCCAAGTGACACTTCAAATTGGAGCCTATAATCTTTTACTCGAACCTCTTTGCAACTAGATATGTGCCCGATTTAAGGGATCTGAACCATTATCATGGATTTTCAAAATCAAGCAGTTTTTTTACTACTGTGATGAGTGATATCGGCCTGGTCACAAATGCAAGCATGAGTTCACATTGTTGATAGCAGAACCCAACGACTCTGAAACGAATGAGATTGATTTGAACAACCTCCTTCATATAGATGACCCGACTCCTAATGAACCAAAGGCACCTCTGGATACAAACCCTACCCAAATCAATTTACACACATTGATGGACCACTTAATTTTTCAGACCCTAAAGGTTTTGGGCCATGTCAACGATTCCCTAGTGTTGATTTTAGTGGATAGTGGGAGTACCCACAACTTCATCCAAGATTGCACAACTAAATTCTTGGACCTTCAAGTTTTCCCAACTTAAAACTTTCATATTCTGGAAGGAATGAAGATGAGCTTCCATGTTCATCTGTTTGCAAATATGTAGCATTACAATTGGGTTTTCACACATTTTTTGTTGATATGTTTACATTGCCATTAAGTAGGGTTGTGATCGTATTGAGGGTAAAATAGTTGACAATGTTGGGGCCAGTGTTAATTGACTATGAACAACTCACTATGAAATTCATTAGAAAGGGGAAAATAGTTGAACTTAAGGGCTAACACCGAACAACACCTTTAGAGGTCAATATACATTAAATCAAGAGGATAATTTTTACCGATGGCATAGCAGAATATTTCTGGTTACAACTCCTCCCTTCCATAAAATAGTTCCCTAAACCTTTATCGGTACTAGAAATTGAGGAAATGTTGAGTAGAAATACCTAATTATTGAAGGAATCGTGAGGCCTTTCTCCTATTTAAGCAATTGATCATCACATTCCCCTCTTAGAAGGGTTGACTCCAGTGAACGTCAAACCCTACAAATATCCATATTTTCATAAGCATGAGATTGAGCGTCAGATCAAAGAAACGATGATTGAGGGAATTATACAATGAAGTAATAATATTTTCGCATCCCTAATGTTGTTAGTGCGAAAGAAAGATGAGTCATGGCAGTTGTGTTGATTACAAGGATCTCAACACAATGAAGTAATTGTTGGAATTGTAGGCCTTAAAAAAGAGGGGGTGAATTGTTTATAAATTTTTTTCGATAACTTTGAAGGTATAGAGAAAGCCAATGAAGAATCAAAGAGAAAGGAATCAAGTTAGCCAAGAAACAAATTTGTTTTATAATGTTTCCAGAAATTCAACCGATTGTTTATGCGATTCAACTTGTTGTTTTTATCAGCAGTTAAGAAAAACAATCCAAAACAAATTTAAATGAGAGTAAGGATAGAAAGAATCACACAATAGATTTATATTGGTTCACTCTTATACCAAGAGCTACATCTAGTCCACAGAAACCATTGGGTATTCATTAAGCAATCAACAATCTTGATTGCAAACCACACACCAAAGAGGTGATCTTGAATCCTTCAAGAACACACATCTCTTTTGGCAAACAACACACTACAGATCATATAACACCCTCTGGATCTGCACACAACACATTTACATAATTACAATATTTAAGAGAGAATAAGGATTGATCACACCTTATACATATTGAATTCAAAATTTACAAAGCAGTTTTATTCCACTCTTAGAAAAGTCAATCCAAATCCTCAAGTAAATCTTGGAGAAAACTAATTTGAAAAATTGTAATATGATATATTACTACCAAAAGCGTAAAACTAACTTTTTAAACTCCAAAAGGCAGTTAAAAAGATTTAATGAAGAAGCCAAATCAGTTTTGAATCAATTAAAATAGATTTACCAAACTTAACAAATTTTGTTAAGGATTTTCAAAAAACAATCGGTTGAAATGTCGAAACAACCGATTGAATTGGTTTGACAGCAAAGTCAACCCATTTCAAGCTTTGTCAAAACCTGTTTAAAAAACACTAAGTGTAAAACAACCGATTGAAAAGATAAAACAACTAGTTATTTTTCCACTTCTTTGTAAAACACTTTTTTTCAAAAGGGTTTGATTTAAACCAACTTTGGATCCTAACTAAGAGTGGATTTACAAATTCAAACTACCCAGAACCCATACACATAAGCAGCAGCTAGGCCTTCAAGCAATCCACACAGATTTGGAGATATCAAAGCTGATGTGAGTTGATTTTAGATGATTCCATTTTAGGTATGACACTTTACTTACGATTGAGGTTTATTAACAATTATATGGTGAGAACCCAAAGAAGATCTCCACTGGAAACAAACTTAACCAAGTGCTTGAGTAAGTGTGAAGGTTCACTTCTAGAGGGCCAAGGAAAAATACAAGTATATGGTGATTGATGATGAAGGGTGGAAATTAAATGAACATGGAAGGAAACATACAAGCAATATGGAAACCGAATTGACAGTACAGGAAAATAAGAACACAAAGATAAATAGTAATGGAAAAATGGAAGAGATAAATGCTTATGTGATGGATTCAAAATGGATCACGCCACTTGGAATGTGGTTTTCCTCCAAGATAAGTGCTGATGGCTGCCCCTTAAGAGCTCTCAAATAACTCAAGATGAGACCTAATGCTAAGAGGAAACAAGCCTCACAAACACCTCACACAAATTGTGCAGAGTAACTTTTCTATTCAAATTCAACATCTAAAATACAAGGAGTATGGCCCCCTATTTATAGGAGATGGTGCCTTGGAAAAGAAGAAGCAAGGGTAGGATGAGAAACCTAAAAATGAGGCTGCCTTATGGGTTTGAATAAGTCAAACCCTAACCTTAGGCTTGTTCTTCTAGAAATTAGGTAACAAACAAGCTAAAGTGATAAGCACACCTCCCCTATTATGTTGTATGAACCTACTCTAGCCTATCTTATTGTTTGGACCTCTAGAGTGAGCACAATTTATTTACGACTTGTTCAATTCTTAAGAAGACTAGTAGGAAGAACATTAGATGCTCTAGTTTTTGTTCATTTCGCCCTCTGGTGAGGTCTACTAGATCCTTGGTGAGGTTTTCACTTGATTATTGAGATGACTTCTCATGGTGTGAATGATAATATGCTTCCTTGGTAATCTCCTTGTTGGCTTTGTTTGTATCATGCCCCCAGGTTTGAGAGAATTCAACCTCGAATTTAGAACTCATGCAGATAACATAGTTAGTTTGTTCACATATAAGATAGTGCAGGGTGTGGGATGTGAAACAAACTTATGTTCTTTGTGCTTGGGGAGTTAAAAAAGGCAAGCTCTTCTTACAAGCCATGTTGGGAAAGAATATTTGGGGATGAAAGGGCTTGGAGAAAAAAAATCCTCTCAAAAGGTGAGAATCCTTAGGAGGTGTTTGATGTTCATCCCAAATTTTCTTTGTCAAAGATGTCAAGTAATTAGATTTATTTGGTAATGAAAAAGATAAAGAAGAAGGACACCTTGGAGGTGTAGTTTGTAGCATGTCACGAGTCAACATAATTGATTTAGTTGTGTATGATATTTTGTGACTCGATTTATCTTTGCTTTCTTTCTCTTTTTCATTTTCTCTTTTGCTTTTCATTTTTATTTGGTCCTCATGAACTTCTTTGGGAGAGAGGGGCTTTAAGATAACCTCGTGCCCTTGGAAATTAAAAGAAATGTGATTAGTTAGGCCATCATGTAGAACTTGTCTATCATATTGCCAAGGCCTTCCCAAAAGAATATGTGTTGTTTCCATTAACACAACATCACATAAAACCTCATCTTTATATTTTCCTATAACAAAATTTATGAGGAGTTGTTTATTAACCATGATTTCCCTCTCTTTACTAAGCCATTGGAGATTGTAGGGCTTTGCATGAGAGATGGTGGACAACCCAAGCTCTTCCACAACTCTTGTACTTGCCACATTTGTGCAACTACCCCCATCCACAATTAAGGAACACAATTTGTTATTGATAAGGCACATTGTGTGAAAAATGATTCCCCTTTGACTTTCATCAAAAGGTTTTTGAATTTTACCAAGCATGTGCCTTATCACTAACAAGTCTCCCTTAGATGGTAGCTCACACTTTTCCTCACTTGGCTTCTTGAAGAGGTAGGATACTTAGACATTTGAGAGCTATGGTCACTCATGACAACCCCCCATTTGACCATCATAGTTCTTTTTGAAGGAAAATTGACTGCTTCGTGGCCAATTGGTTCCTTGTTCATCTCCTTGTTGGCTTGGTTTGTATCAAAAGCTCTTGTTCAACATAATGTTTTCTCAACCCTAATGCTATTAGTACGAAAGAAAGATAAATCATGGCAGTAATGTTGATTAAAAGGCTCTTAACATTATTACAATAAAATATTGATCTCTCATTCCACCAATTGAAGAATTGCTTGATGAACTTCATGGGGCACATTGGTTTTCAAAACACGATTTACGTTCCGGATACCAACAGATTATACTTAACACAAGTGACACTTCAAAAATTGCATTTTGCACACACGAAGGTGATGGAGGAGGGCCCAAGCTCACCACACTATGAAAGCCAAAGCTTCCAAGACTAGACCGTCTAGCCCATGATGAGGAGCGTCTAGTCTCAAATGGAGCGTCTAGCCTATGACGAGGAGCGTCTAGGCCATGATGAGGAGTGGCTACATAAGGAGCATCTAGAAGGAATCCTAGACCGTCTAGCTCACCACACATGGATCAAGCTACGGTTTTGGGAAACCTTGTAATTGTTACATGGAGGCCCATTAGGGGTGCTTAGTAATTAGAGTAGTGTAGAAAGCATAAATGAGTGAACATTCTAGAACCTATTTTGTTTGGCCGGTCATGAGCATGTGCCATGTGCCTTGTCATTCTTGCATTTCATTTGGCTCTCATTTCATTTACACTTAGCTTAGCTTTTACGGTTCTAATAGCCTATAAATAGGAATGCTATCTCTTGTATTTTCCAAGTTTATTGTGAGTAAAGTTATGCTGCCATTTTGTGCCAAGCTTTGCTTCTCCCTAGAACTCTAGGCTCTAAACTTCACATCCTTCACCTTTCCTTGGGCTGGCCGAACCTCCCTATGTTCATACCTATCATGCACCTTCAAGATCAACATCACTCTTAGGAGGATCTTGCACACACACCTCCATAGCTTCCGCACCATTTTCTTACATGATTCAAGAAGACCTTCATGAAATTTTCCATCATTTGGTATCAAGAGCTTGGGTTCTTCAAGATGAGTTGCTTTTGGTCTTTTCATTTCTAGTTCTTCTTTATTTCATGTTGTTCATCTTATTTCCATAATTGTGTTTCTGGTTTTTGCATTTTAATTTGTTTTGGTGTGCTTTTTGGAAGATCCAACCGAAGCACTTTTGTTCAATTGATCTTGAACAATTTCTTGTGCAATTTGTGATAGGATTCCATACACCTTTGAGTTGTTGTTTTCTTTTAGGCTTTTGAGTCTTTATTGCTTTCTTATTTGGTTCATATTATGCTTTTGAGTCTTTAATTTCTGAATCCATATATGTTTTGTCAAGTCATGTTCATCCACAATGTCAACAATTCTTAGTAGTCCTTTATTTGGCTTGATTGTTTCTTGATTTTGGGTATCTTTAATTGCTTTGAATCTGCTGTTCTTTGATCTTTTGGTGCCTTTTTAATTTTAGTTTGAGTTCCTATTTGTGTTTTGATCCTACACAAATTCTATTTCACAAATTCCATTGTGTTTAAATTTTGGTATCTTGCTGTTTTTGTTTCCAGTTTCCAGAATCCCCTGTTTCACATTCTCTGTGCTGGCTGTTTTGTTCCAGAAAAAAATTTTCACTCATAGGAAAATTTTGATTCTCTGGAATATGCAAGTTTGAAGTGTTATAGAAAGGAAAAAAAAAGAATTAGTTCAAAAGAATCAACAGAAAAAAAATGATAAATCTTTTAAAATCAGTGTGCAAATCTGAGGCGCTACAGCTGGCGTAACTGAACACCAAAATTGCAAAATTTATTAAAAAAAAAATGGTGCATGCGTTTTGAGTGATTCCAAAGCCAGATTTTAGCTAAGATCTTGAATATCTTGCATATCAAATTTCAGAATCATATCTTAAAAACACAGCTCAGCATAAATTGGGGAAAAACACGTTTCTGGCCCACAACATTTTCCAGTGGTGTTGTTTTTTTTTATTTGGTCATCTAATTCTAGTGCCATTCTTAGGATTCTTTTGTGTGCCTACCTTTATTTTGGTACCTTTTATTTGCTTGCTTAATATTTCTTGGACCTCTTTCTAGTTGTCATAATCTAACTCCTTTTGGTGGTACTGTTTTATTCAATTAAATTGTTTCTTGCTTTTGTTCCTTGACCTCTAATTTGGTGCTGGAATTTATTTCTCCTTTGGTGCTTAATTGAATGGAAACTTGACTTGGGTAAGGTCTAGTCATTTGATAGGTGCTGGAATTGGAGAATTAAAACCTTCATTCTAAGGGGAAACAAAGCCAAGGCCGAAACAAGCTTTCTTGAAAAACACTACAAACACTTGGAGGGCCAACAAGCAAAGACAACAAGGAAGTGCATTTAGCAAAAAGAGGATCAACAAAGGGAGTTTTCTTAATTTCCTTGCAACTTAATTTGTGTTAATTACCTCTTAATTACGATTTAGACGGTGAGTGTGTCTTCAAGGGCTCAAAGTGTCCAAGAAGCCTCACCTAGGGCTGACTAGTATAGAATTCTTAATTAGCAATTGTTAATTGTTTGTAATTGCCTTTTCTTTTGCTTAGTTAGTGACGCTTTGCATGCTTATTTTGTTAAGTTCGTGATAAACCGTCTAGCTTTGTTGATTAATTAGCATACATTGTTTTCTTACATTCAAAAAAAAAAAGTTTTGATTTCTCAACTTAATTGTGTTCTAAGTAGTTTACTAAGAGGAAGTTTTGTGTGAAGACATTGAGGGATAGTTTTTGGCTAAGGCAAAGGCTTGGTACTTAAGTAGTCCTTTGTGACTCACCTCCCTTACCTGCAAAACTACCTTCTTTGACTTTCCTAAATTTCCTCAAGGTAAAACACTTATATACACAAAAACTTTAGCCATGCCTTCTCCTCCTCACTCTCCAAAGTCTATTGAAAGTGAAGTCAAATCTATAAAATCTCTTTTAAAAGAAGTTTCACAAGCTGTACAAATGATTTCCTTTAGACAATTGGAGAATGAGAATAAAATCAATGAATTGGCTAAAGCCCAAGAAGAGAAATCCCAAAATTAAAAAAAAACTCATACTCATGCATCCCATTCTAAAAGTAATGAGTTTCTAGGGGAGGGAAGCCTTAGAATCAATGACTATTACCAACCACCCCCTAGAAGAACTAGACAAAGGGAGCAAGAGAGCCCAAGGGAAGTAAGGGTAGACCTACCCCATTTCTATGGCAAGGAAGATGTAGAGACCTACCAAGATTGGGAGATGAAAGTCGAGCAACTCTTTGCTTGCCATGGGGTGAGTGAAGAGAGGAAGGTACCCTTAGCAACCCTTAGTTTCCAAAGCAATGCCATGTATTGGTGGACCTCTCTAGAGAGAGACTGACGTCTTCATAGGGAGCCTCCCATAGAATATTGGAATGACCTTAGGGGAGCCCTAAGACGTCGCCACATACCTTCCTACTACCATAGGGAGTTGATGGACAAGCTCCAAAGACTCCAACAAAAGAACTTGAGTGTGGAAGAGTATAGGCAAAAAAATGGAGCTCTACCTGATGAGAGCATCCATTAGAGAGGAAGAAACCACCACCATATCTAGGTTTCTAAGTGGGCTCAACCTTGAGATAAGAGATAGAGTAGAACTATTACCCTATCAAGACTTGAATGATTTGGTTCAACTTTGCATTAAAGTTGAACAACAAAATTTGCGCAAAACTTCAAGTCAAAGGGTGGGTTCTTACTCCAACTCTTATCCCAAGAAAGACTTTAAAAGGGAGGGTAGTACGCCTAGAGACGAACCCAAAGAAACTACCAAACCCTTAGTGAAAGATGCCTCCATCCCATACATCCGTGCTAGGGACACCAAGTGTTTTAAATGTTTTGGAAGAGGGCATGTGCAAGCGCAATGTCCAAACCAAAGGGTTTTGTTTTTAAAGGGAAAAGATGAGTACACAAGTGGTGAGGATGAACCTAGTACACAAGAAAAGGGGGAAGGAGAGAGAATAAATCCTTTGGAGGGGGACTTATTGATGATTCAAAGAATCCTCCACAATCAACCTAGTGCATCCACTGAGACACAACGAGAGAACATTTTTCATACTAGATGCAATGTTTTCGAAAATATATGCTCTCTTATTGTGGATGGTGGATCATGCTGCAATTGCTGTAGCACTAGATTGATTGAAAAACTAAAACTACAAGTAGTTCCTCATCCAAAACCGTACAATTTACAATGGATCAATGAGGATGGAGAACTACGTGTAGACAAACAAGTGGAAATCGAGTTTTCTATAGGTAACTACAAAGACAATGTTTTATATGATGTAGTACCTATGGAAGCTTACCACATCTTATTAGGTAGACCATGGCAATTTGATAAGAAAACCTCGCATAATGGTCTAACTATCGAGATTTCTTTCATCCACAAGCACAAAAAGTTTGTACTTAGCCCTTTACCACATTCCCAAGTGGTAAAAGACCAAATACAAATGAAACACAAAAGGGATGAAGAAAAAATAGAAAAAGAGAAAAATTTTGGGAAACAAAAGGCGTGGGAGAATAGTGTTCCTTCCCACAAGGTCATTCAACAAGTCAAGCACATTGAAAATACCTTTACAAACATGCTTCTTGTTGAACAACCTAGCCTTTCCTATTGTAAAGGAACACTTGCAAGCATGAGCATAAAAGAAGAGTCTTTAAAAGAAGCTTGCATAGATCAAGACTATTCCTCAAATGTGTTAAGATATCCCCAAAAGAATGACTAGTTATCTATAAGCACCTACCAATTTTTGTATGAAGTAGTGCCTAGAACAACTTGCCATGTCTTATTGAGACAACCATTGCAAAATGTACAAATTTTCATAAACAATGGTTGTACCAACGAGACTCTCTTTGCACATAAGAGAAAAAGTCTACAAGAAGGAGAACTCATGGGGCAAATGAGAGTTGATGAAACTCTAGAGCTTTTAAGAGGAAAACTTTTGTCACCCATGAGAAAAGAAGTTCAAAGACATTACTTTAGGTATAACTCTTGTTTTCAAACTACACCTAAAGCAAAGTCCCAAGAACTCTATACTCCTTCACCTTTTGTAAAAGATCCTTGGGAAGACACACATTTCAAATTAAAGCTTCCTAGGACGACAAAAGGTCTTGTTTCATTCTTCATGGATGTGGATAAACTCATCCTAAGAAATGTGACAAGCTTCCATGATTTCTTTTCAAATGATAGAGCTTCAAAATTTGCAAACATAGCTCTTCCTTCTATGCTTCACGAAATCATGAAAGACATTCACACATCTTGGGATAAGAATCCTTTTCCTTATAAGCATGCATACAATGGAGTAGTCCACAAGATTACTCATATTTCTCCATTTGAAGTTGTATGTGCCCAATGTCCTCTTGCCTTTTTAAAGTGGTTACCATATCTTAAAGGGATTATACCTAAGGAAAAAGTATCTATTTTTGGAAATTTTAGAAAACATAAGAGGATTAGAGGGCACCTACAACCCTCAAAAGGGAGGTATTGTGAGAAGTTGGCCAAAACAAGAGAAAAACAAAAATGGCAACTTCACACAATTATTTGTTCTCCAAAGACTCACCCTAACTCCTTTACTTTGTTTCAAGATTCATATAGATTGATATTTAATCCGGGAGGACACACCTTGACGAAGCAAGAGGCTGCTATCCGAGATCAAGAATGCACATCTGAGGATAGATCTTCTCAAGAAGGAGGAGATGATGGACACCATCCAGCCACAACCATCCCCTTAGCAAACGCCTTGGATTTGAGGACAAATCCTTTTCAAGAGGGAGGGGATGATGGAGGAGGGCCCAAGCTCACCACACTATGAAAGCCAAAGCTTCCAAGACTAGACCGTCTAGCCCATGATGAGGAGCGTCTAGTCTCAAATGGAGCGTCTAGCCTATGACGAGGAGCGTCTAGGCCATGATGAGGAGTGGCTACATAAGGAGCATCTAGAAGGAATCCTAGACCGTCTAGCTCACCACACATGGATCAAGCTACGGTTTTGGGAAACCTTGTAATTGTTACATGGAGGCCCATTAGGGGTGCTTAGTAATTAGAGTAGTGTAGAAAGCATAAATGAGTGAACATTCTAGAACCTATTTTGTTTGGCCGGTCATGAGCATGTGCCATGTGCCTTGTCATTCTTGCATTTCATTTGGCTCTCATTTCATTTACACTTAGCTTAGCTTTTACGGTTCTAATAGCCTATAAATAGGAATGCTATCTCTTGTATTTTCCAAGTTTATTGTGAGTAAAGTTATGCTGCCATTTTGTGCCAAGCTTTGCTTCTCCCTAGAACTCTAGGCTCTAAACTTCACATCCTTCACCTTTCCTTGGGCTGGCCGAACCTCCCTATGTTCATACCTATCATGCACCTTCAAGATCAACATCACTCTTAGGAGGATCTTGCACACACACCTCCATAGCTTCCGCACCATTTTCTTACATGATTCAAGAAGACCTTCATGAAATTTTCCATCAGAAGGTCACTATAAATTTTTGGTGATTTCCTTTGGATTGTGTAAGGAGTCTGCTTCGTTTCATTCAATTATGAATATATTACTTCAGTCCTATTTGTGGAAGTTTGTTATACGTTGACGACATATTAGTGTATAACAAGTCATTAGAAGGCCATATCTCTCATTTGGATATTCTTTTTCAATGCCTCATGACTAATCAATTTTTCCTTAAGAGAAACAAGTGTTTGTTTTTCAAGGAATCAATTAAATACTTAAGACATATAATATCCAAGGATTGATGGCATTCCTATGAGCTCTTCTTGGATTTTTGTTGATGATGGTGCGAAAGCTTAGTGGATGAGAGCTGAACAAGGTCCTCCTAAGAGGTGTGGTGACCTTGAAGGTGCATGAGGAGAAGTGAGGGTTAGAGTGGTTCGGCCATATCCATTTGGGGGTGAAGTTTGAAGACTAAAAACCTAATTCTAGAGAGAATTTGGCAAGGGAGTAATTTGAATGGCACTTGGGCAGCATTTCATTACTCAAAATAGTCTTGAAAATACAAGGTGTAGGCTCCTCCTTTTATAGGCTAAGGAGGACCATAATGCAACCCTAATGCTAATCAAAATGAAATGCAAATTTACAGCAAATCGAGCACATGGCCGGCCATGTGGAGAATCATTCTAGAATGTGACCAAATCTTTAGCAAATCTAGGTCAAGTCTCATGGAATCAAGTTTATGCTATTTACACCACAACTAATACTAAGCTATCCTTAATGGGCCTTCATGTAGCATATACAAGTTGTTTTCTCTCCCATCCATAGCTTGGCCCAAGTTTCACATCCGTAGCTTGGTCATGGACCTAGTAATAGGTCCTAGACGGTCTACCCTTCCTTCTAGACGCTCTCCCTTTAGACGCTCTCCACCTTGTGCTAGACGCTCTTCACTTTGGCCTAGACGCTCCTTCCTTTGGCCTAGACGCTCTTGGCTTGGCTTTGGATGCTCATGTCTTGGCGCTTGTCCTTTTATATGAGGTTGTGCTTGGCCCTCTTCCATCATCCCCTCCCTCTTGAAAAGGATTTGTCCTCAAATCCAACGCTTTTTCTTGAACTAGGGGGATGGATGTGGCTGGATGGTGTCCATCATCTCCTCCTTCTTGAGAAGATCTATCCTCATATCTACAGACTTGATCTCGAATTGCAGCCTCTTATTTCGCCAAAGCTTGTCCTCCTGGATCAAACGTCCACCTATAGAAATCATCAAATAAAGCATATGTGTTAGTTTGAAAATCAATTTTACTATGTTGCCACTTTTGTTTTTCTTTTGGTTTTGGCAACTTTGGACAATGTTTCTCTTTTGATTTTTGTATGTGTTCTCTAATCATCTTATGCATTTTGAAATGTTCATTTGTGGTTACTTTCTCTTTAGGCATAAATCCTATAGGAGATGATAACAACTTAAAAGGAGAAAGATGATTTAGCCCACTTATATCCTCAAAAGTAGAAATACAAGTAGTTTTGTGAACTACTTTATGGTATGTATGCTCATCTCTAGAGTTGTGTTTATCCTTTATGATTATTCTAGGCATAGTAGAAAGAGCTAGATTTTCAAATGTATTTTGACCATGCCTTTGAGGATGATAAGAAATTAAAGTGTACAACTTAGTTGTAAGTTTTCCAAAGAAAATCCTCAAATCATGGTTTGCGAAATTTGGAGCTCCATCCAACACTATGCTTGAGCATAAACCATGAAGATGTAGCACTTCTCTAGAGAAGAGTTTATCCATAAAAATCGAATCAAAACCTTTTGTTGTCCTAGGAAGCTCTAATATGAAATTTGTGTCTTCCCAAGGATCATTTGCAAAAGGTGAAGGAGCATAGAGTTCTTGAGACATTGCCTTAGGTGTAGTTTGAAAACAAGAATTGTACCTAAGATAATGTCTTTTAACCTCTTTTCTCAAGGGGGACAAAAGTTTTCCTTTTAAAAGCTCTAGAGTTTTATCAACTCTAATTTGGCCCATGAGTTCTCCTTCGTGTAGACTTTTTCTCTTATGTGTAAAGATAGTCTCGTTGTTACAACCATTGTTTATGAAAATTTGTACACTTTGCAATGGTTGTCTCAATAAGACATGACAATTTGCTCTAGGCACTACTTCACATAAAAATTTGTTTTTGTAGATGCTTATAGATAACTTGACATTCACTTGGTGATATCCTAGCACATATGAGAAATAATCTACTTCATCTTTACCTATGCAAGCTTCTTTTTTGCTTATGCTTGCAAGTGTTCCTTTACAAGTGGTAAGGCTAGGTTGTTCAACAAGAAGCATGTTTTCAAGGGTATGTTCAATGTGCTTGCCTTGTTGAATGACCTTGTGGGAAGGAACACTCTTCTCCCACGCCTTTTGTTTCCCAAAATGTTTTCTCTTTTTCTATTTTCTCTTCATCCCTCTTATGTTTCATTTGTATTTGGTCTTTTACCACTTGGGAATGTGGTAAAGGGCTAAGTACAAAATATTTGTGCTTGTGGATGAAGGAAATCTCGTTAGTTAGACCATCATGCAAGGTTTTCTTATCAAATTGCCATGGTCTACCTAATAAGATGTGGCAAGCTTCCATAGGTACTACATCATGAACCCTTTCTTGTGGACTAGGTTCATCCTCACCACTAGTGTACTCATCTTTTCCTTTTAAGAACAAAGCCCTTTGGTTTGGACATTGTGCTTGCACATGCCCTCTTCCAAAACACTTAAAACACTTGATGTCCCTAGCACGGATGGGTGGGGTGGAAGCATCTTTTACTAAAGGTTTGGTAGTTTTCTCTGGGTTCTTCTCTAGATGTGCTACCTTCCCTTTAAAATTCTTTCTTGGGATAAAAGTTGGAGTATGAACCCACCCTTTGACTTGAAGTTTTGCGCAAATTTTGTTGTTCAACTTTAATGCAAAGTTGAACCAAGTCATTCAAGTCTTGGTAGGGTAGAAGTTCAACTCTATCCCTTATCTCAAGGTTGAGCCCACTTAGAAACCTAGATATGGTGGTGATCTCTTCCTCTCTAATGGATGCTCTCATCATGTAGAGCTCCATTTTTTGCCTATACTCTTCCACACTCATGTTCTTTTGTTGGAGTCTTTGTAGCTTGTCCATTAACTCCCTATGGTAGTAGGAAGGTATGTGACGACGTCTTAGGGCTCCCCTAAGGTCATTCCAATATTCTACAGATGTGGAAAGTATAAACAGGTTCCATGCATGGCATTTGAACCTCACTCCACGTCTAGTTGCATACATCATAGCTTGGCAACTGATTCCAAGAGGGACAAACCATGCTGTCTTACATGAAGAGGATCTCATTCTCCTATATTGCATCATGAACCAGATTAAGGTAAACTGGGTATTCATTGTCAATGAACACATGCTCAAGTCAAAAAGGTTGGCTGATTACAGATTTCCCTATGCTATTCTTGTTTCCAAATTAATTGATTACTTTGGTGTTGATGTTACAAATGAGAGAAATGACCCTATCAAAGCTGTAAGTGAGATTGATACTTCAACTCTCACCAAAATGGGTTTTCACAAAATTGAAAACAAGTGGGTGGTTCTCAAGGAGAAGGACACTCAAGCAGAACATGAGGATGAGGATGAAGCTATTCCTATGGATGATGACTCACCTGCTGCCCAATCTGAACATGAGGAAGTTGCTGCAAATGCCATAGTTGCATATCAAAGTCCAGAATACCGTGGAGAACCAATGTCTATGTTTGAGAGGCAAGTGCTGTATCATCTTGATGTAATGTCTGCAGAACAAAGGGCACACTTTGAGACTACTCATGCAAGGTTCCAACACCTTGATAATCAGATTGAAGGAGTTCAGGCACAACTTGCAGAGCTTTACTACAAGGATCAGTAGTTTTTTCTGCTTTTAATGCTTTCTTTATCAGTTTTCAAGTTTCTGTAATGTTGAACAATTTGGTTTTCTGTTTCTGAACTATTATGGTTGTGGTTTCTGCTTTATATCCCTTTATTCCCTGTGCTTATATGCTGTTTGATGAATCCAAAGGGGGAGAAAAATAGCTCACCATGCTAGGTGAAGCTAGCTGAAACAGGGAGTTAATTCTGCACCTTTAAACCAATTCTGCATGTTATGCAATGTTGCTGTTTTTTTTTCCGGTTTAAAGTCTGATGCAGTGCAGGTACTTAAAGCATCAAAGCTATGAGGTTAGCTATGGGGATTTGTCTCCATCAAACAGGGGGAGATTGTTGAAGATGGTTGCTGCCCCTTCAAGATTGTGTTTGATGAAGACTTATATGTAGTGTTTGATGAAGACATTTATGCACTTTTCATGTATTTTTGCTTTGCTTTAAGTATGTCTTAGTTAGTGCTTAGAGGTTGTCTAAGAGTGGGATTTTTGCTGAGTAACTCACCTCATAACCACTGGCCATGTGATAAGAACAAGCATAAGTTTTCTTAAACTGTTTTTCCCATGTTTTACACAAAAACACGTTTACTGCATAAAAATAAATCTGTTCTTTTCTAAATAAACAAATTCATTTTTTCACTGATGCCTTGGCTAAAGTCTTGTAAAAATTAGATTTTGTGCATCAGGTATTTTGACTAAGTCTTCTTCTTTTCAAAACGACTGAGTTTCAAATAGTTAAACTTTCTCTGTTTTCGTTTTGAAAAATAAATCTGTTCATCTGTAAATGAATAGATTCTTTTTGCCTCTGGTGCCATGTCAAGCTTAAACGTTTTTAAGTTTTATCTCAGCACCAGAATGGTTGACTAAGTCTACTCACTTAACAGATTCTCTAACTGCTTTTGAAAATAAATCTGTTCATTTTATTTTCAATCTGTTCATTTTATAACAGCTTTAACTGTTTTGCAAAAAACAAGTTTTGACAGCAGAGAGTTAAGTGTTTTCAAGGATTAGCATTTGTTCTTCAAAGATTTCAAAAATCACAAAGTGCTTGTTCTTGGTTTGGTTCCAAAAGCTTGGTGTGAGGTGCAGCTACTGTTCTAGCAATCTTGCCTACTGGTTTAAGGCAGATCTGTGTATCCTCAATCAGGTGTAGTCGTTTCACATCTCTATCTTGTAATAGTTTGGTTGAACACTCTTCTTGATAGGTGTTCTTGAAGAGTGGGTGTGTGTGTATGCTGAAATAGGTTTTTTCAGCAAGAGTACCTAAGTTCTTGTAGGTTTCAAGAACAGTGGGAATTGTACTTGGTTGTACTGTGTGTTAGTGATTTCCACCTGTTGTTGGTGAAGACTGGATGTAGCTCAGGTTGAGTGAACCAGTATAATTGCTTGTGTTCATTCTCTCTCTCTCTCTGCAATTTCGTTTCTGCATAATTGATAAAACAGCAAAGAAATAAATCTGTTCAATTGAAAATAAATCTGTTCTTTCTAGGCACTGAGCAAACTGTTCTTGATTTCTGAAAAAGGTGTTTGAATCTGATAAGAACATATATAATCTGCTAAAAACCATTGGAACAGATTGACTGTGATAAGTTGTTCAAGAAACTGTCAAAGCTATTAATTGAACCTTAAACAATTGCTCAAAGTTGAAGCTTGTTGTTCTGTGATTCATTGTTCTTAATTTCTGGAAATTGCTTGACATCAAGAAGAACACTCATAGTCTGTTAAAAGCCACTGGAACAACTTGTTTGCAAAGGTCACTCAATTAATTAGCATGCTATCAATTGAACCTTAATCACGTGCTTGAAATTGAAGCTTGCTGTTTTGTGTTTCACTGTTTTTCAAATATGATATTTGTGTGTGTGCTGCTGGAAATTCTCACTGCATAATCTTGTGATTAACCTTGCTGAATTAAAAGCTTTTCAAACAAAAACAGTGCTGAAATAAATCTGTTCATTTTCACATAATCGATTTATTTTCTGTAAAACTGTGTTAAACTCTGTTTCTGCGAGAAAGTTTTAAAAGGTCAATTCACCCCCCCTCTTGAACTTTGGCACTATTAAACCCAACAAAGATGAGATAAACTAAATATTCAAAATTAGATTTTTAAAATTAAAATATCTTTCAGATTAAAGATTTTCTTCTTTTAACATCATACTATGATTACTCTTTATAAGCAGTTCATGTTGCAATAGATCTACTTTCAAATTTTTGTTCTTTAGACCCCGGTTTCACCTGCCTTTTGTTCGAAAGAGAATTCGGATTTGGAAACCTTGGAAAGACTGTCAATTGATAATGAGGTAAGATTTTGGTTTTGTTATTTTTTTTCAAACCCGATCCAAATCAGTTTACACACATTGAAGGACTACTTAATTCATCAGACAATAAAGGTTTTGGGTCATGTCAACAGTTCCCTATTGTTGATTCTAGTGGATGGTGGGAGTACCCACAACTTCATCCAAGATTGCACAACTAATTTCTTTGACCTTCAAGTTTTCCCGACTCAAAACTTTCATGTCCTGGTAGGAATGGCGATGAGCATCAGATCAAAGAAATGATGATTGAGGTAATTATACAATGAAGTAATAATATTTTCACATCCCTAATGTTACTAGTGCAAAAGAAAGATGAATCATGGCAGTTGTGTTGATTAGAAGGCTCTCAACACAATGAAGTAATAATGTTTTCTCATCCCTAATGCTGCTAGTGTGAAAGAAAGATGAATCATGACAGTTGTTTTGATTACAAGGCTCTCAACACTATTACAATAAAATATTGATTTCTTATTCCAGCAATTGAAGAATTGCTTGATGAACTTCATAGGGCACATTGGTTTTCAAAACAAGATTTACGCTCCAGATACCACCAAATTATATTGAAGACAAGTGACACTTCAAAAATTGCTTTTTGCACACATGAAGGATAGATGGGAATTCATCACAAATGATGTGGTTGACAATGCCATAGTCTAATTTGGTGTCAAAAATAAAAGAGAATTATAATGCAGATTTAAGAATCTAACAGTTGTACAGTTGTACCAACAAGTGCTTTGTTGTCTAGAGCAACATTCAAAATTTAAAATTGTTAAAGGAATTCTCCTTTATCATGACAATATTTATATTCCTTGTCAATCCCCTCTTAAGCAAGTCCTTTTGGAAGAATTTCATGCCACGCCGAAGATCGGCCACGTTAGAATACATAGAACTTATGCGAATTTGAACGACAACTTCATTTGAAAATGAATGAAGAAATTACTATGAACCTTACACCGGAAGGAAGTTTCATTCTTTATCATCTATTCGGAAACATCTAGCACAAGAAGCAGGGGATCATGATGTTATTGGAAAAATGATATCAAATGCTACAAACACAAACACTGTGAGTTCTAATTTCATATTTTGCAACTTTTGTAAGTATGTATTTATAATGCACAGTGTGAGTTACATTTAGAAAAGACAATGAAATATTTCTAAATGTCCACAAAAAACTTGGAGAGGAGAAATATTGAAATGATTGAACATTCATGTTTAGACACATTGCACCTCTTTTAAAATACTAACCAATGTTTGGATTGTTATGGATAAATTCCTATAACACCAGCTAAACTTTACCTTCTACTCGATCCCTTTTGTTAGCTTTTTAGACTACTTTTTTTTCACATTTTTATTTTGGAGATTTTAACTTTTAATTGCTCATTTGAAGATGCAACATAAAAAAAAATATTACATGTCACAACCTTCCTCATGTGTTGTTTGTTCCTAATGTACCTAAAACAACTGCAAAGAAGTTGTGAGGTGTAAGACCTTAAGAACTTGTGGCTTAAAGATCTCTGAGTGTTTTCGTTTAAAGTTATGTTTTCTGCAAAATCCTATTGAGTATGGGAAAGGACAACTATTAGAAGAAAAAACAAGTATAGCAATACCCAAGGTGCAAAAACCAATCACAAGTCATTTTTGGTTTCAACATATATCTGCATGGTTTGTCATCTAAATCTAATTTGTTTTTCCTATTCAGTGGGCAGTGAAATCAGACATAGGAGAGAAAAAAGTTTGTGGTCCAAGAAGTTGTTCAAGTTGTCGAAATCGTGCTAACAAACCTGCTGAATCTACTGGGGTGAGTCTCAAAACTACAGACTTTATAACAATGAAAAAATTGATAATGTATTTTTTTATTGACAAAAAAAAATGACCCACTTAAAAAGTGATCAAACCCTTACACAGTACATAAAAATAAATACTCCATGAATACAACATACTGCATGATAATGTAACTAATGTAACTAGTTGAATGTGTTCAGAAGAAACCTGTGAAGGTGGATAATCAGAAAGGAAAAAGCAAATCAAAGAAGAATACAACTCCAGTACATAACTTAATTGGACCACCACCAGACAAAGTAAGTTGGGTTTTGTCTGGTCGTGAAGACTTCTAGAACCTTTATGTTGATGGTGTGGCTATTTCAGAAGCTGAAATGGGCTTAAGCATTTGTACTCTCCATCCGAGCTAGTGAATACTAATTGTAAGTTTGAAATAATCCAATACTACTATCATGTGATTTAAGTATTTTCAAAAGCATTGAAAGTCACTAGTTAATTTTCATTCAATTTTGCAGGGTTGGATGAGGAAGTTCTTAAGTTGAGAATGAGATTATGCAGATGAACTTGCCTTAAAATTTATGCATACATTATTGCATTTTTTTAGTATGCAGACACTTCTCTATGTTGTTTAATGATGTAGTTTTTATCACAAGTTATGTTTGGATCGCACATGGAAACTTCTAAACTGGATTATAATTGAGGTTTTTGCATTATCATTTCACTTTAATATTGAGGCTCAGTTTCAGATTATTTATCCTATATGCATGTTGACATTACCAACTTTTGTCTAAAGAAACTCTTTGGTAAATAGTCTAAGTGGAACAATTTTTTTAAAATTGATAGTAGTAATGTGATTAAAGATGTCAAAAAATGTTTAAACTATTAGATTATGTGGTAGAAAATATTGGAGAGGATAATGTTATGCAAGTTGTGACTAATGGTGCTTCTAATTGTGGCAACTAGAAAAGTGTTAAAAGGAGAAGAGAACAAAATTATTTTGGTATCATTTTGTAATTCATTGTCTTGATTTAATTATTAAAGACATTGGTCAGCTCCCAATATTTTATAATGTCATTACAAATGTCAAAAAGGTCAAAACTTTCACTTATAAGGCACACATGAGTCATAGACTTGTACAGAAAGTATTCCAAATGAAAAGAACTAGCTCGACAAGCAGTCACAAGATTTGCAAATGCTTTTCCAACAATGCATAATAGCACAACAAAAAAATGCATTTCGAGCTATGTTTATTTCACAAGAATGGACAATTAGTAATCAAGCTAGTAAAAATGAAGGTAAACAAGTGGTGAACATTATTTTATGTGATGATAGATTCTAGAAATCCATCCAATATGTTTTGAAGTATGTAACTCCACTTGTGAAAGTATTAAGACTTATAGATGAAGACACAAAACTTGTTATGCCATATATATATATATATATATATATATATAAAGTCATGGATAGAGTTAAAGAACAAATAGGCACAAATTTCAAGAATCAAGACTTTCGATACAAAAAAGTGTGAAAAATATTTGATACTCGTTAAAATTTTCAATTACACATATCTTTTCCTGTTGTTGCTTACTACCTTAATCCTAAGTAAGTAACTATTATGAATATTATACCTTAATCATTATTCAAAATTAATAATGATTTTTATTTCAATATTTTTTTTCTTTTTTAACATATTTCATTATGACAAAAATTTCAATTATATGGTTTATATATGAGACCATTGAAAAAATAATCCCACATAGAAGGATTACATTTCAACTTGATCAACTACTATAGATTCAAAAAATCACAAGGATTGTTCAAAAGAAGCATGACAATAGATACCAAGGACAAAAAACATTCTAGTAGAGCATTTAATTGATCTTAATAGTTTTATAAAAGCATTAAAAGTTTAGATCACATTTATTAATGTTAGCTTTTTATTCAAAATTGCAGCTCTTTGGTGGGAAAGCTATGCTGAAGAGGCTTTTGAGTCTCACTTGTAGTGTTATAGGTGTGAAAGAAATTGGAACATATTTGATCAAGTGCATACTAATAGAAAAAATCGCTTAGAACAACAAAGATTAAATGTTGTTATCTTTGTTAAGTATAACCTTTTATTGGATATGAGGCAAAAGGTTAAAAAGGAGAAATGGGATACAATGATCGTATATGTTTATGTGATATTTGATTGATGAATATACATAAATCTTTTACTCTTGAAGAAGGAGCTTCAAGAAAAAAAAAAGTGTATTTGTTTAAACTATAAAAGTTGTTCAATATTAATAACCATAATACTTATAACAAGAATTTTGTTCTTTAATGGATTCAAAAAATTTAACTACTAAGGTTGATAAAAAGGGAAAATCTACCATAATCGTAGATGATAATAAAATTGAAGATATGATTAAAAAGGGAGAAAAATAGAATGAAAATGAGTTGCACAAAAATATTAAATTAGAAGAAAATTATCTAATTGACCTTGATATGAAAAATGATAAATGAAAGCATAAAATTAGAATGTACACTACAAGAAAATCATTAAATATAAATCAATTTTAAAGACAAAAAATAATTAGTTACTATAGTGACTAAATTAGACACCATTTTAGAGACTAAAAAAATTATTGGTTTCTAAATTAGTTTCTAATATTGATATATAGTTTCTAAATTGGTATCTAATTAGCAACCAATGTTTTACCTACCAATTATTTAGATTCTAAATTTGCTAGCAAAAACCTTGGTTGCTAATTAGATACCAATTTAGAAATTATTTATCCATAATAGAAACTAATTTAGAAACCAATAATTTTTTCAGTTTATAAAATGGTCTCTAGTTTAGTCACTATAGCAACTAATTATTTTTTGTCTCTAAAATTGATTTCTATTTAGTGATTTTCTTGTAGTGGTAGAAGAAATATTATTTTAGATTTTATTATTATGTTTTGATTTTGTGAATAAACATTTTGAATTCGTTTCCATGTATAATATTTTTGGTATTTTTTTTCACGTTACCTATATGTTCCTACTAGGGAGATGGGACCTAGAGAACTATTGAAGTCTTCGTCTCCTTCCTTTGGTCGGGCAAGTTGCTAGGTGTTTGACTAGGGTCCTTCTCGTCTTTGTGCTTCTCCTTCGGCTCTCGGTCTCGGGTGAACACTGAATGGGGGGGTACCTGCGGAAGGCACTCCGACGCTCAAGTCAGTAAAGCGAGTGATAGATACTCAGGTTGGTGTACAATAATAAATGACGTACCTTTGTCCTTGAGATGTATGCTATTTATATTATTTTAGTGGGCTTACCTCATTGGGCCTGATTAGTGGAGAGATCACTCTTAGGGTTGCATTACCTAATCCTTAATGATGGTTTAGCTTCACTGACCTTGGTTTGAGCATTAGTGGTTATACATGTCGGTCGGCCTGGTCGTGCGTTGGTCGGTCGGCCAGGTTGACAGGGTCGTGCCAGCGTGTCTCGATCATCTCGGGTAGGGAGATCGAGACACGTCATGTGTCGATCGGCCATACCGGTACAGTTGCCCCCCAGGCTCGAGGATGGGTACATCCGATGAGTCTTGAATGGTTGGTTTCGCTCGACCGGGTGGTTTCCCTTGTCTTGGTCATGAAGACCGAATCTCGGTCTCGCCCACACTAATACAGTTTCCCCCCAGGCTCGAGGGCGGCTATGTCAGATGACTCTTTGATAAGGAGTGTCGGTCGGCCTCCCTTGAGTGCGTGGCTATTGGGCTTCTCGAGGTGTGACATGACCTTCGGCGGCGTGACGTGACGTGCATTGATGAGGGTTTATCGGGCGGGAGATGTTGTGGACTGTTGGTTCTGGCAGATCTAACGGTTGAGATCGTTTTGTCGTTTCGCATTCTGAGGTCATTGGGCCCTAAAAATAGTGGTCCCAACAGTGCTGAGACCCTGTGTTTTTAACTTTGTGAGTTGTTTGATAGTCGAGCATTCCCTCACCCTTTGCTTTGAGAGCCGAGTGATCTTTCGCCTTCAGTCTCGCCTATCTTTTTCTTTGTAAGGTTAGTTATGTCGAGCCTGTCTCGGCCTACATCTTCCTCTTCCAGTCACCCTTCTTCTCCCCTCGGTCGTCCCTCTCTTCCTATTGAACAACCTTCCCCTTCTTCTTCTTCATCATCTTCTTCTTCTTCATCATCTTCTTCTTCTTCTTCTTCCTCTACCACCGACTCCTTGTCGGTCGGGGTGGCGGAGGCGCCACGCCAGGTAGAGGTCGTGAGGGGAGATGATCCGGCCAATGCCATTGACCTGTCGGACTCTCCCCCGACGACCATCCCTCTGTTGGACCTTAGCTGGGTGGACCCTAAGGTGGTTGAGATATCGTCCATCTATAGGACCGAGGCTGATGTGACCGAATTCTTGGTCAAACACCAAATTTTAAAGTCTCCATACGAAATTTTGTACATTTTTGGGCGAGATGGATAAAAGGGGTTCGACCTCGATCCATTTGGTGAAGTAGCCGACTCCCACCAGGAGGAATTTGGTCTGCCCTTTTCTTAGAGCAAAGGTGATGAGAATCAAATAAAGAAGGCTTTTATTAATGGAGGAAGAGGACATCCACCCTCACATTTGAAGTTCTTCCTTCTAGTCTTCTCAAAATTAAAAGAAGACATAAAATAAAGATGAGGCCCAAGCCCAAAGCCCAAGCCCAAGCCCAAGAAGGCCAAAGCCCAAAGAGCCCAAGTCCATCCCATGAGGGGCAAGGCCAAGCTTTGAAATACTCTTGTATAGTTTTAGGAGGTGTGGTTATTAAATAAAGGAGTGTGAAAATGTAAAATAAAGTCACATTACCCATGTGACTTAGGAGAGTGGTGTAGGTGTAGTTTTTGGGAGGTGTCATAGTAGAAAAAGGTCACACCTCCCATGTGACTTGTTTTTTGTGGGAATTTCAAATGAGTTTATTTGAAATTTCCCACCTATTTTTCAGCACCTTAGGCTATAAATAGAGGTGCTTCCTTTGTAAAATTCAGATTTGATTTTATCTAAAGAAACTATACTCAAAATTGGAGTGAGCATTTGGAGAGCTTTTGAGCTTCTACTCTAGTCTTATCTTGAAGGACCATGGTTTCCTCAAGTGGCGGCTTGCACACTCATCTAGGAGCATCCATTCTTCTAGTGGCGTGATCATCCAACCATTCCTCCATCTTCATGAGCATTCTCTTCTCCTTCCTTTCTTCTCTTTCAATTACTCTTGTTGTCTTGTGTTCTTGAGCATTTTTTGGTTCGGCTGTCCTTAATTTTCCAGCACCTATGTTTTGGTTTTCTAAATTCTGTTCGGTACATTTGTTTGTGGTTTAATTCTGTTCGGTCTTCTCTTTTATAATTCCTTTGTTGATTCAATTTGACAATATTTGGTTCATCCAAATGAGTTTGGGAATTGGTACTTGTATTGGTGAGTTCTTGACTTAGAACCATGATCCAACTTCTAAGAAAGTGCCTCTATATTTTCCAGCTCAAGGTGATTCCTCAAAGTGTCAAGAATCTTGTTCTATGTGGCTATTGGAATCACATCAAAAGGGACCGATAATGTCCATCCCCCAGATGGCGAACGGCCATGGGGAGATAATGTTGTGTAGCTCTTCCGGCCTTGTGTGGTGGAGAGGGTCGAACTCTTGGTACTTGGTACATTTCTTCACGTATTCGGCACAGTCACCCTGGACGGTCGGCCAGTAGTAGTTAGCCCTCAGGACATTAGCGACCATTGTCCTCACCCCAGAGTGATTTCCACAGACTCCCTCGTGGATCTCGACCAGAATGTACTCGACCCATTTGCTGGTGATGCATTTCAGTAGGGGGGTCGAGTATCCTCTTCGGTACAAGTCTTCGTTGATCATGGTGTACCATGTGCACTGTTCTTTCATCGCTTTTTCTTGCTCCGGCTTGCATGTGTCGTCCTTCAGGTACTGTATGACGAGTGTCATCTAGTTATCAGTCTCGGTCTCGGCCTCGGCCTCGTCCATTGCAAGACATTCGGTCTCAGACACACTAGGGTGCCTCAGCCATATCTGTTATGACTTATCTCTGGTGGCTTCTTCTTGGTGACCGACAACTTAGACAAAATGTCGGCCCTTTTGTTGTCCTCCCTCGGTATGTGTTCCAAGGGTGCTTTGCTGAAACGGGCGATGCTATTTTTGGCCGCGTGGAAGTATCGTTGCAGCAGAGGTTCCTTCACCTCGAACTCTTCATTGACCTAGCCAACCATCACCTGGGAGTCGCTTTTGCACGTAACCTCGCGTGCTCCCATGTCGTAGGCTAGGTTCAACCCAACGAGCAAGACCTCGTACTCGGCCTGGTTGTTGGTCGCCTGGAATCCGAACTGGAGTGTTTGCTCCAGGAGGAGGTCGCCCGACCATTCCATGACGACTCTTGCTCCGCAGGCCGTTTTGTTTGAGGAGTTGTCCACGCAGAGTGTCCACCCGCCTGAGAGGGTGGGTAGTGGTGTCAAATCGGCCGAAAATCGGCCAGGCACTGAGATTTGATGGCACCACTCGGTTCATAGCGTATGTCGAACTCAGACAGTTCGAACGACCAGCTTATCATTCTCCCTGCAAGTTTTGGCTTAGATAAAATTTTAAAAATGGGATAGTCGGTCCTTATAGTTATTGAATGGTTTTGGAAGTAAGGGCGCATCCGTCTTGCTGTAAGGACTAGGGCGAGAGCCACCTTCTCTATCATCTGGTATCTCGTCTCGGTCGCGTGGAGGGTTCGACTGACGAAGTATACCTGTGGTTCCTCGCCCTCGGTCTCCTGCACCAAAGCAGCACTAACTGCTTCCTCCGAGACTGCCAGATACACCAGGATTGGGTGGTCGGGTCTCAGTTTCTGGATGATAGCGGGGGATGTCAGAAACTCCTTGAGCTGTTTGAAGATTTCTTCACATCGGTCATCCCAACTGAACTTGGTGGCCTTCCGGAGCAGCTGGACCATCAATCTCGTCTTCTCGGCCAGGCGAGGGACAAACCTAGAGAGGGCTGACGAAGTATACCGGTCGTTCCTCACCCTCAGTCTCCTACACTAAAGCAGCACTGACTGCTTCCTTCGAGACTGCCAGATACACTAGGATTGGGTGGTCGGGTCTCGGTTTCTGGATGATAACGGGGGATGTCATGAACTGCTTGAGTTGTTTGAAGATTTCTTCGCATCAGTCATCCCAACTGAACTTGGTGGCCTTCCGGAGCAGCTGGACCATCACTCTCGTCCTCTCGGCCAGGGGAGGGACGAACCTGGAGAGGGCTGACGAAGTATACCGGCCGTTCCTCGCTCTCAGTCTCCTACACCAAAGCAACACTGACTGCTTCCTCCGAGACTGCCAGATACACCAGGATTGGGTGGTCGGGTCTCGGTTTCTGGATGATAGCGGGGGATGTCAAGAACTCCTTGAGCTGTTTGAAGATTTCTTCACATCGGTCATCCCAACTGAACTTTGTGGCCTTCTGGAGCAGCTGGACCATCAGTCTCGTCCTCTCGGCCAAGCGAGGGACGAACCTGGAGAAGGCGGTCAGGCGCCCTAGGAGTTGTTGTACTTCCTTGATGCTATTCAGACTTCTCATGCCAAGTATGGCTTGACATTTGTCAGGGTTGACCTCTATCCCTCGGTGGGTGAGCATGAAGCCAACCCCCCCCCCCTCAATCCTGAATGTGCACTTTTCAGGGTTGAGCTTCATGTTGACTCCTATGAGGGCCTTGAAGACCTCGTCCAGGTCCTTCAAATGCTGTTCGAAAGAGTTAGACTTCACGACTATGTCATCCACGTATACCTCTATTGCCCGACCGATTAGGCCCTTGAAGATTTTGTCCATGAGGCGCCGGTAGGTCGCCTCGCATTTTTTAGGCCGAACGACATGACCTCCTAGTAGTAGTTGGCATCGGCCGTCATGAAGGTCGCCTTCTCCTTGTCCCTGGGGTGCATGCTTATTTGGTTATAGCCAGAGTAAGCGTCCAGGAAGCTTAGAATTTTATGGTTGGCCGCCCCATCCACCTGGCGATCAATGTTTGGGAGGGGATAAGTATCCTTCGAACATGCGCTGTTGATGTTTCTATAGTCGACGCACATCCTCCAGTTGTCATTCGGCTTGGTGACCATGACGACATTGGCCAGCCAAGTCGTGTATCGGGCCTCCCGTATGAATCGGGCCGACAGAAGCTTCTCAGCCTCTGCCTTCGCCGCCAGGCATTTTTCATCACCCAAGTCCCTCTTCTTCTAAGAGATCGGTCGGGCTTCTTTAAATATGGACAATCGATGGGTAATGACATCTGGGCTCACCCCTGGCATGTCGGTTGGTGTCCATGCGAACATGTCCATATTCTTCTTCAGCGCGGCGTGCATGATCTCGGCCTCGGTAGCTGCCATGGTCGTTTCTACAGCGGTGTTGTGTTCATCATTCAGGAGGGGTACCCTCCTCAGCTCTTCTCGAGCCTCCAATCTATCCTCGATCGCCCGGGGGTGAAGGTCTACCAACACAACGGTTGGCTCGATTGACATCGGTCAGGCCTCCCTGGGTGAGCGGTCCTTTCGGGAGAACTTTCTCTTGGGAGAGATGTTATTCCTTAAGGGCTCCACCCGGAGGCTTTTGGAATAGCACTCTCGTGCCTCCTTCTGGTCCACGTGGACCGTGAGAATGTCCCCCGTCCTCGAATGGAACTTCAATACCAGGTGAGGGGTTGATACGATGACCATCAGCCGGTTGATGGAAGGCCGGCCAAGAAGGATGTTGTAGGAGGTGTTAGCGTCAATGACCAGATACCGGATTTTTATGGTCCTGGTGTTCTTCCCCTCGCCGAAGGTGGTGTAAAGCTCAATGTAGCCCTTAGTACCCACCCTCTAACTCGAGAATCCTACTACATGGTCGTCGTAGTGCATCATCTCGGTCTCGGCTATCCTCATGGCCTTGAACGTTTTCCAGTAGAGGATGTCTACTGAACTTCCTTGGTCTACGAGGGTCTTCTGGATGGTGAATTAGTCTATATCGACCGTTATTACCATCGGGTCGTCCTGTTGGTAGTAATCAACACCCTTAAAGTCCTCGTCCGTAAAGGTGATGGGTGGCATCCTCGGTCGAAATGCCTCCGCATTCACTTGGTGTACTGCCCGCAGGTGTTTTTTCCGGACGTTATTGGTGCTTCCTCCCCTGGCGAAGCCGCCGACTATGGTGTTGATAACCTCTCGGTTACCTCTTTTTTCGGCCTCCCTTGGGGGTCATCCCTGCAGGGAGGGTCGTCCCTTCTAGGCTGTCGGTCGTCTTTGTGATCTCGGTCATTTCGATCGCGTTAAAGTGACCTCGTCTGCCCAGGTGGTTTCATCCGGCGGGGTGGGTCTCGGTCGTTCTTGACGAAGGTGCCCAGCTTGGATAAGTTCCTCAATCTTATCCTTTAGAGCCTGACACTCCTCGGTCGAGCGCCTGCTGTTTTGGTGGTACCGACACTACTTCCTTCGGTCAGCATTATTTGGGCTGGCCACTTTCCTTGGAGGAGGGATCAACTTGGCGTTGAGAGCCTCATCCAGAATCCTTCCCCTCTCGGCCGTCAGGGGTGTGTATCTCGAGAACCGAATTGGTCGGTCCCGGTTTTCTCTGCATCGGTCGTTCCTCTAACTTGGCCGGCCCTGGCGGTCTTTATCCTCTTTGTTCTTATCTTTGCTGTCCTCGGCACGGGCCTGGTTACGGAACTCTCTGAGTTCTTCTAGCTGCATGTACTTAGCGGCTCTCTTCCTTAGCTCGTCCAGGCTATCGGTCGGCTGCATGCACAAGTTGTTAGCGAAGGGCCCTGAACGTAGGGCTGTCAGAATGTGATGCATGGCAACGTCCGGGCTCAGATTCCGGATGCTCATTGCCACCTTGTTGAACCTATCAACAAAGGTTCTCAGCGACTCTCCTTCTCCTGGCGGATACCTACCAGGACGATGGAGGTCAGGTGGTGCGGTCGGCTGGTCGCGAACTGGGTCTTAAACTTTGCCACGAGTGTGGCAAAGCTGTCAATGGAGTTGGGTGAGAGCTTGGTGAACTAACTAAGAGTTGCTCCCTTCAAGGACGTAGGAAACACTCGGCATAATACAACGTCATCCGAGGTGTAGAGGCTCATATGGGTGGTGTAAGCGCTCATATGCTCATCCGGGTCGGTAGACCCGTCATATCGGTCTCGGTTGAAACCCTTCCACTTCTCAGGTAGTGGGACTTCAATGATGGTGTTGGTGAAAGGATGTCGGCGGGTCAAGTCGGCCGTCACGGTCGTCCAGGCGGACCTGGCCAGGCATGACTCGTCGTCCATCTCGGTCTCCCGGGGCGGGACCTTGTCTCTCGTCTCGACAGTCGGTCTTGGGCTAAGGGGAGAGGTGTAGGACCTGCCGACAACATTGGTCGGTATAGCGGAGGGTCCTCCCTCCCCAGCTTCTTTTTCATCTCTTCTTTCTCCCTACAGAGAAGTTGCAGCTCCTACTCGTTCTTCTGAGCAATCTCCTCGGACTTTCTCTTCATCTTGGCCATCTCTCTCTGGAGAGACAACAACAACATCGTTTGGTCGACTTCGGTCATTCTTTCCATGCTTCTGGTTGAAACCATCTACTTTCTCTCTTCATCTAGTTTCTCTCGACCCCACGGTGGGCGCCAATTGTTCCTACTAGGGATATGGGACCTAGAGAACTATTGAAGTATTCATCTCCTTCCTTCGGTCGGGCAAGTTGCTAGGTGTTTGACTGGGGTCCTTCTCGTCTTCGTGCTTCTCCTTCGACTCTCGGTCTCGGGTGAACACCGAATGTGGGTACCTGCGGAAGGCACTCCGACGCTCAAGTCAGTAAAGCGGGTGATAGATACTCAGGTAGGTGTACAGTAATAAATAACGTACCTTTCTCCTTGGGATGTGTGCTATTTATATTATTTTAGTGGGCTTACCTCGTTGGGCCTGATTAGTGGAGTGGATCACTCTTAGGGTTGCATTACCTAATCCTTAATGATGGTTTAGCTTCACTGACCTTGGTTTGACCATTAGTGGTTATACATGTTGGTCGGCCTGGTCGTGCGTCGATCGATCGGCCAGGTTCACAGGGTCGTGCAAGCGTGTCTCAGTCATCTCGGACAGGGAGACCGAGACACGTCATGTGTCGGTCGGCCATACCGGTACACTATCCTTATTTAAAAATATCATATTTTATTTATTATATATCTTATTATTTATTATACAGTGATTGCTACATCATCGATGGTGAGACTTCTATTGCATCTGTATCTAAGTTAATATTTAATTAAGGGTTTATGCAAAAATTGACAAAAGTTAGAATTTGAACTTTTCACTGAACTTTCAAGTTTCATAATGGTTTAAAAGAAGTACTGGCGTTCCGTCTGATTTAGATGAATCAAGAAATGCTTGTTTTTCAGTATTCTAACAGATGAACTCATTGGTTCCTATTTAAAGATTTCAAGTTCTGTAAAATATAAACTTCCAAATTTAAAATCAGTTTAAGGGTTTAGTGTGAATTTATCAGGAACCACGATTTCAAGTTCTATAATTTTGTAAGGTCAAATTGTAGTGGATGTGGCTGAGGCTCTATAAATTAAGAGTAAAGTGAAAGGAATAAAGTGAAACGCCTTAACTTCAATCTTACTGAGATGTATTGTACATTTTTAGATTGGAGAAGAGCATATAGATGATTGATTTACAGAGTTGGAACCCTCTCAGCTGACCCAGCAAGCACAGTGAGCAAGTTGTTACCAAAAGGATCACTAAGATGTTTTGCTAAGTTCTCAACCGGACCTTCACCAGTGACATAAGCTTGGAAGTAGAAACCAAGCATTGCAAACATAGCAAGTCTACCATTCTTAATTTCCTTCACCTTTAGAAGTGCAGCTTGGTCTGGATCCTTTGCTAGCCCCAATGGGTCGAATGGACCACCTGGGTGAAGCTTGTCTTCGAAATCCTATAAAAATATATCACTTTAAGTAAATCATCAGAACAAAGTCTGTTAAAATATATGAATATGGTGGTGACATTCATTCCCATCATGCAACAAAGTCTGATTTAAGAGAGTTTGTTTTGAATAAATAATAACCTTTTCTTAGTAACAATAATGCATGTGCTTGTTTAGACGGCAATTAAAAGTCCAGACAAAAATGTTACATACCAGGCCATTGGTAATTCTGTAGTACTCAGCACCACCCAGAAGAACTATCTCAGCAATAACAGCAACAATAAGATTGATGGGGATAGCTTTCCCGAAGTAGTTCAACGTACCCCCATCAAGAAGCAAAGCTCCAGTCTGCATTGATTCCATGGAGAAAGATCACCTCAATGTAAACAACATACACTACGTGCTAAAAGCTTAATGGCAACGATGCTCAATCTGAAGGCAACAAATGGTATTTGTTCATGACAAGAACTCGAGTAAATTAGAGTTGTTTTGTTCATGCCACAGGGGATAAGGGTCTTGTCTGAACTGATCACAGAACTGACAGAAGTGCTGCTAGCAGGCTCCAGCTTAGCACCACCATGGCAACTTTTTCCAATTTTACAGTTATTTAAGGCAAGGTGAAGTTTGGAAAATGTCTTAATTTAAGACTCAACAAGAGCAGCGAGTCAGTATTAGATGGCTATACAAACAAACATAACTTTCCCATCTCCAACAGCTTTCACTCAAGTTACTTCCTACCCAAAAGAAACAAGAAAAAAGGGGAGGAGTTTTATGAATTATGATTAGAAGATATTAAGCATATTTTTGGTTTCTAGCAAGTGAATTTTCCCCTAGGAAGAATCAACAAGATGCACGTATTAAATTGAGGTATTCGTTTCAACAGATTATGTATGGCCAGAAATACCAAACACATGCATAATTTCAAGTTGTTTGCCCGAAACTTAGCTTAGACCTGTGACATGATGGAGATTTAAATACTTAATTAGTTAAGTCATAAAATCAGCGTATTGATGAATTTAACAGGGCTGACATAATTGATAGATCTTGCAAACCTTGAACCAAACGGCCTCAGGACCACAGTTAGCTCCGTATTTGTTAAAGGCCTCAGGAATGATGAATCCAGCAGCACCAAGCATTGCCCATCTGGCATGGATCAACTCAAACGCCTGGTATCTGCGTCAAATCATCAAGCATAAGCATGAATTGAAGAAATTGAGCATTTCAGTGAATACAGAAATATCCAATTTTCTGAGTGCACATACTTGGCAAAGTCCTCTGGCTTCTTGCTAAGACCAAACGGGTCATAACCATAACTGCAGGCATGCAGATCAACAAATTAAACAAGAACGAAGAATTAAAGAGTATAAACATTCAGTAATATAAAGTTTTGATTAGTCTGCATGGCAATGAGAGTTGTAGAATGAAAGAAAAGGAAACTAGGGAGATGAATAAGAGGCATACTCTCCAGGCACTTCTCCTGTCAAGTACTCGGGAATCTCTGATCGGTCCAAGAGACCCTCTGGCAAGAAGATCCTTCTGTCAGGACCTGCCAACAAGAGAAAGCAAAAGATCAACAAATCAAAACCCTCGTGCAATATCATATTAGTTAGTATTTCACCATGATTCTGGCTGATTTAACACGAATGCAAACACTATATATTCATGGTTAAGAAAAGGAAACAAGAATGTCTACAAGAACTACAAGCAAATAGCCCTTGGACTTGAAGACTCACGACTCACCATACCACTTGGCGAGTTCCTCGTTGGCGGGGGACACAGCAGCTGCCTTTTTCTTAGAAGGTGGCGCTGCCTTCTTGGAGAAAAGAGCAACAGTCTTGAAGGTAGCAGATGTAGATGGTGATGGAGCAGATCTGGTAGCGCCTCTGAGGCTCACGGGGTTTCCAAGCATTTCTGACATAGCCACGGTGGAAGCCGCCAGAGAAGCCATGTTTTGAAAGCCTCAGAGGTGAAGGAGCTAGCCAGTTAGTGTCTTGATGGAGGATGAAAAGGTTAGAAGAGGAAGATACTGTATGCATGGTTTGATGGATGTGTAGGTGCCAAGTGGGGTCCATGATCCGATCTCATTGGTTGCATGCAAAATGTGTAATCCAATGCAACAATTTGATTGGATTTTTCTGACACATGGAAGATGATGGAGCTTACGTGGGATGCTCTGGGCGTGTGTAATACTTTGGTTTGGATAATGTGTTTTATCCCATATGTACAATGAGTCATGTCATAGATCTACTTAAGGTTCTTTACTAGTAAATTTCTTCCCATTCAACTCAAACCATTATTACCACAGTAACATCCTAGTAAAGTTTGAATGTAAGAATATAAATTAACATTTTTATTTATTTAGCTTACATTTTGTAGATGACTAGGTTTTTTAAATTTATTTTCCCCTTTTTAATGTAATGACTTTTATCACGTTGAATAAAAGTTTTGGCTAAGTTTTCTTTTATTTCTTTATCTGATTTTTTTTTATGTTGAGCATAGTTTAATTCAGACTGTTATGAGTGAATAACTATAATCCGAGAGCTTGTTAAAAAATAAAGTTCTGCAATACATTTTTATTATGGAGCTTTTATCCAGATTAAAACTAAGTTTGAAACTGAAGAAATTATTGAAAAACTGAGTCAAAAAAGAGAAAACGTGTTAAAAAGTTAAGTTAGAAAAAAAAAGAGCTTGTTAAAAAACTGAATTTGAAAATGTTTGCTATGGTCATAAATATTTTGATTCATTAGCAAAACATGTTGAATTTATTATTTACATACCGATTATTTATATTAATTAAAATAATATTTTAAAAAAATTGATCACTATGATCTTTACTCAGTATTAAACAAGGTATACATCAATATGTTGTGTCCTATCATTTCACATGTAACGAAATGCTGCCACCGATCTCTAACCATCAAACAATAATCAAAAGAAGACAACGCCCTATAACATGTGCTTTTTGTTTCTAAAAGCTCAAATCAAAAGTTACTATAGAGTTACAGCTAATAGTACTGCAAATTTTAAGCGGACAATAACAGCTAAGTTGAAAATACATACTAGGAAAAAATAATACAGTATATGAATAATTTTAGTTGCAAGTTCTGTGGCTGTTATGCAGTTAACCAAAACTGATTCATGCTTTGCCACTGGCCAGTGATTCAAGCTGGGTTAAGGTCATCCCAAGCTTCAATCCAAGTGACCATGGCATCTGCCAACTTGTCAAAGTAAGATCTACCTTGGAAAGCTTTTTCTTGACTTGCTTCGCAAGCACAATGTAGCATTTCTGGACAGTGGTAGCTTATTTTAATATTTTTAAATGATGAGTAAATTTTACTTGTGAAACTTTCGTTTAAGGATATATTGAGAATAGGGAGACCTTCTAGAAGTAAAATTTGCCAAAGTAATTTTGTTTTATGCTAAAATTCAAAATTGATAAAAAAAGGGGAGGAAGGGAGAAAAAACTTTCCAGAAGTCGAAATAAGAAAGAAATTGTTTGTCCTGTTAAAGCTTTCAAAATTTATTCAAGTGTCCATTCCCACACCTTAGCCACTACAAAAGTAAAAGGGTTTCATTAACAATTATCATTTTCAATACCGACATCCAGTTGATTCTATTCAGTGGAAAAAAATTTATGATGAGTTTTCAGAGTTTGGTAAATAATCAAGAAATATTTGACTTGGTTTAGCTACAGACGAAATGAATATGTTTGGTAATGAGTACAAATCACAATTCATGGCCTGTTTTACTAGTTATTTACAATTTACCTCCTGGATTGTGCATGAAGCGAAAATACATGATGTTGTCTATGATGATATCAGGTCCGAAACAGCCAGGGAATGATATTGATGTTTATCTAAGTCCCCTAATTGAAGATTTGAAGTTAATGTGGGACCAGGGTGTTGAAGTATTTGACGGATTTGCTAATGAAACTTTCAAGCTTCATGCCATGTTATTTTGCACCATCAATGACTTTCCGACATATGGTAACTTATCAGGTTATAGTGTTAAGGGTCATAAAGCATGTCCAATATGCAAAGAAGACACTACTTCTCAACAATTGAAACATGGAAGGAAGACAGTATATCTTCAGCATCGGAGGTTTCTTAGAAGTCATCATCCTTACTAGAGGTTGAAAAAAGCCTTTAATGGACACCAAGAGGCTAGTGGTCCACCAACTCCATTAACCGGTGTTGAGGTTTACGAAAAGGTCAATAACATAGACCATACCTTCGGTAAGTAAAAAAAAAAGTCATCCGTGACAAACATTTGGAAGAAGAAATCAATCTTCTTTGATCTTCCGTACTGGTCGAGGTTAGAAGTCAGACATTGTATACATGTAATGCATGTTGAGAAGATTGCGTGTGATAGCTTAATTGGTACACTTCTTAACATTAACAGGAAGACGAAGGATGACCTAAATGCTCGCTTAGATTTGATTGAGATGAATATGCGCGGCTAGTTGGCACCCATAGAAATGGGTAAGCATACATATTTGCCCCCAACCTGTTACACAATGTCAAAAGATGAAAAAATTAGTTTTTGTCAATGTCTAAAGGGTGTGAAAGTGCCACAAGGACATTCCTCAAATGTAAAGAGCCTAGTGTCAATACAAGATTTGAAGTTAACTAGGTTGAAGTCTCATGATTGCCACTTCTTGATGCAACAATTGTTGTCAGTAGCTATTCATGGGATCTTACCAAAAAATGTTAGACATACCATAACCCGTTTGTGCTCAGTCTTCTCTTCCATATGTTGTAAAGTCATTGATCCATCAACACTAGATGAACTTCAAAATGAAATTGTTGTTATCTTGTGTGAATTAGAGATGTTTTTTCCTCCATCTTTTTTTGACATCTTGGTTCATCTAGTGGTGCATCTGGTAAGAGAGGTTAGATTGTGTGGACCAGTGTACTTAAGATGGATGTATCCTGTTGAGCGGTATATGAAAATTTTGAAAGGTTATGTGAAAAATCATTATCATCCAGAGACTTCAATGATTGAAAGGTACATATCTGAAGAAAGTATTGAATTTTGTTCAGAGTACATGACAAAAGCAAATCCAACAGGTCTTCCAGCTAATTCATGGCACCACAGACGTTCTACAAGTAAATGTTTACGTGGTGTGAATATTGTAAGAAAATATCGATCAGAAGTCTTGCACGCACATTTGTAGATACTGAATAACACAATGAAGTTATACATTACATAGAAGCTCATAAAGCCATTGTGAAGGCAAATAACCCAAGACAAGCAGATAAATGGGTCTTGATGGAACATAATATAACTTTCATGCCTTGGTTTAAAGACGAGGTGTTCAAGGATTCAACGACATCAGAGACCTTGACCTGATTGGCTGTTGGATTGAAGTTTGATGTCATCTCAAGTACAATGTACTGATGAGCATATATTTATTCACATTTAATCGTTTTAATCATACATTATTGGACTATAATAAATAAATTCATTATTTTAATTCAGATTCATATAATTGAGTTTATTTGGTCCTTTATTATTATTTCTGTTAATTTTGTATTTTTAACCTAAGTTGCTTTTTTTGGATCAAAACAGGAAACAAGATCTGATATAAAGAATTAGAGAATTAAATCTGCAAATATCTGAGAAAAGGAATTGAATGCAAATTTCTGCCAGGATATTCTCTACAACTTCTACAATTAAAATTCCTATGCAAAATCCTTCAAAAATAGAGAAAATATACTTTGAAGTTATTATTCAAGAAAATCATCTGCAATATCTCTCACATCAATGTTGGAATAAATTATAATCAATGCATAAATCTGAAGAAAATTGGAAACAATATTTCTGGGAGAAAAGCAAGAATAAATTTTGAGACTATTTAGGAATGAAGATATATGTTTAATAATTCAAAACAGGAAAGGAAACATCTGATAATTGTAAAACAATATCATAAGGCATATTTTAATATGATTTTGTGCAAGGAAAAGAAGATTATAAAAGAGACTTCAAGGGAAGGTAGAAGAGGGCTTTTTTTATCGCATTTTAGAGGAGAAAACACATTCTAGACCTAGTTTTCTTTTCTTCTTTATAATACTTTTGTTTTGCCTCCGCATGGAAGGCTAAACCATTTTGGTTGATTCCCATGTAATTCCCCATTGAGTTCTGAGGTTTTGGTTAATAAAAGTTTCATTTTTTTTAAATTCTCTATAGCAATTTTTTTAATGGTCTAATCTCCTGGAAAACTGGTTTTTGTGAGAGGTTGTACTTGAACGCATGATTGAGAGTCTTCCTTATCTTAAACTTTGGTTTCTTAGTTAGTTCGCATTGTTCTAATTAATTTCTTGGGCGCTTGATTCAAGAGAGAGGAGATAAGCATTCCCACGGAGTATACGCATGGAACAAAGTGGGTATTGATTAAACTAGTAGACGCATGCTTTACTGGTGAGTTTCAGTTAAATTAGATTGACACATGCTCAATCTGTTTTAGCTTTGTTTGAGGATTAAGAAAGGAATAATCTTTAGAGAACTTGTGAGGAATTCAATGGGGGAATAACTTGGGAGTCAACTTGCATTCTTTATTGTTTTAAATCATCATCTATATTTTCTTGCTTAACAATCACAATTCCCTTTTATTATGATTGTTATTGCTAATCCTTATTGCTTGCAGATAAGTTTTGAATTTTGTTCACTGGACTCACTATTGGATTCTTTAGGAGATGACTTGGGGTCATTTGACCACTTTTATATTATCATCTTTCTAGCATTGGACAAGTCTACGTTGGAATTATATTAATTTGATAGCAAAACGACTGCTATCAAATTTGGCACCATTGTCGGGGAATTCAATTTGATTTTGGTTATCATGTTTTTTTTCTTTATCTGCAATTTATTTATTTTATTTTTTTATTTTTTCTTCCTAATTTTTACTTTTATACTATCATCTTTCTAGCATTGGACAAGTCTACGCTGGAATTATATTAATTTGATAGGAAAACAACTACTATCAAATTTGGCACCGTTGTCGGGGAATTCAATTTGATTTTGGTTATGAGGTTTTCTTTTTCTTTATCTGCAATTTATTTATTTATTTATTTTTACTTTTTTTATTTTTCTTCCTAATTTAATTTAATTTTTTATTTAATTTTTTTTTGCATATTTAAATTTTTGTTTTCTTCTTATTAGTTTTTATTCATTTAGTATAAGCTAAAAAAAAAACTAAAAAGATATCTAATATTCAGGATTTTTCTTCTTGTTGTTTAATTTTATAAAAAAAAAGGAAAAAAAAATATAATAGTCAAGATTTTTTTTTCTTCTTGTTTTTATTTTATTTCCTATATCTCTTATCTTTATTTTGTTTTTATTTTTTTAATTTTATGTCTTATCTGTTTTTAGTTATTTTTTATTTTTTTTTGCCATTCTTTATTTATTATTTTTTTTATTTTCTATATTTTATTTATTTAATTTTTTTTTCATAAAAAATTTTCTCTAACTATTTTTTTAAAGCATTAATTGTAGCATTTTTTTTATATAGGATTGCATTTAGGGTAGATACTTCAGTTGCTACTCTTTTATTTATTTATTTATTTTAAAGCAATTCGGGGAAGACTCTGGCTAGGAAAGACTTTGTTTTTAAGTTTGTCCATCTGTGACTCACCTCTCTTTCTTGGGAGTTGAGTTGGGTTGTTTTTTTTTTTTAAAAAAAAGAGATTTTGCTCTGAAGGGTCTAACAATTAATACATATCTAGTGATACAGCCTCGTCTTCTAGTTCATCACCAACTGCGACTGTAAATCCTAGTTCATCACTGACTGCTGTCGTAAGTCCTAATTTTGGAATTATGGTCGGATGGACCCTCAAAGAACTTGTTGCTCCAGATGTTTTCTTCCAAACTATGTGTATCCAATACCCAGATGGGCAATATGAGTTTAAATCTGGTTTGATACACTTGCTGCCTAAATTTCATGGCCTTGCAGGTGAAGATCCACACAAACATCTTAAGGAGTTCCACACAGTGTGCACCACCATGAGGCCAGCTGGCACTAGTGCAAAATGAAGAAAAGAGCGCTCTTTATTTAATGCGGTTTTGCGCTTAAACGCATTCGTAAAAAATGCGGTGGCATTTTTTAAATTAATTTGATTTACAAATGCGGCTGTTTGTATAGCCGCATTTGTAAATCAAGTGCTTTGATTTACAAATGCGGCTATACAAACAACCGCATTTGTAAATCAAAGCGCTTGATTTACAAATGCGGTTTTTACGTTTAGCCGCATTTGTAAATGCTTTTTACCCTAAATTTTTTTACGCGCCTCACCACTTTCGTAGTTTCTTTATGTTCTTGCCTTTCGTTTGCGCTGTTCATCCTATTCGTTTGCCTATCGTTTGCACTGTTCATCTCGTTTGCCTCACACAATTATAAGTTTTTAAGTATTGATTCGCTTTCTTCCTTTCAATCTTCACAATGTCTGTCTTTTAATGGCTTTTGTTTCCTTGCATTGTTGGTTGAAGGTACGTACTGTTCCATTGGCTCTTCGTCACTTCTCCCCCACCGCTTTCGCTGTCGCCGTTGTTGTTCTTGCTACCCTACCACTCTTCACCGCCAACTTTGGTTCACGCACAAGGTTGGTGTATGCTGTTTTAAATTTTAAAAAAAAAAATTTCATTTTTTTTATGTATTATAATTTGTATATTATAAATTTTATATTATTTAGTATTTATTATATTTTGAATTTGTATGTTTTTTTATGTATTATAATTTGTATTTTCAAAATTTATATTATTTAGTATTAATACTTATTATATCCTGGATCAACTAACTTCACACAGTTGTCGGCGGTGTTAAGATTGATGAATTTGAAGGCAATAAATGGATGGACTGATAAAAGCTTCACGAAATTGCTTCAGTTGTTGAAGGATATGCTTCCAGAGGGAAATACTCTACCTAATCGTAATTATGAAGCCAAAAATATTCTTTGTCCAATGGGTGTGGAGTATAAAAAGATACATACATGTCCTAATGATTGTAAATTATACCAGAAAGATTTTGAATTGTTGAAAAGTTGTCCGAGGTGTGCGTTATCACGTTATAAGTTGAAACAAAAAGATGATGATAATATTGAAGATATAGAAAATCATGGACCCCCAATGAAGGTTATGTGGTATCTTCCCATCATTCCAAGGATGAAGCGTTTGTTTGCAAACCCAAACGATGCTAAGAATCTTAGATGACATGTAGATGAGAGGAAATGTGATGGCATGTACCGACATCCAATTGATTCTATTCAGTGGAAGAAATTTGATGATGAGTTTCCAGAGTTTGGTAAAGAATCAAGAAATATCCGACTTGGTTTAGCTACAGACGGAATGAATTTGTTTGGTAATATGAGTACAAATCACAGTTCATGGCCTATTTTACTAGTTATTTATACCTTACCTCCTGGATTGTGCATGAAGCGAAAATACATGATGTTGTTTATGATGATATCCGGTCCGAAACAGTCAGGGAATGATATTGATGTTTATCTAAGTCCTCTAATTGAAGATTTGATGTTAATGTGGGACCAGGGTGTTGAAGTATTTGACGGATTTGCTAATGAAACTTTCAAGCTTCATGCCATGTTATTTTGCACCATCAATGACTTTCCGGCATATGGTAACTTATCAGGTTATAGTTTTAAGGGTCATAAAGCATGTCCAATATGCGAAGAAGACACTGCTTCTCAACAATTCAAACATGGAAGGAAAACAATATATCTTCTGCATCGGAGGTTTCTTAGAAGTCATCATCCTTACCAGAGGTTGGAAAAAGCCTTTAATGGACACCAAGAGGCTAGTGGTCCACCAACTCCATTAATCGGTGTTGAGGTTTACGAAAAGGTAAATAACATAGACCACACCTTCGGTAAGTAAAAAAAAAAATCATTTGTGACAAACATTTGGAAGAAGAAATCAATCTTCTTTGATCTTCCGTACTGGTCAAGGTTAGAAGTCAGACATTGTATAGATGTAATGCATGTTGAGAAGAATGTGTGTGATAGCTTAATTGGTACACTTGTTAACATTAACGGGAAGACGAAGGATGGTCTAAATGCTCGTTTAGATTTGATTGAGATGAACATACGCGGTGAGTTGGCACCCATAGAAATGGGTAAGCGTACATATTTGCCCCCATCCGTTACACAATGTCAAAAGATGAAAAAATTAGTTTTTCTCAATGTCTAAAGGGTGTGAAAGTGCCACAAGGACATTCCTCAAATGAGAAGAGCCTAGTGTCAATGCAAGATTTGAAGTTAATTGGGTTGAAGTCTCATGATTGCCACATCTTGATGAAACAGTTGTTGCCGGTAGCTATCCGTGGGATCTTACCAAAAAATGTTAGACATACCATAACCTGTTTGTGCTTATTCTTCTCTTCCATCTGTTGTAAAGTCATTGATCCATCAAAACTAGATAAACTTAAAAATGAAATTGTTGTTATCTTGTGTGAATTGGAGATGTTTTTTCCTCCATCTTTTTTTGACATCATGGTTCATCTAGTGGTGCATCTGGTAAGAGAGGTTAGATTGTATGGACTAGTGTACTTAAGATGGATGTATCCTGTTGAGCAGTATATGAAAATTTTGAAAGGTTATGTGAAAGGTACATAGTTGAAGAAAGTATTGAATTTTGTTCAGAGTACATGGAAAAAGCAAATCCAATAGGTCTTCCAGCTAATTCATGGCACCACAGGCATTTACAAGTAAATGTTTACGTGATGTGAATATTGTAAGCAAATCTTGATCAGAAGTCTTGCACGCACATTTGTACATATTGAATAACACAGATGAAGTTATACCTTACGTAGAAGCTCATAAAGCCATTATGAAGACAAATAACCCAAGACAAGCAGAGAAATGGGTCTTGATGGAACATAATAGAACTTTCATGCCTTGGTTTAAAGACAAGGTGTTCAAGGATTCAACGGCATCAGAGACCTTGACCTGGTGGGTTGCTGGATTGAAGTTTGATGTCATCTCATGTACAGCGTACGAAGTGAATAATTGTTTATTTTACAGGATGTCCATGGATGAAAAGAGTACAGTTCAAAATTTTGGTGTTACTCTTGAAGTCGAGTCAATGGAGTTTTCAACTTCGAAAGATACAAATCCAGTACTTGGATCAATGGCACACTATGGGTTTATAGAAGAGATATGGGAGGTTGACTACACTAAGTTTTTCGTTCCAGTTTTCAAGTGTAAATGGGTTGACAATAAAAGTGGGGTACTTGATAATTAATAAAGATGGCGATGTACTTGATAATGTACATGCAACCCGTAAAGACCACAGTGAAGGAATTTACATATGAACATTCAACCCACATGCAACCCGTAAATAAGCATTTAGAATTTTATGTATTATTTTTATATGATTTTTGTTTTGTCCGGTTGACTCGCCTCGTCAGTTGTTTTCAACGGCTACTTTGGCTCTTCTATCCTTGCTTGAGAATCGTGCCTTCTTCGTCAAGAAACTTCTCACCTACAAAGACAAAAGGGGCGCCCTAGCAGCCGTTTGCACTCCGACGCTCAAGTCAGTATTAGGGCAAAGAACATCAAGTATATGAAATAGCTTTAGTCTCAAAAGTTGTGTACCTTCTTAGGGTTCTTAACACCCTTTATATAGATTGAAACTAGGGTTTACTTCTGTTCTGTTACCACTGTCTAGGGTTCCTTGGGAAGTGTCCCTGTGCCGCTATTGTGTAATCCTAGCGTATTTGGCACATGAACTTCCTTTAACTAGAGTGCAACGAATCATCAGAGTGGTCGCCTAGGTCCCAACTTGGTGCACCTAATATCCAGCGCCATTTGATTCGCGGGTGCCCTAAGTATCCACGTGCCATGCATGCAACTTCCCTAGAAACCCTAATTCTACTGGGCCCTTACGCCTTCTAAGATTATCCATGATGTTGCACCTTCATGCGTCATACATCCCACATGCATGGATCCCTCGTGCCTCAGGCTTCCCATACATCTCTTGTCTTTAACTGTTATCTTAACGAATTTCTAGGGCCCACCTTACGGGCTTTCACTTCTTCCTGACGAACGATCACTAGTGCAAAAAGAAGAAAAGGATACGCTTTATTTAGTGCGGCTTTTGCGCTACCCGCTTTCGTAAAAAACGCGGTGGCATTTTTGAAATTATTTTGATTTACGAATGCGGTTATTTGAATAGCCGCATTCGTAAATCAAAGCGCTTGATTTACGAATGCGGCTATTTACCTTTAACCGCATTCGTAAATCCTTTTTTACCCTAAATTTTGAAGCGCGCCACACACAATTTCAAACTTTATTTCTCGTCTTTGCCTTCGTTTCGTGTTCGCACTCTGAGTTCGTCTCCTTCTGCTGCATCTGCATTCCATTTGTGCAATGTAAGTTTCTTGAACTCTCTTTCTTCCTCTTCATCTTCACAAATATATGCATAAATGTTTTTCGTTTTTCTTATATATGTTTTTTTCCTTGCATTGGTGGTCTCGAAGCACTGTTTCGTTGGCTGACATTCGTTTTTCTTACATTGTTTGGTTTCTCGCATTGCTCAGTACTCTTTCATTGTCTTCGTGGTTTATTGTGGATTTTTTGGTTAGCTCCGTTGCTGCTTCCCTGTCCGCCGTCGCTTCTGCTGCCGCCACCGTTGTTGGCGCTCCCGTGACTCTTCATCAACGTTGGCTTCACACAAGATTGACGATGTTTTAAAATTTTTAATTTTTTTAATGATTTGGCATATACAAGTGCGGTTAAAGCAAATAACCGCACTTGTAAATGGTATTTATAAATGCGGCTATATAACCGCATTTATATTTCTTGATTTACAAGTGCGTGTTGATCAAATGCGGCTATAAAGCCGCATTTATAAATTCAAAATAGCCGCATTTGTTTTATGTTTCTGCACTAGTGGATGTTCGATCTTCTCCCTCTAATGGTGAGGTGCGATATCGATCTCCGACATCAGGCTTAGGGTAGCAACTCAAATACTAACCAACCCCCTAGTAAGTGCGTCTGGGGCCAGTCTCCGAGTTGATGACCGAGGACTGGTCGGGACAATTTTAATTCGAAGCAGATTAACTAATGTTTGTTACCTAATTTTTTTAACAGAGACATAGATGACGATCAGACCCCACTCAGACCTCGATCTGGACGAGGCAGCAGAGAACCTACTAGATTGAAGCATCTCGCATTGAGACGTGCTGCTGGTGAGAAGACACGTGTTGACATTGATGTCAACACTGGAGTGGCTTTTGGTCCTAAAGCAGATGAGTTTATGAGCTATCTTGGAGTTGTTTCTCGTGAGAGGCTCTCCATTTTAATTAATTCATGGGATGAGGTGTTAGAGGTCGACCGAAACATGATCTAGGAGGATGTTCTGGTAAGCTTTACATTTTGATATAATGCTTTTTAATATTCATTGATTAATTTTAATTTGGTGATCTTATTTTCCAGGAAAACTTTGAAATTCCTGATGTGGAACCGCTTCAATAAAAAATTATATCCAATATCAGACTTAAATTTCGTACCTTTAAGTCAAGACTGACTTCGAGATACGTTTTTGGCGATCTTAAAGACGAAAATCCATGTTTAAAGTACAAACATATTGATGAAGAGACATGGCGTCTTTTTAAAGAAAGCCATCAAAATGAGGCTTGGATGGTAAGTGAAGTCACTTAACTTTTTTTATTTATATAACATTAATAGGTTTATCTTATTTACTTCACTTTGTTTATTTCAATTATGACAGGATCGTCGGAAGAAAGCTCAAGAGATAGCTTTGAAGAATGTTACCCCACACGTAATGTCTCGTTCGGGGTATCTAAAACTTGAGTAAGCACTGATAGTGGAAAAGGAGCAATCTAAACAGGGGACGTCGTCTGAGAATGTGGAAACAGGGGTCACTTCTCTTCCATCACCACCTTTTCGCCCTATAAAATGGAAGAGGGCCAGAATTAAAAAGTCGGGTGCACCAAGTTCTGAGCAATCCGGGGTTATCATCGAAAAAATTGTAAGCTATTCTTGTTATTTTCATTTATTTTAAAGCATTAATTATATTAAAAACTGATATTATTTTTGTCTCTTGCAGGATTCCTTGGAATCCGACGGTAAATTTGTTGTTGAAGGTCGTCACGATATCCTGGTTGAAGCAATTGGACGACCTAAGCACTACGGTCGTGTTCATGCAGCTGGACAAGGGGTTGGAATAAAACTATATTTTGGAGTTTCAGAACGACAGTCATCCTCCTCCTCCAAAGAGAGTGAAACTCAAATGAAGACTAAGATACGTGAAGAATTAATGGAGGAGACGAGAAAGGAGAATGATCGAATGCGACAAGAGTTTCTATCGCAACAACTTTGTGCTGAGCCGATTCAACCCCTTGTTAGTCCCACTCCCAAGAGCACAAAGGGGAGTTGTGCGGCGGCTCCTACAACATCAGGGGATGATATTGGGCAGACGAGGGAATGTGAGCTACTGGTAGCGGGCGGCAAACTTCCTCGGGTGGTAGCCCTTGGAAAAGTCTATGAAGAGGCCACCACCTTACATAACATTCCTCTCTCCCCTGATGTGGCGAAGGTAATAGTTGAAAAAGTACGAGTACCTGATGCTTGTGTTCCACTACCTTCAGATGAGGTAACCACTGTGGCCGATGCATTTCAGACATTCGTTGCCTGGCTCAGAGACGTCATTCGATTTATGCCCCAACCTCATGTAATAATTTCATTTCATTATATTAATTTTTATTTATTTATATATTACATATAATTTAAACCAAATGTTCTTTATCTTGTAGAAACCTTTTCGGAAACCAAGTCCGGAGAAGAAGCGTGAGGTTTCAGTTGACGATCCTATAACTTCCTTAGGTCTCATTGCTAGTCAGATTGGTAATGAACCTTTTGCAGTTCCATGGGATGATACGTTTTTTCAAATAAACATTGAACTGCCACTGATGATGTACAACACAGATTTATTAGAATTTGTATCCAGGAATCAGGAGCTCAATGTTAATATAATTCAATTTTGTATGATGTAAGTATCTTTACCTATTATTCAATTTACTTTATGTTAAATTATTATTGATTATGCTTTAACTAATAACTTGTAGGTTTTTACATGGAGTCTGTCTCACTGAGGGGAAGGAAAATGTGTATGGATTCTTAGATCCTGCATGTACTAATCTCGTTGGACCAAGGTCATATGAGACTCAAGCATACATCACTAACACCCTAGAAAAAGAGGGAAAACAAATTTATTTATGCCCTTATATTAATGAGTAAGTTTAATTATATGTCATCAATTATTACTATTTCATGTTTTAAATATTTACTAACTCTTTTCATGGATGATATAGGCATCATTGGCAATTACTTGTCTTATCAATGGTTGATAAGATTGTTGTGTGGTTTTGTGCCCTACACAAGAAGATACCCACAAAATTTAAGGATATCATTGATACGTAAGTACACTATAAACTTAACTTTGTATGTTACTAATTAACCTTCTACTAACGAGGTTTTTTGTATTAACCAGTTCATGGCATGGATATAACATCCTAAAAGGTCGATCTAGTTCAAATAATTTGAACTGGATAAGAATAAAGGTTTGTAATTTTTTTCTTTCTCTTATCTTTGTTTATCAATATACTAACTTTTACTTTTTATTGAATTATAGTGTAATAAACAACCAGGAAGTTATGAGTGTGGCTATTATATTATGCAATGGATGATTACCATTATAAGACTAGGTGTTAAAACTAGTTGGAAAGAGGTAACTGTTGGTTCTATTAGTGTTTAAGTTCAAGAGGGGAGGGGTGAATTGAGCTTATAAAATTTTCGCAAGAACACACAATTTTCAGTATACCAGAGACAAAAAGAACAAATTGATTTTACATGAAACAGATTGATTCTTCAGAGCAGTCTAGCACAATTTGACTTTGTTCAAATTAAAATTGTAATCAGCAGAGAGCTATAACAAAATCAGATTAATTTGATTTTATGAGTATGAAGAATACTGCTATGCCAAGAAATCAATCAACTTCATTCAACACAAGGTTTTAATGAGAATGAATCTTTCTCAGGTTTTAATGAATAGACAATTTCATTTTCAAATCAATTAAAACAGCATATACAACGGCCTTGTTTGAGATTAGAAAACTTTAACAAATCAGGAAGAACAAAATTAACAGATTCAATTTCAAAAGAACAGATTTAGTTCTTGACAGAATTAAGCAAAACCAGAAATGAGTGCAGGGATGAGAAGAAAAGACACACAAGTTTTTATACTGGTTCACTCATACAGAGCTACGTCCAGTCTCACCTTACCCCAAGGTGGAATCCACTAAAAACAGTACCAATTACTTACAAACACAGCAGTTCTTGAACACTACAAGAACAACACAAACAATGCTGAAAAAACCCTATTTCAGCACACCTTGCACTCCAAGAAACCCTATCAAGGAGTGACTAACACTTACACCTTTACAAACCAGAATAAAGGAAAGATTACACCTGAAAAGAAGATGCAAGAACTCAAAACCAGTAGTTCAATTTGCTGCAGAACTGCACCAGCACCTTCACCAAGATCGAAGGTTTCCTAGAACAAGCACACTTGAAAATCTCTTTGGAAAACCTTTCAAAAATCTTTCAATCCTTCTTCTCACATGGGAATTGTTTGATCTCTGTCAAAAACGTAATTCCTCAGCTCTTTTTCATGTGAGAGAGACTTTTCTTCATATAGAAAACAGTTTCTAACCTCTTTTCAAAAACCAGTTGAAAAGCAGTTATGAAAACAACAGATTCATTTTTGAACTTAACAGATTTATTTTGTGAAAACCGCCAACTCAGCTAACTGAAATAACTGTCTGAGTTGTACCTTTGGTGCCCTAACTAACTTGTGAAAAACCTTTCAACTGACCAAAGGGCAAACCGATTCTTTCATAGTGAAACAGATTAAATGAAGGCAAATAGGCCAGCTCAGCTTTAACTGAAATAACGAACTAAGCTTTGCCTGTGGTGCCCTAACAGAATTTTAGAAAAGCCTTTTAACAGAGAAGAAATAAACAGATTCTTTCTCCTTAAAACAGATTTATTTGTGTACTGATTTAAAACTTTTAAAAACACTTTAAAAAGCTTTTCAAAAACCATTTAACCACATCATGTGCTTGATCTAGACTTGGTTAGACATCTAGGATAGGTCACATAGCAAAAGGCAACCATACACAATTACAAGCCTAATTACAAATGAATCTAAAAACCTATTACAATCTTCAAAGCACTCAAGCAATTTTCTTCATCAAACACACATCAAGCCTTGGTAGGGAAGAAGCTTCCTCCAGCTTCAACAGTAACATGATATGTTAAATCATTTTTATAATTCTTGAACATATATGTATCTAAAAACTAATTTATTTCAACTATATTTTGCAATGCAGTTACACGGAAGAAATACCAATGAATTCGGAAGCCATGTCATATGTGAGACATTCTTGGTCCACATATTTCATAAATTTTTATAACTCTGGGATAGCTGACCAATACTGTAGGTTTTATATGTAATTTGATACTTGTTTGTAATGTACATTATGATTCTATGCATTTATCTCTATATTTATGTATTTGTCTGGCTGGGTACATTTTGATCAATATGCAGGTTAATTTATGTGGTTTAGTGACAAAACAGATTGCACTAAAAAAACACTATTTACAAGTGCGGTTATTTACCAAAGCCGCATTCGTAAATAAAAAACATGATTTACAAATGCGGCTATTACCAAAGTCGTATTTGTAAATAACATTTACGAATGCGGCAATGGTAATAATCGCATTTGTAAACCCTAAACCCTTAAACCATCACCCCTCATTAAGAAGAATATACAAATGCGGCTATTTGAAATAGCCGCACTTATAAATAGTATTTACAAATGCGGCTATAGCCGCATTTGTATCTCTCTGATTTACGAATGCATGTTGATCAAATGCGGTTCTATAGCCGCATTTGTAAATGTAAAATAACCGCACTTGATTAGCATTTCTGCGCTAGTGTGGGGTCACAGAGGAGCACATCAAGCTTAAAGCATTCCCTTTTTCAGTCCATGATGCAGCTAAAGATTGGCTATATATTATTTTCCGGCAGAATCAGTGACTAATTGGGAAGGGTTGAAAAGAGTGTTCCTTGAAAAATTCTTTCCAGCATCTAGAGTCACATCAATAAGAAAGGAAATATGCGGGATCAGGCAACTAGACAAAGAAAGTCTCTATAAATACTAGGAAAGATTCAAAAGGCTATGTACAAGTTGTCCATACCACCAGATTAACGAACAACTTCTAATACAATATTTTTACGAGTGTCTGATGGCTATTGATCCTGCCGGCAACTCGAACGTGGAGGAATCGCTCCGTAGCACTCTCTGCCCTGTCTACGCGACTGCGTCTTCTGCAGAATCACCCTCAGAACCTTCTCTTGCTTCTCCAAACGTGGCCTGCAAAACACACAGACGGCGCCTCTAGCGGCCGTTTGCACTCCGACGATCAAGTTAGTCCACAGAAACACCAAAGACTAGAAAACTAGTAATGTGTGTGAAAAACCCTTGCTCTCTGTTTTTCGTCTCCCCACTTCTCTCCCTGATTCCTCCTTTTATCTCTCTGTCTCTGTTTCTGGGCATAACAGAATTCTGTTATGCTTTTCTAGCATGTGTCAGAAACCTGTTACGCTTTTCAGAGATAGTGTACCTGCAGAATCAGAGAGTGTGGGTGTCTGTGCGTGTCCGCGCGTCTCTGCGCTGGGCTGCGCCTGTCTGTACCTTTAATGGTACGGAGTGCACTTTTGTCTGGACCGCACCCCTCTCAGATGGTGACACGTGGAGGCCTGCAACTCACATCTAACCACACACGTGTCATTTACTGGAAGGGCTCTAGCGCTTCTCTTTGTGTGCCTAAGTTACGCCCTCGCGGAGTAGCTTAGGATATTTCTCTTATCTGGGTAAATCGCATACTCTTAGGAGAACGTCGGGTGTGGCTGGTCTAGGCACACTCACCAAACGTTGCTCTCTGCGTAGGCGACTTACCCTTCACGATGCCACGCACGTAATGGGTTGAGGGAATCACCAATCACTGACTGGCTTACTAGTTCCCTCAGGCCACTCTCGTGCATGATTCCCTGAGGTGTGCTCATGCGAGATCCATGCGTAACGCTCTCGCTGGGAACCTCAGTCCCAGTTTAACTGCGTGTAACACGAGACCCCGATGACAATACACCCGATGACTGATCAGTGTTTATTCGCTTCTCGCGCTCTGCCTCCAGGCGCGAGTCTGGGAACTGGTCTGCTGGTGGCCACTTGGCTACTGACCACCGATCACCATTCTGGGTGATCTATCCCCCGACCTCTATGCCGCCTGATCTGTCGGTGGTAACTTGGTTACTGACCACCGATCACCACTCTTGGCGATCGTCCCCCTGACCTCTCTGCCACCTGGTCCACGTGTCACCCTGCGAGTGGTCCACATGGTTCTCTGTTGCTGACGTCATCGACTACCGATGACCGATCGGATCACAAGCCCCCCAGTCTCGAGTCGAGAACTCGTTCTCAGCGAAGAGACTAAGTGGTCGTGCCCTCAGTCCACGTGGCAAGTGGGGCCGCCTCACGTGCTGCGTCTTTAACCTTTGGACTTCTTCTCTTAATCTCGCGACACGTGGCCCCATCAACGGCCAGCGCTGTGCGTCGCTAGCGCTTCTCTTATTCAAATTGGCGTGCCCTTTCACTATTCCTCCATCTTCTTCATTCGACTCCCAGACTCTCTGCGAACTTCTCCTCTGCGCACCCATCTTTCTTCAACTTTTCTGCTTCCCAAACTCTTGCGATCATCCAAAGGTATGGTTTTTCTTCTCCCTGGCCCCTTTTTGGTCATCTTTACCGATTGCATTTATCATTCTGGTTATCATGCATTCATCTTCTCTATTTCCCTCTCTCGAACCCGCGCTAGGGATTTTCATGCCCTCGCTCTGGCTTCTGCTTCTTCTTCTTTCTCTTTTCACCTGGGCATCTCCTTCTCCTTTCCCCTCTCTGTTTTCACCGAAACATTCATCATTCCCTCTTCTTCCATTCATTCTGACCTTTTCGTTTTTTCTCCATTTGCAGCTATCTCACGATGGCTCGCTTGAAACAAACTGCGCGCATCATTGCCCCATCCTCTGGTGCACAGCCTTCCGCGAGTGCGCCATCCTCTGGCGCACAGCCTTCCGCGAGTGCGCCAGCTCCACCACCGCCTGTGGCTACCTCCTACCACGACAATGCCAGAGTCTACGAATGGGCTCCCTTGGCATTGCTCGCTGAAACCTCCACCCTGCTGCCCAAGGGTCATCTCACGTCTCTGCTAAGTCGCAACCCCGATGAGCCTTCCTGCTCCATCGACAGGGAGAATGACTTCAACATCCAAATCCGCATTCCTCCCCGAGGAATGCCTATCTGCGCGGATGACAGGGCCACCAGTGGGGTGCCCTTCGTCTTCGTCTACTCCGCTATTTTCAAGAGGTTGAAGCTGCGCCTCCCTTTCACTTTCTTCGAAAAGGAGCTGATGATGGAGTTAAACGTCGCGCCTTGCCAACTCCATCCAAATTCCTGGGCCTTCATCCGGGCGTTTCAAATCCTCTGCAACTATTTCGGGCACAACGCCTCCGTGGACGTGTTCCTCTACTTCTTCGAAGCGAAGAACCCTGGGGACAGGTCCTGGGTCATCCTGAACGGGGTTGCTGGACGGGTGCTCCTGGGCCTGTACCAGCAATCCTTCAAAGATTGGAAGGGCAGATTCTACATGATATCTGCTACCCCTCAAAGTCCAAGTCTGCTCGAGGGGTACCCCCTCTACTGGGTTCCTGGAGTTGAGTTCAAGAAATCCAGGGACCTTGAAGCTATGCCCCCTATGAGCGCGAGCTGTGCGGGCTGCTCCTGGGGGCCAAATACAATTCTGCTCGTCTCATCAAAGACGAGTTCGATGTGGTGGCCTTAAAAAAGTATATAGGTAGCTCTTCATTCTCCTCTTAGGATACCTGCATCTTTTCATGCATGCTTTTATGTGTTTTTTGAACTTACTTGCATACCTTGGTCATCTAACTCTTCCTTTTTCCATCTATGCAGACTCAATGTCGGGGAAGGACAGGAAGCTAGCTTTACTGGAGCTTGCCAAACGTAGGGGAGCCAAGGGCACTGGCTCCTCTTCCTCTACAACTGAGCCCATCGCAGCCCCCCCACTCTCGGTCGCGCCAGCTGGAGGCCCCGAGCAAGGGAGGAAAAGGAAAAGGCCGGTGAAGGCTTCCACTTCAATTGCTGCTGCTTCAACTGAAGAGGAGAGCTCAGGCTCTCCTCTTGTACACCGCCAGAGGAAGAGAGCAGCAGTTGAGGGGGCCTCATCTCTCCAGCCTGGAGAGATTGAGGTGGTGGAAGTAGAGGAAGGGTCTTCCCCTCCTCCCTGCGCTCAAACTGCCTCAGAGCCCATCAACCTTCCTTCTCCAGGCCAGCAGTTGCCTCCAACTACCAAACTGCCGTCTTCCCCCCAAGTAGGCCAATCACCTGGTCCATCCGCTCATCCTGCTGGGGGTGCTTCTGCCCAAACTGGGGGTGCACCACCACCACTGCTACCAATCCCTACCGCCACTGCTGAATGTGGTGGGTCTAGCTCGCGCCCAAGCGCTTCTGGGGCCACCCACGAGAATTTCAGCAGGGTCATCACCCTAGTTCGACAGCTCATAAGTAACCGGGAGCTCGTTGACTGGAATGGTGATGAGGTTGACATGCACCTGGCAAGGCAGGTGGTGCTCTCTCTGGAATTCTCCACCCAGCATCGCAAACAAATAGCCCTGGAGAAGAGGGTGAAGGAGCTTGAGCACGACAAGGAGTCACTGCGAAGTGACTTCGAAGCTGCTCAAGGGTCCGTTGAAATGATGCGAGGCATGGTGGAGAAGGCTAGGAGGGAATACCTAGCGCAGGTCCAAGAGACCATCAAGACGGAGATCTTGATGGGGCAGATGGTGAGCTCTTTGGACTGCGAGGTGGTGGAGCTTAGGGCCGAGACTTCCTCCCTGCGCCAACAGAACACTCAGCTATTGGGGGAGCTTGAGTCCACCAAAGAAGCAGCTGCTGCTGGGGAGAAGAGACTTGAGGAGGTGGTGGGCAAACTGTCTGAAGCTGCCTCCTCCCTTGCTGCCGTCACCACTGAGAGAGATGCTGCGGAGGCTTCAAAGCAAGAATTGGAGGTGGAGAAGGCTGATTTGATGAACGTGGGTGCTGATGCCCTTACAGATGGATTCGGGCTAGCACTCGAGCAGATCAGATGCGTTCTCCCAGACCTGGACCTCTCGCAGTTCAGCATCTACCATGAAGTGGTGGATGGAAAGCTCATGCCTCCTGCCCCTTAAACCTTTCTCTTCTCTGTAAATTTAACTTCTGCACAATTTTTCTTTGTACTTTAAAATTGTATAAGACTTGGCTATGAATGTGATATCTCAATGCTTCTTTTCTTGCATAAGTTTATTCCCTTGTATTTTCTTTGAACTTCACTTATCTTTATGTGCGCGACTAACTGTTAGCTAGCTTAGGTTCAGCGCGATCTTGGGCTTTACCTTTCCTTTCGCACACGACTAAGTGTTAACCAGCTTAGGCTTAGCGCGATCTTGAGCTTCGTCTTTCACTTTGCGCACGACTAAGTGTTAACCAGCTTAGGCTTAGCGCGATCTGCTTCTCTTATTCTTTCGCTTCTACTTGATCACGACTGGCTATTCTCTCAACTTGGTGTTTAACAATCCTCGTGCGCTGATTTGCACCACTAGCCAATTACTGACGACTCATCAGTGATCGTTCTTTAGTCTTTACTTAGCTTTCTCTGTCGCTCTAGCGCTAAGTGCATAGAGGACTTTGACACCGATCGCTCAAGGTGATGCCTCGTCTTGGGGAAAGAAAAGTGTTTCTCGCTAACCCCTCTTACTTTCCCCAAGGTCATCACCCTTTGGCGGGTTGAGTCGCTCATTCCCTGCCTCACTCCTGGGGTGAGAAGGGTTTCAGACTAAGAGTCTTACTGGGCCAATATTGGTGTATGCCAAGTGGGTAAGGACGTTTTGTCAAAACCTTTCCTTTCCCTTCCTTGGTCTTACTAGCACCCCTGGCTTTTCAAACCTTTAACTGCTTGCGCTCACACCTGGGGTGAGGAAGACTTAGATCGGTGCCAGTACTTGCGCCTAGGGCAAGTAAGGCCCAACCAATCACCTGCACTTGCACCTGGGGCAAGGAGGATTTTAACTTTAATACTTGAGCACACTTGATATGCTGGAAATTTTTCCTTAATTGGGTGGCCTCGTTAAAAACCCTCCTTAGGGAAAAGAGTGCCCCCTTGTCTGTTCAACTGTTTCCACCACATACAAAGCATGTATCTTTTAGCGCGAGAACGCCATTACTGTACAACTTTAACTGAAATAAAATTTTAAATGGGTGGCGTTCCACGTTCTGGGGATTGCTCCTCCCTCCAAAGTCTCTAGGCGATAGGCTCCGTTCTCCAATGTCTCCACCACTCTGTACGGGCCTGTCCACTTTGGGGATAACTTGTTTTGCATGTCATTCTGATGCGCCTTTCTCATCACCAGATCACCTTCCTGGAACCGCCTGGGCCTCACTTTAGAGTTGTGCCTCCGCTCTACTCTTCTCTTCACAGCTTCAGCACTGACTCTGGCCTCTTCTCGCACTTCGTCTAGCAGATCCAGATTCACCTTACGCTCTTCATTGGACTCTTCAGCAACGAAGTTCAAGAATCTGGGGGAGCTCTCCTGTATCTCCACAGGAATCATGGCGTCTGTCCCATAGACAAGGCTGAAGGGTGTCTCATGGGTGCTGGGCTGTGGGGTGGTGTGATAAGACCATACAATTCTGGGGACCTCTTCTGCCCAGCCTCCTTTGGCCTTGTCTAGTCTTCGCTTCAGCCCCCTGAGCAGCACTCGGTTTGCTGACTCCACCTGCCCATTGGTTTGTGGGTGCTCCACTGATGCGAAGACCTGTTGTATCTTTAACTCTTCACACATCTTCCTCAGCTGATGACTCGTGAACTGGGTGCCATTGTCGGAAACCAGCCTCTTGGGTATTCCGAAGCGGCAGACAATGTTCTTCCAGACGAAGTGTTCAACTTTCTGTGCGGTGATGTGTGCGACTGGCTCTGCCTCCACCCACTTGGTGAAATATTCGATGGCCACAATGAGGAACTTCATCTGCCTTGTCGCCAGGGGAAAGGGTCCTAGGATGTCAATCCCCCATGTATGGAATGGCCACGGGCTATGGATGGACCTCAACTCCTCAGGGGGTGCCTTATGCCAGTCTGCATGCAGTTGGCATTGTTTGCATCGCTGAGCAAACCTTATGCAATCTTCCTTCAGCTTTGGCCAGTAGTACCCCGCGCGGAGTACTCTACTTGCCAAAGCGCGACCACCTACGTGGCTTCCGCACACCCCCTCGTGCAGCTCAGACATGAGTCTGGTGCATTGCTCGCCGTGTACACAGATCTGCACAGGGTGAGAAAATCCAAATCTAAATAGGCTTCCATCTATAAGAGTAAACTTACTTGAACCCCTCTTTATTCTTTTTGCCTCTGCCAGATCGAGCGGGAGTACACCATCTTCTAAGTATAGCTGGTATGGCGTCATCCAGGTGTCGGGTTCCTTCTCCGCATGGACTTCCATCGACTCATCGGTCTTTGACGGTCGCGATCTCACCCTCGGTGCTCTTAGTGTTTCTTGGGTCAACGACCGATGACCGATCGTTAGACGCTCCATTGACTTGTATACATGAAGCACCTGGTTGTCTGATACGAACGCGCGCGACACCTTCAAGGTCTCCTGAATGACGGTCCTCTGCTTCCCCCCCTTGCCTGAGCTGGCCAGCTTAGCAAGCAGGTCTGCTCGGGCATTTTGCTCTCTTGGCACGTGCACTAACTCAAACTCGGCGAAGGACGTCTTCAGGAGCTGCACATACTCCAGGTAGGCTGCCATCTGGGGATCCTTTGCTTGGAACTCCCCCGTAACCTGCCCGGTGACCAGTAACGAATCGCTCTTGGCCAGCAGATTTCTTGCTCCCATTTCTCTTGCTAGCAACATTCCTGCGATCAGGGCCTCATACTCCGCCTGATTGTTGCTAGCTTTGAAGGCAAAACGGAGGGACTGCTCGATCAGTACCCCATTTGGTCCTTCCAGGATGACTCCAGCGCCGCTTCCCTGCTGATTAGAGGAGCCATCCACCGATAACACCCATCGGAAATCTAGCCCTTCTGCAGGTGTCGCGATTGATGATAGCTCGACTACAAAGTCCGCGAACACCTGCCCCTTGATCGGTCCTCGGGGCTCGTACTGAATATCAAATTCTGACAATTCTACTGCCCATTTGACCATCCTGCCTGCTACATCAGGTTTCTTCAATACGTTCTGGATAGGCAGATCAGTCATTACCACCACTGTGAAGCTGTGGAAGTAATGCCTGAGTCTTCTGGCTGAAAACACCACCGCCAGAGCAGCCTTCTCGAGGGCTTGGTACCTCGTTTCAGGGCCTTGCAGCACTTTACTCAAGAAGTAAACAGGCCTCTGGGCCTGGCTCTGCTCTTGCACCAGGACCGAGCTGACTGCTCTCTCCGTCACAGCAAAATATAGACGAAGGGGGATGCCTACCTGGGGTTTTCGCAAGACTGGTGGGCTCGCCAGGTACCCCTTTAACTTGATGAAGGCCTCCTCGCACTCCTGTGTCCAGAGAAATCTGTTGTTGCGTTTGAGACACTGGAAGTATGGGTGACCTTTCTCCCCTCCAGCGGACATAAACCGGGACAGAGCTGCCAAGCGACCGGTGAGCTGCTGCACCTCCTTCACCGTCGTTGGGCTCCTCATTGCCACGATCGCCGCACACTTCTCCGGATTAGCTTCGATTCCCCGCTCTGTCAAGAGGAAGCCCAAGAACTTCCCAGCCTCCACACCGAAAATGCATTTCTCAGGGTTGAGCTTCAGCCTGTACTTGGCAATGGTGGTGAATAGCTCTTCCAGATCAGCTGCATGATGCTTCTTCTCTACGGACGTAACCACCATATCATCTACATAGGCGTGTACGTTCCTTCCCAGCATGGGCGAGAGCACCCTGTCCATGAGCCGCTGGTAGGTAGCCCCCGCATTCTTTAACCCGAATGGCATGACCTTGTAGCAATAGCACGACCGTTCGGTCATAAACGCAGTCTTGCATTCATCCATTGGGTGCATCCTGATCTGGTTATACCCCGAGAAAGCGTCCAAGAAGCTGAGTAACTTTCCCCCCGAGGCGCTATCAACTAGAGCATCTATGCTGGGTAAGGGGTAAGAATCCTTGGGGCACGCCTTGTTGAGGTCAGTGAAGTCCACGCACATTCTCCACTTGCCGTTTGCCTTTTGAACCAGTACCACATTCGCTAGCCACTCGAGGTACTGGATTTCTCTGATGTGCCCTGCGGCAAGGAGCTTCTGCGCTTCGTCGTGGATCACCTTCCTCTTTTCCTCGTTGAATTTCCTTCGCCTCTGTCGCACAGGTCGAACCATGGGGTCCATCGACAGACGATGGCAGAGGAAATCGGGGTCGATTCCTGGCATGTCGGATGCTGACCATGCAAAGGCATTCATGTGCTTCTCAATCACACCCATGATCAGCCTTCGCTCTTCTTCAGCGAGGGATCCCCCTAACTTGAACTTTCTTCCCCCGACGTCCACTTCGACCTATCCTTCAGCTGGATGGGGCCTTCTCTCGCTGGCGATGACCGCCCTCGCGATCCCTGACTCGCGAGGAGTGATCGCGCCTTCCTCTTCTTCTTCAACTTGGGCTACCTGGGAGCCCCCCACCGCAACATCCTCCATCCTCTGAGCGCCCTGTGTCTCCCTTACCACCGATCGCTCTTCGCGCACGCCTGGTGGTGGTTTTGTGGTGACGTGGCACACACTTCTCTTTTGCTTCAAGCTGTTCTCATAACAGCGTCTTGCCTCAGCCTGATCCGACTTGATGGTTATCACGGTCCCCTCCATCGACGGCAGCTTCAACTTCATATGCCTTGTCGATGGTATCGCGCCCAGTCTATTTAGTGTTGGCCTTCCCAACAAGACATTGTACGCAGAAGGGGCGTTCACCACCAGGTACTTTATCTTTTCAGTGCGGGCTGTCGTTCCGTCAGTGAACGTTGTCCTCAGCTCGATGTATCCCCGCACCTCTACCTGATCTCCTGCAAAACCGTAGAGACAACCAGTATACGGTCTTAACTAGTCAGGGGATAACTGTAACTTGTTGAATGTTGGCCAGAACATGACGTCTGCCGAACTTCCTTGATCTACGAGTACTCGGTGCACTCGCCTTCCCGCAGTGATGAGAGAAATGACCACAGGGTCGTTGTCGTGTGGGACAACGTCCCGTAGATCAGCTTTCCTGAAGATGATGTCCACTTCAGGGTAATGACTCTCATTTACCGCATCTACCGCCATTACCGATCGAGCGTATCTTCTTCTCTGTGAAGCTGTGCATCCCCCACCAGAGAAGCCTCCCGCGATCGTCTGCACTTCCCCATGCATAGGGACTTCATGCTGCTGTTCTTCAATCTGGGATCCTGACGCGCGATCACCCTGCGGCTCACGTAGGTAATCTGCTAGGAAACCAGACTTCACCAACTCTGCCAGTTGGTGTCCCAGCGCCAAACAGGAATGAAGTGTATGGCCAAAGGCCTGATGAAACTCACACCATTCATTCTTCTTCCTTCCAAGTACCTTATCTGTCTTCTCTGGTACTCGTAGTCTTGCTGCTACAGCAGGAAGGGCGATGAGATCCGCCAATCCTACCATGAAGTTGTATCTCGGGGGTGCGTTATTCTCCCTTGCACGCCCCCTGCTCTGGTCTTTGCCTGGTGCATAGGGACGAGGTTTTTCCCGCACCTTCTTCCCCTCCTTGGCCTCATGCACCCTTGCTTGCTGTGGCTTTCCTTGCCCTCCACGCGGTCTTGGTGGTGCAGCACTTCGTCTCTTCTTAGAGACCTCTGTTTCTGCCACTATGTGCGCCACCGCACGTCGCCGGATCTCCGCAAAGGTGCTGGGATGGCTCCTGATGAGAGATTCGCTGAAGGGGCCAGGCAGCACTCCCTTCTTAAACACGTGCACCAACATATCTTCATCTTTGCTGGGCAATCTCACCACTTGTGCCCCAAAGCGGTTGAGGTAGTCCTTCAGCGACTCCCCCTGGTATTGGCGCACGTCGAACAGATCGTAGGACACCACTGCAGGTGCCTTGTTGACGATGTATTGTTCAGTGAAGAGCTTCGAGAACTGAGAGAAAGACGTGATATGTCCTTCTGGCAGGCTCACGAACCACTCCATGGCGATTCCGCTGAGCGTACTCATAAACATTTTGCAGTAGACAGCGTCTGAACCCCCAGACAACATCATCTGGGTGTGGAACGCCGTCAGATGCGCCTCCGGGTCTTCTACCCCCTTGAACAATGCTTTCACCCCCACCAGGTTGGGAGGCACCATGGTTCCCATGATCTCAGTGGAGAATGGCATGGGGAACGCTCTTGGAGGTGAGGGCTGCCTAGACACCCTTTCGTCAACCATGTGTTCCCTCTGCGCCTGCAGCGTCCTTCTCAACTCCTCGTTGACGCGATTCAGCTCGTCGTTCCTGCTTTGCGACGCAGCTAGCTCCGTCTGCATCCTCTCTTGTTCAACCTTTGACGCTGCGGCGTTATCCTGCAGGGTGCGCACCATTTCCAGGACCTGCGCCATTGTCACAGCTCCTTCGTCAGCGGATGGCGCAGGTGATGGTTGTCTGTTTCTAGGCATCTTTCTCTATCAACGAAACTGATAAGACTCTGGTAAGTCTTTAAAACTATGGTGTATATGGGACAACGATTCACTCGTGCCCCACGGTGGGCGTCAAATGATCCTGCCGGCAACTCGAACGTGGAGGAATCGCTCCGTAGCACTCTCTGCCCTGTCTACGCGACTGCGTCTTCTGCAGAATCACCCTCAGAACCTTCTCTTGCTTCTCCAAACGTGGCCTGCAAAACACACAGACGGCGCCTCTAGCGGCCGTTTGCACTCCGACGATCAAGTTAGTCCACAGAAACACCAAAGACTAGAAAATTAGTAATGTGTGTGAAAAACCCTTGCTCTCTGTTTTTCGTCTCCCCACTTCTCTCCCTGATTCCTCCTTTATCTCTCTGTCTCTGTTTCTGGGCATAACAGAATTCTGTTATGCTTTTCTGGCATGTGTCAGAAACCTGTTACGCTTTTCAGAGAAAGTGTACCTGCAGAATCAGAGAGTGTGGGTGTCTGTGCGTGTCCGCGCGTCTCTGCGCTGGGCTGCGCCTGTCTGTACCCTTAATGATACGGAGTGCACTTTTGTCTGGACCGCACCCCTCTCAGATGGTGACACGTGGAGGCCTGCAACTCACATCTAACCACACACGTGTCATTTACTGGAAGGGCTCTAGCGCTTCTCTTTGTGTGCCTAAGTTACGCCCTCGCGGAGTAGCTTAGGATATTTCTCTTATCTGGGTAAATCGCATACTCTTAGGAGAACGTCGGGTGTGGCTGGTCTAGGCACACTCACCAAACGTTGCTCTCTGCGTAGGCGACTTACCCTTCACGATGCCACGCACGTAATGGGGTTGAGGGAATCACCAATCACTGACTGGCTTACTAGTTCCCTCAGGCCACTCTCGTGCATGATTCCCTGAGGTGTGCTCATGCGAGATCCATGCGTAACGCTCTCGCTGGGAACCTTAGTCCCAGTTTAACTGCGTGTAACACGAGACCCCGATGACAATACACCCGATGACTGATCAGTGTTTATTCGCTTCTCGCGCCCTGCCTCCAGGCGCGAGTCTGGGAACTGGTCTGCTGGTGGCCACTTGGCTACTGACCACCGATCACCATTCTGGGTGATCTATCCCCCGACCTCTATGCCGCCTGATCTGTCGGTGGTAACTTGGTTACTGACCACCGATCACCACTCTTGGCGATCGTCCCCCTGACCTCTCTGCCACCTGGTCCACATGTCACCCTGCGAGTGGTCCACGTGGTTCTCTGTTGCTGACGTCATCGACTACCGATGACCGATCGGATCAACTATTGATAGACAAATGATAGATGCGGCTAGTGGAGGAGCACTAGTTGACAAGACGTCAGTCGCTGCAAAACACTTGATTGAGATCATGGCTTCTAACAATCAACAATTCCACATACGTAGCAACTCTGCGACACCTGTTCGTGGAGTTCATGAGATGACAACCAATTATGCAGCTGATCATGCTCAGATGAAGGCAAAATTAGACGATCTCACATCCATGATGAAGCATCTAACTATGCCTCAGATGGTTACAAGGGTATGTGGAATTTTCACTGCTAACCGTGCCACCACTGATGCTTGCCCCACTCTTCAAGAAGTTGAAGGAGGAAACAATGTTGAATGTCCTCAAGCCTATGCTGCAAACATCTTTAATGGTGGTAGACAGTCTAACCCACCTCAACAACCATTTAACCATGATTTTTCCACCAATAAGTATAATCCGGGTTGGAGGAATCATTCGAATCTTAGATGGGGTAACTCACAGCAACAACAACCATCCCCACCACCGGCTGTTGTATCAGAAAAAGGTGGATCTTCTCTGGAGGATGTAATAAAGCACATGGCTAAAGTTAATACACAATTCCAACAGAGAACAAGTGAAACAGTACAAAGAATAGATGAAAGAATACAAAGAACAGAGGTAAGCATTCATAACTTCGAAAATCAGATTGGTCAGTTCGTATGAATGAGATGAATTCCAAGGGTCTGATAAGCTTCCCTCCCAGACGACCATCAATCCACATAATGTTAGTTCCATTACTCTGAGAAGTGGTACTCAGTTGCAAGCACGTGTGCCAAAACCCACCAAAGTAGACGATCAGCTGAGATCGTCTAACACCTCCAACATTACTACTCCTTTAGCGAATGATGATCAAAGAAGGGTCCACACAAGGAATAATGACATGGATGCTCCTCCTAGACCATCTCATGAAGATGATGTACAAGGAGAAACTTTTAGTCTTGACAAAACATCTATTCCTCTTCCTTTTCCATAAAGAGTTGTTCCGACGAGCAGAAAAATGGAAGAGGTTGACAAGGAGATTCTCGATACATTCAGAAAGGTTAAGGTGAACATTCCTTTATTATACGCTATTAAACAGATTCCTAGATATGCCAAATTTTTGAAAGATCTGTGCACACATAAAAGGTGTCTTAAAGGGAACGAAAAGGTAAACATGGGAAGGAATGTTTCTGCTCTCATTGAAAAGGTAAACATGGGAAGGAATGTTTCTGCACACATAATAGGCAGTAACAAATTTGAAAACGCGATGCTTGACTTGGGAGCATCTATAAATGTTATGCCTTTATCTGTGTCTACTTCTTTGTCTCTTGGTCCTCTTAAACCCACAGGTGTAGTCATTCAACTCGCTAATAGTAGCACAGTTCAACCTGCAGGACTTATTGAAGATGTCTTTATTCAAGTAAATAAACTTGTTTTTCCTGCAGATTTCTACATTTTGGACATGGGTGGAGAGGATTCACATTCTGGTGCAACAACCATCATCTTGGGCAGACCTTTCTTGAAGACAACCCGCACCAAGATTGATGTTCATGCAGGCACACTGACTATGGAGTGTGGAGACAGTCTAGTCCAGTTCAATATCCTAGACGCTATGAAACACCCAGTTGAAGATCACTTTGGGTATCACCTTGACATTTTGGATGATATTATGGATGATATTGTGTTGGATTTTTTAGAGGACTATGATCTTTCTGATTTAATTGATTGGACAAACTCTGATATAGATGAGTTTATATCATCTGATGGTCTAAATTGTTCTAACCTTTGTGATGCAGGTTTTGCAACTAAAGCAAATGTTGTTGATACACACTTGACAACATTAAACGATTCTAACCCCGATAAATTGCAGGTTGCTGAAGTTTCTCTAAGTAATAGACCATTACCATCCATCATCCAATCGCCCTCACTTGAACTGAAGCCACTTCCAGATCATCTTAAGTATGCCTATTTGGAAAAAAAGGAGCAACTTCCAGTGATTATCTCCACTGCTCTATCCGATGAACAAGAGCAGAAACTGTTACAGGTGATTAGAGAGCACAAGAAAGCCATTGGCTGGACGCTAGCAGATATTCCAGGTATCAGCCCTGCTATTTGCATGCATAGAATTCTACTAGAAGAAGGGACAAAACTTGTGAGACAGCCTCAACGTCGGCTTAATCCCCAGATTCTTGATGTGGTGAAGAAAGTGGTCACCAAGCAGGTATCATATACCCTATCTCTGACAACACTTTGGTGAGTCCGATTCAAGTTATTCCTAAGAAATCTGGGATAACAGTGATAAAGAATGAGCGTAATGAACTTATTCCCACTAGAGTGCAGAATAGTTGGAGAGTCTGTATTGATTATAGATGCTTGAATCAAGCCACACGAAAGGACCACTTTCCCCCTCCTTTCATCGATCAAATGCTTGAACGCTTAGCAGGTAAGACACACTACTGTTTCTTGGATGGTTTTTTTGGCTATTTCCATAATTGTATTGCACCAGAAGATCAACACAAGACTACCTTTACTTGCCCCTTTGGAACCTTTGCTTATAGAAGGATGCCCTTCGATTTGTGCAATGCCCCTGGAACCTTCCAGCGTTGTATGATGAGCATATTTTCTAATTTGATTGAACATTGCATTGAAGTTTTTATGGATGATTTTAGCATTTATGGTTCTTCTTTTAATGATTGTTTGACTAACCTTAGTAAGGTACTTGATAGGTGCACAGAAAATAATATTGTTTTAAGCTATGAAAAATGTCATTTTATGGTGTCACAAGGCATAGTCCTAGGCCATATAATTTATGAAAACGCCATTCAGGTAGACCCTGCTAAATTGAATGTTATTTCACAGTTACTTTACCCCTCTTCTGTTAGAGAGGTTAGATCTTTTCTTGGACATGCAGGGTTCTATAGGCGGTTCATCAAGAATTTCAGCACGATATCACTACCTTTATCTAACTTGTTGCAGAAGGAAGTATCGTTTGATTTTGGAGAAGGATGCAAAGAGGCATTTGATTCCTTTAAAGCAACACTTGTGACACCGCTAATTATAAAACCCCCTGATTGGACACTCCCTTTTGAAATCATGTTTGATGCCTCAAATTATGCACTTGGAGCCCTTCTAGCACAATGAGTAGATGGTCTGTCACATGTGATCTACTATGCCTCTAAAACGTTAGACGATGCTCAATCTAACTACACCACCACGGAAAAGGAAGTGTTGGTCATTGTGTTTTCCTTGGATAAGTTCAGATCATATCTCCTGGGATCCAAGGTGGTTGTTTTTACTGATCATGCTGCCTTGAAATACCTACTAAAGAAGACTGACTCAAAATCAAGGTTGATTAGGTGGATGTTGCTGCTCCAAGAATTTGATTTGGAGATTAAGGATAGGAATGGGGCATGTAACCGTGTGGCAGATCACCTTAGTCGTATTGAGAAGGAACAAGATGCAGTGCCCATCCATGATGATTTCTCATATGAACATCTTCTTCTCATAACAAAATCAGTAAACAGTTCAACCAGAGCGTTTAGTGCATATACTAGGTTATCTAGCACATCTGAACTCATACATTGGTACGTTGGCATAGTGAACTACCTTGCTACTTCATTTTTTTCACCATTGGCAACCAAGGCACAAAGAGACAAACTCAAGAGTGAGTCCAAGTAATATGATTGGGATGATCCTTACTTTTGGCGTTTTTGTAGTGATTAAATCATACGTAGATGTATTCCTGACCATGAGATCCCATCTGTGCTGAATTTTTGTCATGCCTCACCGTTTGGAGGACACTTAACTGCACAACGTACTGCAAAAAAAGTATTGGACTGTGGTTTTTTTTGGCCAACCATTTTTAAAGACGCATGAACCGTCTCATCGATGTGTGAGAGATGTCAAAGAGCAAGCGCTGCTATCTCCAAAAGACAACAGATGCCCCCAACAACCCATGCTCTTTCGTGAAGTCTTTGATGTGTGGGGTATTGATTTCATGGGTCCCTTTCCTGTCTCTTTTGGATTCACTTATATCTTACTTGTTGTGGACTATGTCTCCAAATGGGTGGAGGCAATAGCCACAAGAACTAATGATTCTCATGTTGTTGCAGCTTTTATTCGCTCTAACCTCTTTTCTAGATTTGGGATTCCTAAAGCTAACATCCGTGACCAAGGCACACATTTTTGTAATAGGTTACTAGATAGTCTATTTAGGAAATATGGGGTGATCCATAGAGCATCCACACCATATCATCCACAAACAAATGGCCAAGTTGAGGCCTCCAACAGAGAAATAAAGCACATTCTGGAGAAGATGGTTAACCCAACTAGGAAAGATTGGAGTAAACGTCTTGACGATGCCCTTTGGGCCTATCGTACAGCCTATAAAGCACCTATTGGGATGTCTCCCTTTAGGGTTGTCTTTGGAAAAGCTTTTCATCTACCTGTGGAAATCGAGCACAAAGCTTATTGGGCAATAAAGGCATGCAACATGGATTATGACAAGGCAGGAGAGGAGCGAAAACTCCAGCTGCAAGAGCTGGATGAGATCCATTTGGAGGCATATGAGGACTCAAAATTTTACAAGGAGAGGACCAAGCGTCTCCATGACCACTTCATCACTGGCAAGGAGTTTGTTACAGGCCAACGTGTGTTAATGTTCAACTCTAGATTAAATCTTATGCCTGGAAAGTTGCGCTCAAGATGGATTGGTCCATTTTTGGTCACCCATGTTCATCCTCATGGTGTTGTAGAATTGCAAAGTCTAACGTCTACAAAGACATTTAAGGTGAATGGACATCATCTAAAGCTCTTTCATGAGATTCCTCAAGAAGAGACAGTGGAAGAGATTACCTTGCAAGTCCCCAATTACCTTCAAGCTTGAATGGGGAGTATTCATTTTCTTACTTTTATTGTACACATCTATTAACTGTTTTTACATTGAGGAAAATGTTTGATTTAAGTGTGGGGGAGGAGAATTATAGTTTAGGATTTTTTTTTGTCTCTTGTTTTTGTTTGCTTTGTTTGAGTTTCATTTTCTGTTTAAATAAAATACATTAGCATTTTAGGATCGTTTAATGACTGGTATGTTTCATAATTCTTGCAAATCTTGGTTTCTTGATATTTGTTGTTTGGATTTTCTTAAAAATTGATAAATAAGTTGGTTATGAGAATTTTTGGGTTGAATCTTTTGATAGGCTGTCCATGGTGAGTTTTTGAGTCGTAATTGATATATTACTTAATACTCTTTATAGTGTGTTTTCACTCATGTTTACTTATACTCTAGAACTTATCTTGATTCTTTTTTTTACAACCGTGATTTATGTGCATGAACTGAAATGATAGAGGCATTCTTTATTTAAATTAACCCACTAGCCATATTAGTCTACCTTCATGATAATTCATTTGTTAGCCCCTTGAGCCTATAGCCTTTTTTTTTTCTTATTTTTAACCCTCATTACAAGCCCTAAAAAAAAACAAACAAACATGTTTGTCCCTACCTTAGAAGATATATGAGCTTTGAAATTATTTGGGAATAAGATCTTGAATAAGTGTGGGGGTGTATCTCATTATCATAGTTTACCTCTTCAAATAAAATAAAATAAAATAAAAAGAAAAAAAGAAAAGAAAAAAGAAAAGGGAGTATAACCAAAAAAAGAAAAAGCAAATAAAGAAAAGTAGATCCTCTAAATACACTAGATTGGTTGTCTACTATATCTTGGAATAAAAGAAGAGTTGAATTGTCATGATACTTACATTTGTTTGTAGACCTATCCTCCATAGCTCATTTGTTTTTCTATGGTTTTTAAGCTTCTTTTCCCCATTTTACCTACCTTTACCTTAGCCTCATTACAACCCTTATGAAGTCCTTTTGATCTTTGATTGCACTTTTTTTCGATTGTTGTGAATATTAGCGTCTTGCTAAGTATATGGTAGTGTTTGTATGCATGAGTGCTGAGTGTAAATACAAACCCTAAACACTTGAGAGTTGGAGAGTGTCCAGTGAAGTTCTATCATTTCTATTCAACCTTTGATTTCAATTACTTGCTTGTGTATTAAAATATAAGAATTTTCATTCACATTTTTCTAGATTCCTTGATTTCTTGAAATTACATCGAATTTGTCATTATGCGTTCTTAGAATTTGCTATTTGCGCTATTTTTTATTTTATTTTTAATTATTTCAATTCTTTTCTAGTCCTTCGAGTGTTTTGCCTAGGAGTGCAAAAGGATAAGTGTGGGGGTATTTGATGAGCATATATTTATTCACATTTAATCACTTTAGTCATAGATTACTGGACTATAACAATAAATAAATTCATTGTTTTAATCCAGATTCATATAATTGAGTTTATTTGGTCCTTTATTATTATTTCTGTTAATTTTTGTATTTTTAACCTAAGTTGCTTCTTTTGGATCAAAATAGGAAACAAAATCTGATATAAAGAATTAGAGAATTAAATCTGGAAATATCTGAGAAAAGGAATTGAATGCAAATTTCTGCCAGGATATTCTCTACAACTTCTACAATTAAAATTCCTTTGCAAAATCCTCCAAAAATAGAGAAAATATATTTTGAAGATATTATTTGAGAAAATCTTTTGCAATATCTCTCACATAAATGTTGGAATCAATTACAATCAATGCATAAATCTGAATAAAATTGGAAACAATATTTATGGGAGAAAAGCAAGAATAAAATCGGAGACTATTTGGGAATGAAGATATATGTTTAATAATTCGAAATAGGAAAGGAAACATCTGATAATTGTAAAACAATACCATAAGGAAATTTTAATATGATTTTGTGCAAGGAAAAGAAGATTATAAAAGAGACTTCAAGAGAAGGAAGAAGGGGGCTTTTTGGATCGCATTTTAGAGGAGCAAACACATTCTAGACCTAGTTTTCTTTTCTTCTTTATAATACTTTTGTTTTTCCTCCGCATGGAAGGCTATACCATTTTGTTTGATTCCCTTGTAATTCCCCATTGAATTCTGAGGGTTTGGTTCATAAAAGTTTCATTTTTTTAAATTCTCTATAGCAATTGTTTTAATAGTCTAATCTCCTGGAAAACTGGTTTTTGTGAGAGGTTGTACTTGAACGCATGATTGAGAGTCTTCCTTATCTTAAACTTTGGTTTCTTAGTTAGTTTGCATTCTTCTAATTAATTTCTTGGGCGCTTGATTCAAGAGAGAGGAGATAAGCATTCCCATGGAGTATACACATGGAACAAAGTGGGTATTGATTAAACTAGTAGACGCATGCTTTACTGGTGAGTTTCAGTTGAATTAGATTGGCGCATGTTCAATCTATTTTAGCTTTGTTTAAGGATTAAGAAAGGAATAATCTTTAGAGAACCTGTGAGGAATTCAATCGTGAAATAACTTGGGAGTCAACTTGCATTCTTTACTGTTTTAAATCATCATCTATATTTTCCTGCTTAACAATCACAATTCCCTTTTATTATTATTGTTATTGTTAATCCTTATTGCTTGCAAATAAGTTTTGAATTTTGTTCACTGAACTCACTATTGGATTCTTTGGGAGACGACTTAGGGTCATCTGACCACTTTTATACTATCATCTTTCTAGCATTGAACAAGTCTACGCTGGAATTATATTAATTTGATAGCAAAACGACTGCTATCAAATTTGGCGTCATTGCTGGGGAATCCAATTTGATTTTGGTTATCAGGTTTTTTTTCTTTATCTGCAATTTATTCATTTATTTATTTTTACTTTTTTTTATTTTTTTCTTCCTAATTTAATTTTTTTTTTTACATATTTAAATTTTTGTTTTCTTCTTTTTAGTGTATATTCATTTAGTATAAGCTAAAAAGAACTAAAAAGATATCTAATGTTCAAGATTTTTTCTTGTTGTTATTTAATTTTATAAAAAAAAACAAAAAAATATAATAGTCAAGATTTTTTTTCTTCTTCTTGTTTTTATTTTATTTCGTGTATTTCTTATCTTTATTTATTTTTTATTTCATTTTATTTTATATCTTATATGTTTTAAAGTTATTTTTTATTTTGTTTTTTCATTCTTCATTTATTATTATTTTTATTTATTTTCTATATTTTATTTATTTCTTTATTTATTTTTGCATAATTTCTTTTTTCTCTAACTCTTTTTTTAAAATCATTAAGTATAGCATTTTTTATATAGGATTGCATTTAGGGTAGATACTTCAGTTGCTACTCTTTGATTTTTTTAATTTTTTTAAAGCAATCGGGGAAGACTTGGTTTTTAAGTTTGTCCATTTGTGACTCACCTCTCTTTCCTGGGAGTTGACTTGGGTTGTTTCTTAAAAAAAAAAGATTTTGCTCTGAAGGGTCTAATAGGAACTTCAATTAATACATGTCTAGTTCATCACCAACTGCTGCTGTAAATCCTAGTTCATCACCGACTGCTGCTGTAAGTCCTAATTTTGGAATTATTGACGGACGAACCCTTAGAGAACTTGTTGCTCCATATGTTTCCTTCCAAACTATGTGTATCCAATACCCAAATGGGCAATGTGAGCTTAAATCTGGTTTGATACACTTGCTGCCTAAATTTCATGGCCTTGCAAGTGAAGATCCACACAAACATCTTAAGGAGTTCCACACAGTGTGCACCACCATGAGGCCAGCTGGGGTCACAGAGGAGCACATCAAGCTTAAAGCATTCCCTTTTTCACTCCAAGATGCAGCTAAAGATTGGCTATATATTATTTGCCGGCAGAATTAGTGACTAATTGGGAAGGGTTGAAAAGAGTGTTCCTTGAAAAATTCTTTCCAGCATCTAGAGTCACATCAATAAGAAAGGAAATATGCGGGATCAGACAACAAGACAGAGAAAGTCTCTATGAATACTGGGAAAGATTTAAAAGGCTATGTACAAGTTGTCCATACCACCAGATTAACGAACAACTTCTAATACAATATTTTTACAAGGGTCTGATGGTTATTGATAAACAAATGATAGATGCGGCCAGTGGAGGAGCGCTAGTTGACAAGATGCCAGTTGCTGCAAAACACTTGATTGAGATCATGGCTTCTAACAATCAACAAGTCCACACACGTAGCAACTCTGCAACACCTGTTCGTGGAGTTCATGAGATGACAACCAATTATGCAGCTGATCATGCTCAGATGAAGGCAAAATTAGACGATCTCACATCCATGATGAAGCAGCTAACTATGCCTCAGATGGTTGCAAGGGTATGTGGAATTTGCACCGCTAACCATGCCACTGATGCTTGCCCTACTCTTCAAGAAGTTGAAGGAGGAAACAATGATGAATGTCCTCAAGCCTATGCTGCAAACTATGTTGAGGCTTGGATGGTAAGTGAAGTAACTTAACTTTTTTTATATATATAACATTAATAAGTTTATCTTATATACTTCACTTTGTTTATTTCAATTATGACAGGATCGGAAGAAAGCTCAAGAGATAGCTTTGAAGAATGTTACCCCGCACGTACTCTCTCGTTTGGGGTATCGAAAACTTGAGCAATCACTGATGGTGGAAAAGGAGCAATCTAAACAGGGGACGTCGAATGAGAATGTGGAAACAGGGGTCACTTCTCCTCCATCACCACCTTTTCGCCATGTAAAATGGAAGAGGGCCCAAATTAAAAAGTCGGGTGCACCAAGTTCTGAGCAATCTGGGGTTATCATCGAAAAAATTGTAAGTTATTTTTAGTTATTTTCATTTATTTTAAAGCATTAATTATATTAAAAATTGATATGATTTTTGTGTCTTGCTGGATTCCTTGGAATTCGACGGTAATTTTGTTGCTGAAGGTCGTCACGATATCCTGGTTGAAGCAATTGGAGACCTGAGTACTGTGGTCGTGTCCGTGCAACTCGACAAGGGGTTGGAGTAAAACTATATTTTGGAGTTTCACAACAACAGCCATCCTCCTCCTCCAAAGAGAGCGAAACTGAAATGAAGACTAAGATACGTGAAGAATTAATGGAGATGAGAAAGGAGACTGATCTGATGCGGCTAAAGATGAGAAAGGAGAATGATCGAATGCGACAAGAGTTTCTATCGCAACAACTTTGTGCTGAGCCGATTCAACCCCTTGTTAGTCCCACTCCCAAGAGCACAAAGGGGAGTTGTGCTGCTCCTATAACATCAGGGGATGATATCATTGGGCAGACGAGGGAATGTGAGCTACTGGTAGCAGGCGACAAGCTTCCTCGGGTGGTAGTCCTTGGAAAAGTCTATGAAAAGGCCACCACCTTACATAATGTTCCTCTCTCCCCTGATGTGGCGAAGGTAAGAGTTGAAAAAGTATGAGTACCTAATGCTCGTGTTCCACTACCTTCAGATTAGGTAACCACTGTGGCCGATGCATTTCAGACATTCGTTGCCTGACCCTGACACCTCATTCGATTTATGCCACAACCTCATGTTATAATTTCATTTCATTATATTAATTTTTATTTATATTTATATATTACATATAATTTAATACAAATGTTCTTTATCTTGTAAAAACCTATTCGGAAACCAAGTCCGGAGAAGAAGTGTGAGGTTCCAGTTGACGATCATATAGCTTCCTTAGGTCTAATTGCTAGTCAGATTGGTAATCAACCTTTTGAAGTTTCGTGGGATGATAAGTTTTTTCAAATAAATACTGAACTGCCACTAATGATGTACAACACAAATTTATTAGAATTTGTAGCTGGGAATTAAGAGCTCAATATAAATATAATTCAATTTTTTATGATGTAAGTATCTTTACCTATTTTTCAATTTACTTTATGTTAAAATATTATTGATTATGCTTTAACTAATAACTTATAGGTTTTTGCATGGAGTCTGTCTCACTGAGGAGAAGGAAAATGTATATGGATTCTTAGATCCTGGATATACTAATCCCGTTGGACCAAGGTCATATGAGACCCAAGCATACATCACTAACACCCTGGAAAAAGAGGGAAAACAAATTTATTTATGCCCTTATATTAATGAGTAAGTTTAATTATATGTCATGGATGACATAGGCATCATTGACAGTTACTTGTCTTATCAATGGTTGATAAGACTGCTGTGTGGTTCTGTTCCCTACACAAGAAGATACCCACAAATTTTAAGAATATCATTGATACGTAAGTACACTATAAACTTTACTTTGTATGTTACTAATTAACCATCTACTAACGAGGTTTTTTGTATTAACCAATTCATAGCGTGGATATAACATCCTAAAAGGTCGATCCAGTTCAAATAATTTGAACTAGATAAGAATAAAGGTTTGTAATTTTCTTCTTTCTCTTATCATTGTTTATCAATATACTAACTTTTACTTTTTATTGAATTATAGTGAAATAAACAACTAGGAAGCTATGAGTGTAGCTATTACATTATGCAATGGATGATTACCATTGTAAGACTAGGTGTTAAAATTGGTTGGAAAGAGGTAACATGATATGTTAAATCATTTTTATAATTCTTGAACATTTATGTATCTTAAAACTAATTTATGTCAACTATATTTTGGAATGCAGTTATTCACGAAAGAAATACCAACGAATTCGGAAGCCATGTCATTTGTGAGACATTCTTGGTCCACATATTTCATAAATTTTTATAACTCTAGGATAGTTGATCAATAGTGTAGGGATTATATGTAATTTGATTACTTGTTTGTAATGTACATTTTGATTCTCTGAATTTATCTCTATATTTATGAATTTGTCTGGCTGGTACATTTTTATCAATATACAGGTTAATTTATATGGGTTTGGGACAAAACAGATTGCACTAAAAAATAAACCACTATTTACAAGTGTGGTTATTTACCAAAGCCGCATTTGTAAATCAAGCGCATGATTTACAAATGCGGCTATTACCAAATACACATTCGTAAATGTGATTTACAAATGCGGCTTTGGTAATAGCCGCATTTGTAAACCCTAAACCCTGTCACCTCATTCAAAAGCATATACAAATGCGGCTACCTGAAATAGCCTCACTTATAAATAGTATTTACAAATGCGACTATATAGCCGCATTTGTATCTCTTTGATTTACGAATGTGTGCTGATCAAATGCGGCTCTATAGCCGCATTCGTAAATGTAAAATAACCACCCTTGTTTAGCATTTTTGCGCTAGTGGTAGTTACGTGTTAATTGATTATACTTATTATAAACAAATATTGTAATAGCCAATTTATGTGAAACAAAAAATTATCTAAATCTAGATGATTTATGGAAATCCATATATGATTGAATTAGGCAAAGTTTGTAAAACGAACTCTTAAATGTTCATTTCTAACACGAACTCTTAGATGTTCGTTTCTAACACGAACTCTTAGATGTTCGTTTCTAACATGAACTCTTAGATGTTCGTGTTAGAATGGATGGCTTTAAACTAGACGGGGGGTGAATTGTTTAAAGAGGGTTTTCGCAAACTTTTAAGCCAAGAATGAAATTTCTTCAAGAAACAAATGATAAGAAATTCAGTTTGCCATAACACAAAGCAAAAACAACAGCACCAGAAAAACAATCAGTTGTTTCGCAGAAACAATCGGTTGTTTATACCAGTTTGCAAATATTAAAACTGAATTTAAAGAGATTAAGGAGAGAGAGAATGCACACAGATGTTTATACTGGTTCACTCTAAACCCAGAGCTACATCCAGTCTTCTCAGAAACCACTGAGGAAATCCACTAAGAAATCAAACCTAGATCACTTACAACACAACCAAGAAAGTGACCTTGATCCCTTCAAGACACACACTTCTCTTGGCCAACACACCAACACTAAGAATGTTGATTTTGATTCCCTCAAGAACACACAACACTTCTCAGCAAACACACAAAGATTCATGTTCAACAGATACAAGGATTACACTTGTTACAGAAGCAATTCTGAAATCAATACAAGTAGAAATCCTATCTCACACTCTTTGATCTGTCTCAATCTCTAAGCAATCTCAACTTTTCAAAATCAGAATTTCATATAACCCAAATCTGTTTTTCTGTTTTATATCAAAGTTATTGTTTGTTATCAAATCTTAACAAACTATTCATTGCATTTAAGGATTGGTCAAAGCATTAAAAACTGGAGCGTAAACAGTTAGAAAATCATTTAATGCTCAGTCAAAGCACAAACCATTTTTCTGTTATGGTACCAAAACAAACAATCGGTTGTTTCCACGATTCAATCGGTTGTTTTGGTTTTGACAGCTCAACCATTTGAAAAATAGTTTTCAATCTTTTCTAAAAACACCTAAGTATAAAACAATCGGTTGTTTCGACAAAACAATTGGTTGTTTTTCACTTAGTTTGAAAAACACTTTTCTTTTAAAAAGATTGAGAATACCTATGCTTTGGATTTAATCAAGAGTGGATTACAAAACTCAATCTACCCCAGATCCTATCTAAGACAACTCAGCAACAGCAAGCACAGCCTAGCCTTCAACATCCTTCAAAGGGTTTGGATTCTTCAAAGCTTGAACACCATTTGGTTCAACAATCTCCCCCTATTTGATGAAGACAAATCCCTGATGCGTGTGTTGTACCTGATTGAATCTGAAGCAGTTCCTGCAAAGCACAGTTTTAAGCAAAACATAGAACTTCTGATATTTGGTTAGCACAAAAACAAATATAAAGGTTCAGAACATAATATCATAGCAAAGAACAAACAAAAAACAAATATAGGAGCAAAAACCTATAAGGTTTCACCCATCCAAACTGTTTTGCAGAATATAAAAACTGAAATTAAACACAGCATATATCTCCCCCTATTTGTCTTCACAAATAGACAAAGAGAAGAGATAAACAAGATAAGTGGTCTCAATACATCAGATTTAAAACAGCAAAAGTAGAAAAAAATAGAAAACTGATACAACCACCAAAACAATCGATTGTTTCGATACATCAACCGGATGTTTTTCTTCATTCATCATCATCAGCATATTGAAGATAAAAGATTTGGTTATGTACTACCTCGATCTGTTCATCTAGAGTCATGAAACGTGCATTCATGTTGTCAAACCTGTTATCAATCCTCTGGAAATTGCTGACACAAAGATCATGGAGATTCCTTTGATTCTCCGCAAAGCTATCAAGCCTATTTACCATGAATCTCTCAAAAGGAGACATGGTTTGCATCCTTTCTTCTTGATTTCCAGCACCAGCACTAGGTCCAGCATCTTGATGTGCTTTAGGTAGATCTTCATGTTTAAAATCCATATCTGCAGCATGTTCATCTTCTTCATGATCAGCAGTAGCACTAGATGAGGCTCCAAGGTCACCATCTTTGCTAATCCATTTGCCACCTATTTTGGTGAATCCCATTTTACTGAGAGATCCATTGTTCAACTCTTGAGTTGACTTGACCAACTTAGATGTTTCATCTTCTAGGTTCCTTCAAAATATAGCAGAAATTTAGAAACCAAAACAGCATATGGATAGTGATAGTCACTTAACCTCATTGCCTTTTGCATGTGCTCTTTGACGATGTGGATCCAATTAATTCTGATCTTCTTTATAATGCAGAAGATGTACACCAGATCCTCCTCTGTAATAACAGAATGATTGCTCCCCCTTGGAGTTAGAATCCAAGTCACAATGAGGGCTAGCAACCTTTCATCAAGCTTTAAGCCACCAACCGAGCAAGTCCTAACTTGTGCATTTTGGTTCTTCAAGCAACTCTTGTAGTATTGGACTTTGTTGAAATCCTCCACTACTCCAAGGTTCCCCTTGTTAATCCTGAGGCCTGAGTACTTTAAACCAGCTACAGCAGTCCACACCTCATGTGTAATCTCCATATCTACACCTTTTACATGAGAAACAAGGTTGTTTCCCTCAAACTTGAGATTTGTGTAGGAAACTCTTACCAAATCTGGGTAGATGTTTCCCTTCATCTCCAAGAACTTTCTAAGGGATTGATCTTTGAGGAGCCTTCTGACATTGTCCAGCTTTTGGCTTTTCAGCCAATCAAAGCAAACAACTTTAGGGTTGTTTATCACTTTGGTGCTAGTCTCAAATCTATATCTCTCAATTAGATCATTATCACCAGAAAACCATCCTTCAAGCCTTCCACCAAACCTTACTGCTATGGTTTTGACTCTCAGATTTTCAGAGAGAGGACTTGACCATGTCCTGCACAGAAAACATCAGAAAAAGCAGAAAATCACATGGTCTTCACATGTGATCTTTGACTAGTCATTAAAAGCTCTTAAATTTCCAAGATTATGGAATATATTCCTTTATGACTGTTGTAACTTCTTTCTGAGCGTGATTAGCTTTCCACACAGGTTCATAGACCAAGGATTCTCTCTTTAATTTGATCTGCAACGGATAGAAATTCTAAATAGAAATTAAATTGATTTCTTCACAGTGCTGTCAGACTCAAAACAATCGGTTGTTTCAAGAAAACAATCGGTTGTTTCAAGAAAACAATCGGTTGTTTTTCTGCAGCAGTAAACTCATTTTGAATTTTTAAGCATGGGCAGAATTAAATCAAAGCAGATGAAATTGAACACTTTAAAGAGGTTATACAAACATGTAAAAGAACTTAAAAACAGAAAATAATAACAGAGATAAGGAATGTCTTATCCTTTGTGTTGTTCTTTCAATGACCCATGTGCTTTGAGATCAAGAAGCCTTAATTTGATTGTTGAAGGCTTTTGGACAGATACATAACATTGATTCAGCTTCAATGTTGGTCTTTCCTTTCCAAAAACTTGATCAAATGACTCAGTTCTTCACACTTCTTTAGATTTCCTGCATAAACATGAGTTCAAGCAACAAGATTTAGCCCTTTCACAAATGTGGATCCAATTGATTTCTTTTACTCATTTGGAACCTCACATCCTTTAGGAATCCATTTCATGTAGCCCTGGGAACAGAAAACTTTCTTATTTTGCAGAATCTAACCGAATGGCCCTTTTTCATGCAATAAAAGCATGTAACAACCGGTTGTTTCGACTTAACAATCGATTGTTTTACTGGCTTTCTTAAAAAAAATTGAAAACTTATCTTGTTTGTTTTGTGGATTAAAGCCTAAACCAGCCTTTCCAAAAACACATCTTTGAGATGCCAAGACATTCTGAAAGTTAGATTTTCCTTTTGAAAGCTTGTCCATAGTATCAACAAGATAATGCACATTTTTCTCAAGATTTTCACAATTTTCGCAAATGAGAGTGTCACACTTGCAAGAAGAATTTTTGAAATGTGTTTCTATATTTTTGTAATCATTTTTAAATTTTTCAATCTCATCTTCAAGTGCTTTCACTCTCTTTTCTAGCCAGCTGTTAAGTTCTTTCAATCGGTTGTTTGAAAGTACCAATCAATTAGCTTCATCGTGAGTTTCTTGAAAAGCTTCAAGCAATTCGTTATAATTTTGTTCATTTAAAGAAGCACATGAACTTACCTCACTTGAGCTACAGGATTCATTATCATCTTCTGCAATCAAACAGATGTTTGCTTTCTCATCTTCACTTGATGAAGAGCTTGATGATGATACTTCATTTTCATCCCAAGCTATGTAGGCTCTCTTTGTCTTGTTCTTCTTTTCCTTGTTGCTAGACTTCTTCTCCTTGATTTTGTTTGGACAATCTGCCTTTAGGTGACCTTGCTCACCACAACCAAAACAATTATAGTTATTTGAATTAAAATCATTAGATTTCTAGTTTCCATACCTATCTTTGTTGTTGTCCTTGTTGCGGTTCCTTTTCAAGAATTTGCTAAACTTTCTTGACAGCAAGCTAAGGTTTTCCTCATCACTATCATCACTGGATTCTTGTTTGCCTTTGTGCTTGGAAGCTTTTAAGGCTATGCTCCTTGCGTACTTGTCTTCGCTTTCTTGAACATTGAGTCGATTCATTTCTAACTCATGTTCCCTAAGCTTGCCAAACAAAGAAGCCATACTCAAGGATGTTAGATCTTTAGATTTGGATATAGCAGTTACCTTAGGTTGCCATGCCCTATGAAGACATTTTAAAATCTTGATGTTTAGCTCTTCCTTTTCAAAGGTCTTGTCAAGGCTCATGAGATGATTGATTATGTGCGTGAATCTTTTCTGCACTTCAGCAATTGTTTCACCTTTGAGCATTCTGAACATCTCATACTCTTGGATTAGAGTATACTTCCTAGCTCTCTTTACCTCATTTGTACCTTCATGAGTTACCTCCAAGGTGTCCCACATTTCTTTTGATGATTTGCATTGAGAGACCCTGAAAAACTCATCTGAATATAAAGCAGAGGTTATTATATTTTTGGCAATGCAATCGAATTTGGCCTTCTTGCTTTCTGAATCAGTCCATTGAGACCAAGGCTTTTCAATGATAGATCCATCGTTTTCTAACTTTGGGATAAAAGGACCATTTTCAATTGCATCCCAAATTCCTTTGCCAAGTGATTCCATAAAGATTTTCATTCTCACTTTCCAAAATTGGTAGTTCAAACCACAAAACAGAGGTGGTCTATTGATTGAAGCACCTTCCCCAAAAGGTAGTCTATCAGCCATTTAAAAAAAAAAAGTTTTAGGATCACACTTGAATAAATTTCAAGAACCAAGCTCTTGATGCCAATTGTTCGAATGGATGGCTTTAAACTAGACGGGGGGTGAATTGTTTAAAGAGGGTTTTCGCAAACTTTTAAGCCAAGAATAAAATTTCTTCAAGAAACAAATGATAAGAAATTCAGTTTGCCAAAACACAAAGCAAAAACAACAACACCAGAAAAACAATCGGTTGTTTCGCAGAAACAATCGGTTGTTTATACCAGTTTGCAAATATTAAAACTGAATTTAAAGAGATTAAGGAGAGAGAGAATGCACACAGATGTTTATACTGGTTCACTCTAAACCCAGAGCTACATCCAGTCTTCTCAGAAACCACTGAGGAAATCCACTAAGCAATCAAACCTAGATCACTTACAACACAACCAAGAAAGTGACCTTGTGATGGAATGAGAAGCCAAATCAAATGCAAATTCCCTCCTAAATGACACTAAAATGGCGCCAACTAGAGCATGAGGAAGGTGTGACTTCCTTCCTAGTTTTGGCACCTCCTATATGACATCTACACCCCCCTAACAAGTCACATGGACAAAGTGACTCTCTCTAATACATTCACACCTATTTATTATGATGGAAACCAAGTAGAGGAAGCTCAAGTCCATGAAGCCCAAGCCCAACAAGGGGCCCAAGCCCAACGAGTCACTAGGAGCATGGCAAGAGCTTTGGGACAAGAGTATCAAAAGATGACTCTTCTTATTTCTATTGTATAGAGTAGGGGTGCGGATATTAAATAAATAGGTGTGAATGTATTAGAGAGAGTCACTTTGTCCATGTGACTTGTTAGGGGGGTGTAGATGTCATATAGGAGGTGCCAAAACTAGGAAGGAAGTCACACCTTCCTCATGCTCTAGTTGGCGCCATTTTAGTGTCATTTAGGAGGGAATTTGCATTTGATTTGGCTTCTCATTTCAGCACCTCTTAGGCTATAAATAAGGTACTTTCCTTTGTAATTTTAGAATTGGAAAATAGAAGTAGAGAAACTATACTCAAGTTTAGAGAGAAATTGTGAGTTTTGTTGTCTTCTTCTTCCTTTGCCTTATCTTGGGTGCCAATGGTGAGCTTCAAGTGGCGGCAACCTTTCACTTATCTTGGAACAAGACTCCAAGTGGCGTGAATGCAGTTCCAAATTCTCAAATCCAGCAAGCTTCACTCAATAAGTGTTCATTCTTTCATCTCTTGTAATTTCAATCGGTAGTTTCAAATGTTTTAGTGTTCTTCATCCTTTTCACTGTTTGATTTTGTGTTTCTTAGCTTGTTCTTCAATTTCTGTTCGGTTCTTGGTGTTTTCTGTTTTCAATTGCGTTTATATCATGTTCCATGGTTGTGTAAAAGGAAATAGCACTCTTAATGAGTTTGGATCATCATTTTGGAAGGCTTGGTCTCCATTGATGACTCCTTAAGCTTCTTTGCAACCATTCTGTTTTCAGCTTGTTGTTTTTGTGATTTTGATTTCGTTTCCTTTGTTCTAAGCACTCTTTGATCCTTTAAATGTTGTTATCCTTCTCCTATAATGTTGTTTTCAAGAGTTCTAAAGTGTCTATGTTCAATGCAACTCATATCATGTGGTATCTAGAGCTATGGTTTTGTGCAAATTTTTTTTTGAGTTGCTGGACACTTTGATTCTGTTTTGTGATTAGTAATTCTGGCTTTTAGGCTTATTTGAGTTTTATTGATGTTTTCTTTATGTTGCCTATCATATGTTTGAGTATTTTCCTTTTTGAATCCATACAAGTTTTGTCTTAGTCTTGTTTTTCCATAATTGTCATCACTTCTTGTAGTACTTTTCTTGAATTTTTTGTTTCTTGCTTTGGTGTCATATAATTTTCTGAGTTTGAGATTTGATCCTTTGTGCATTTTCTGTTTTAGAATTGAGTTCATACTTGTATTCTAGACCTATACAAGTTCATATACATCATTTTCCATTATGTCTTTGCTAGTTCATAATTCTGTTTTTCATTCCTATTAGGATTCCTCTGTTTTCTGAAAACGTGCTCACTGTTTTCCTTATTGCAATTGATTTACTCTCTCGAAAATTCTGAAATTCTGGATTTGTGTTCTTCAAAGTGTTATAAAAGCATAGAAAAAAGAAGTACTCAAAAATTCAAAGTACACAAAAAATGATAAATAAAATACAACAAGTGTACAATTCTGCCGAACAAAATACGGTAATCTGGCAGCGATTTTGAAAAATTTATCTCAATTAATTGGCTTACTGCTTTTAAGTAATTCCAGTGCCATTATTGAATTAACATCTCGAAGTTTCTGTGGTTTAAATTTCATAATCCAGTTCACTCTATATCATTCCAGTTAAATCAGTGAACATCAAGCACAGTTTGCATAAAAAATATTTTCCAGTAGCTTGTTTTTGTTTTCTTCATCTACTCTAGTGCTTTTCTTTAGGTATCTTTTGTGTGCCTTCTTTTTCATTGAGTTCCTTAATTTTCTTGCTTGTCTTTTAGTTCATATTCTTTTCTAGTTTTGTCATATCTTGCATTCTGTTTTGGTTTAGCTTTTCTTGCTTATACCTTTTCTTGTTTGTCTTCATTATTTCCTCTAAGTTTTGTGGTGACTTGTTCTTAAGTAAGTGTGGTTTGCTTTGACATTTTTCATTTGAAGCTCATCCAATCCACAAGAGAGGCTTGGTTAAGGAAAGAAAACTTTTCTTGGAGTGGTTTGAATACATTCTTTTGGCCTTTTCCAGCAAGCTACATATTGCTTTATTTTGCTAACAAGTTTCTTTAATTGTTTGTTTCTGTTTTTTGTATTTTTTTTTTTATCATGTCTAATTTTTCTAGTGGAGAATCCTCCAAACCTTGCTCACCTCAAAAGGCAGCTCTCTTTGAAGATTTAAAGAATGCTAGACAATCAAATGCTCAATATCTTGATGTGATAAGACAAATGGAGGCAAGGCTCCAAAGCTTGGAGTTAAGCCGTGAAGAAGTCCATCAAAACCGGGAGAGAAGACATCATCCTCCTCTTCGGCATTCTTCAAGGCATTCTCATTCTTCTCATGGATATTATGAAGACAATGCACGGCCAAGGCACCATCACCATGAAGAGAGGCGCCAACATGTGGCTGGCCCTTATTCACCTAATGTAAAACTTCCTAGCTTTAGTGGTGAAAGTGATCCTAATGTGTACTTAGGGTGGGAGGCAAAGGTTGAGCAAATATTTGATGTAAATGGGGTTATTGATGATCATAGGGTTAGATTAGCATCTTTAGAATTCTTAGACTATGCCATGCAATGGTGGCATCAAACTCTCTTGGACATTGACCTACACAAGAGACCGCCCGTGGTCTCTTGGGATGATTTCAAAGCTTGCTACGCGCTAGATTTGTGCCTCCACACTTTAGGAAAGACCTATTGTTGAAACTCCAACGGTTTCATCAAGGCACGCTAAGTGTGGATGATTACTTTAAACAATTAGACACGCTTTTACTAAGAGTTCATATGGATGAGAGTGAGGAAGCTAAGATAGCTAGGTTTGTTAGTGGCCTTCGAAGGGACATTCAAGACGTGGTAGAGCTACAAGAATATTCTTCATTGCAAAATGTAGTTCACCTTGCTAGTAAAATTGAAAATCAACTTACAAGGAAAAATGCTTTCAAAAATTCTTCTAAAGATAGCTACTACCACTCTTCTTGGAAAAATAAAAATAGCTCTTTTTCAAATCTCCCTTCTAAGGACTCTACTTTCAAACCTATAGATTCTAAGCCTTCCACTTCCACTTCTAGGCCTAAATCACCAACTAAATCGTCTAGTAAGAAGTGTTTTAAATGCTTAAGCTATGGACATATTGCTTCTAATTGCCCTTCTAAACGAAATATGTATATGCATGATGGGGTAGAGGGTAGTGAGCATGAGTCTGAATCTTCTAGACATTCCTCACCTTCTAGATCCCCAAGTGAGAGTGAGAGTGAAAGCCCACATGAGGGTGACCTATTAGTAATAAGACGCATACTTGGACAAGTTTTAAAACCTTTTGATGAAACTCAAAGAGAAAATATTTTTCATTCAAGGTGTCTTATTAATGATAGGGTATGCTCTTTGATTGTGGATGGGGGGAGTTGTGCTAATGTGGCAAGCACAAGAGTGGTAGACAAGCTTGGATTATCTACCATCTCTCATGCCAAGCCCTACAAATTACAATGGTTAAGTGAGGTAGGTGAGATTGTTGTTAACAAGCAAGTCCTCATTACATTTTCTATTGGTAAATATAAAGATGAGGTCTTGTGTGATGTTGTCCCAATGGAAGCCACACATATTCTTTTAGGTAGGCCATGGCAATTTGATAGAAAAGTTTTTCATGATGGCTTTACCAACAAAATGTCTTTTAACTTCCATGGGCACAAAGTCATTCTTAAGTCTCTCTCTCCAAAGGAAGTTCATGAGGACTAAGTCAAAATGAGAGAAAAGAGAGAGAAAGAAAATGATAAAAAAAGTTCCAAGAGAAGCCTTCTCATATCTTCACAACAAGTTAAAAAGGTAATAGTTACTCAAAAGCCTATTTTTTTAGCTATTCCTAGAACTATTGAATGTGAGTCGGCTAAGGATAGTCCCACATGTTTGGACAATGTGGTAAAGGAATATGAAGATGTGTTTCAAGATCCTCCTAAAGGCTTACCACCTCTAAGAGGGATTGAACACCAAATAGACTTCATGCCCGGGGTTTCTTTACCAAATCGCCCTGCATATAGGACCAATCCCCAAGAGGCCAAAGAAATTCAACAACAAGTTGAAGATTTATTAGCTAAGGGGTGGGTACATGATAGCATGAGCCCATGTGTTATGCCTGTCATACTTGTCCCAAAAAAAGATGGGACATGGAGGATGTGTACACATTGTCGCGCTATAAATAACATTACCATCAAATATAGGCATCCCATTCCTAGGTTAGATGACTTGTTGGATGAATTACATGGGTCTAAAATATTTTCCAAAATTGATCTTAAGAGTGGTTACAATCAAATTCGAATTAAACATGGCAATGAATGGAAAACCGCTTTTAAGACCAAATTGGTTTATATGAGTGGTTAGTCATGCCTTTTGGGTTGACTAATGCTCGTAGTACCTTCATGCGACTCATGCATCATGTATTAAGAGCATTCATTGGCAAGTTTGTTGTGGTTTACTTTGATGATATTCTTATATATAGCTTGTCTTTAGAAGATCATGAGTCACATGTTAGACAAGTCTTAGAAACTCTTAGGAAGGAGAAGTTATATGCTAATCATGCTAAATGTTTCTTTGCATTAGATCATATAGACTTCCTAGGGTTTGTGGTAAGTCATAAAGGGGTGCATGTAGATCAAACAAAAGTTGCAGCAATTCAACATTAGCCTACACCCACCAATGTCAATGAGGTACGAAGTTTTTATGGACTTTGATGTGATTCCACTAGCACAATTAGAATGATTCTTGACATTCTTAGGAATAAACTTGAGTTGGACAATAGTTAGGCACTTTTTCTTAGAATTGGATCAATGTTCTAAGTTAAGAACTCACCAAAACTAGCACCAAATCCAAACTCATATGGAAGTTCCACATATTGTCAAATTGAACCGAACAAAAATGAGAGGAAAAGCAAATGCACCGAATAGAAATGGCTAAGAACAGAAATGAACCGATTAAAATGAATTAAAAGGCAAGAAAGCTGAAAAGGAGTGATGGAAATGTAAAGGCACCGAACCAAAACATGAAAAAGAATAAGAACAGCTGCTGGAAAATGAACTAGCCGAACCAAAACACAAGAACACAAGCTTAAAACATGAATATCAAAAGAGAAGGAAGGAAGGAGAGGAGAAAGCTCATGAAAATGGATGTATGGTTGGATGATCATGCCACTAGAAGGATGGAGACTCCTAGATGAGTGTGCAAGCCGCCACTTGAGGTAACCATGGAACCATCAAGATAAGACTAGTGAAGAAGGCACAAAGCTCTCCAATGCTCTCTCAAAAATTGAGTATAGTTTCTCTAATCAAAATTCAAATCTGAATTGTACAAGCTAAGCACCTTTATTTATAGCCTAGAGGTGCTGAAAAATAGGTGGGAAAATCCAAATAAACTCATTTGAAATTCCCACCAAAAACAAGTCACATGGGAGGTGTGACCTTTTTCTACTATGACACCTCCTAAAAACTATACCTACACCACTCTCCTAAGTCACATGGACAATGTGACTTTAGTTTACATTTTCACACTCCTTTATTTAATAACCACACCTCCTAAAACTATACAAGAGTATTTCAAAGCTTGGCCTTGCCCCTCATGGGATGGACTTGGGCTCTTTGGGCTTTGGCTTTCTTGGGCTTGGGCTTGGGCCTGATCTTTATTTTATGTCTTCTTTTTAATTTTGAGAAGACTAGAAGGAAGAACTTCAAATGTGAGGGTGGATGTCCTCTTCCTCCATTAATAAAAGCCTCCTTTATTTGATTCTCATCATACTCCTCGAGTTGGAGAGAATTCGTCCACGAATTCTGAATCCCTGCATATAACAAAGTCAGTTTATTCTTACAGTTAAAAGTGGAAGAAAAAGGAAAACATGACTTAGCATTTGGAAACAATGGGATTTTAGAAAAGGAGGTTTTATAAAACGACCAAGTTGGAAAAATTTGTTTAGGAATGATGATATCTTTTGGAAAAAGTCCTCTTAAATGGTGACAACCATTAGAAGGTATGAAAAAATCATCCCTAACATTTTTAAACCAAGATGGTGGTGAAGTAAGAACCTTTGGTAATGAAAAAGATAAGGAAGGAAAACACCTTGGATGTGAAAGTATAAGACCCATGTCAACTTGGCCTTCTTTGTCTTTTTCATTTTTACTTGTGGTAGGTGGGTGAGTGAGGTCTTGTTTTACCTTGTTTAGCTTTAAGATTTGCTTTTATGGACAATGAAGAGCTATGTGCCCAAAACCTAAACATTTAAAACATTTGATATTTGATGTTTTGGTAGGTGAGTTAGGAGTAGAAGGATTTGTAGTAGAAACTTTTTTTGGAAACAAGGTTTGTTTGGAAAAATTGGAAGGAGAATTTTGAGTAGAAATTTTGTTGGCATCCTTCCTAGAAGAGTTGTAGAAATCATCATGATGAGTATTATAGAAAGTTGTTTTCAAAAGATAGGATTCCACCTTGATGGCTTTGTGAAACACTTTCTTTAAAGAAGAGTACTCATTTAATTCTACAAATTCTCTAATATCTCTTCTCAAACCACGTACAAATCATTTTATCTTTGACTCTTCATTAGCATGTATATTCATTTTAGTCAAAGTTGTTTGAAAATCTTGAAAGTATTCATCTACCATCCTATGTCCTTGAGGAAGCCTTTGGAACAAATCATCCCTAAGTCACCTACCAAAACTTCAAATATCAAATGTTTTAAATGTTTAGGTTTTGGGCACATAGCTCTTCATTGTCCACAAAAACAAATCTTAAAGATCAACAAGGAAAAACAAGACCTAGCTCACCCACCTACCTCAAGTAAAAAAGAAAAAGACAAAGAAGGCCAAGTTGACATGGGTCTTATCCTTTCGCCTCCAAGGTGTTTTCCTTCCTTATCTTTTTCATTACCCAAGGTTCCTATTTCACCACCATCTTGGTTAAAATATGTTAGGGATGATTTGTTCATACCTTCTAATGGTTGTCACCATTTAAGAGGCCTTTTTCCAAAACATCACATCATTCCCAAACAACTTTTTCCAACTTGGTCGATTTATAGAACCTCCTTTTCTGAAATCCCATTATTTACAAATGCTAAGTCATGTTTACATTTTTCTTCCACTTTTACTTGTAAAACTAAACTGACTTTGTTATATGCAGGGATTCAAAATTCGTGGACGAATTCTCTCCAACTCGAGGAGTATGATGAGAATCAAATAAAGGAGGCTTTTATTAATGGAGGAAGAGGACATCCACCCTCACATTTGAAGTTCTTCCTTCTAGTCTTCTCAAAATTAAAAGAAGACATAAAATAAAGATGAGGCCCAAGCCCAAAGCCCAAACCCAAACCCAAGAAGGCCAAAGCCCAAAGAGCCCAAGTCCATCCCATGAGGGGCAAGGCCAAGCTTTGAAATACTCTTGTATAGTTTTAGGAGGTGTGGTTATTAAATAAAGGAGTGTGAAAATGTAAAATAAAGTCACATTGTCCATGTGACTTAGGAGAGTGGTGTAGGTATAGTTTTTAGGAGGTGTCATAGTAGAAAAAGGTCACACCTCCCATGTGACTTGTTTTTTGTGGGAATTTCAAATGAGTTTATTTGAAATTTCCCACCTATTTTTCAGCACCTCTAGGCTATAAATAAAGGTGCTTAGCTTGTACAATTCAGATTTGAATTTAGACTAAAGAAACTATACTCAATTTTTGAGAGAGCATTGGAGAGCTTTGTGCCTTCTTCACTAGTCTTATCTTGATGGTTCCATGGTTACCTCAAGTGGCGGCTTGCACACTTATCTTGGAGTCTTCATCCTCCTAGTGGCGTGATCATCCAACCATTCTTCCATCTTCATGAGCTTTCTCCTCTCCTTCCTTCCTTCTCTTTTGATATTCATGTCTTAAGCTTGTGTTCTTGTATTTTGGTTTGGCACTTTCATTTTCCAGCTGTTGTTCTTCTTTTATTTTGAATTTTGGTTCGGTGCTTTTACATTTCCAGCACTTCTTTTCAGTATTCTTGCCTTTTAGTTCATTTTGTTCAGTTCATTTCAATTCTAAGTCAATTCTATTCGGTGCAATTGCTTTTCCTCTCTTTTTAATCGGTTCAATTTGACAATAATTGGAACTTCCATATGAGTTTGTGTTTTGGCACTAGTTTTGGTGAGTTCTTGTTCATAGAACCTTGATCCAATTCTATGATAAAGTGCCTAGCTCATAACCAACTCAAGATGATTCCTAAGAATGTCAAGAATCATTCTAATTGTGCTAGTGGAATCACATCACCCATTGTCTTTGTGTTTCAGGTGTTCATCACAGGGACCGCATACGCGAACGCAAGGACTCTGGACGTGAGTGTGACGTAGGCGCACGAAGGCGTTTCGAGTCAACTGGAAAGAACATTTGGTGCCCACCGTAGGGCACGATACAAAACATTGTCCCACCAGCAAGAACCAGAAAAACCCGACGAGGCCATAGCAGAAATCGCTCGCAGGACCAAATCTAATCCGTTTGGCAACCCTAGGGAAAGAGAGATTGGAGAGAGAATCTCCAACTTAAGAAACGTTCCCGATCAAACGGTGCAAGCCCCGGTTGAGAAGACCTTAGAGACCGAAACCGGGATAACTAGTGATGATTGACTAGGCGATCGGTTCGGCCCCCGAACAAAGGCAATGTCAATTTCAGGGTCTTACAACCAGGGGAAGCAGAGTATGTTAAGAGCCTGGAGAGAAACTTCAGGTACCATCACACCCGCTCTCCCCCGTGCGGACCAATTCCCCCAGGAAAACAAAGATCTTTGGGAATGAAGCGCGCATGTTTAGGCGTTGAAGCAAGGCTCGGTTCCTCATACACGGAACGTAGCCGACTACAAGTTTATTTCAGTCAAACAGGAATATTGTACGTGGTATTAGAGGACAATTTTTTCCCTTACAAGGGTTTTTTAATGAGGTCCCCAGATAATTGAAGTATTTTTCCCGAGTTATGTACAATTCAGTTAAGAACTTGTTTTCCTTGCGTTAGAGGTCTTGTGAGCGGAGAGGTAGATTCGTAGAGAACACCTCCCCTCTCGAGTGAAAGCGCCAAGGTTGAACGAAATAGTTCACCAGTTAAATCCTCCTCGCCCTCGAGCAAAGCTGAGGTCAGTAAAGCAGTTGTTTTTCCTCGCATTAGAAGCCTCGTAGGCGGAGAGGTAGGTTCGCAAAGAACACCCCCCCACTCGAGTGAGAGCACTAAGATTAAACGTAATAGTTATCAATTAAATCCTCCTCGCCCTCGAGCGAAGCTGAGGTCAGTAAAGCAGTTGTTTTCCTCGCGTTAGAAGCCTCGTAGGCGGAGAGGTAGGTTCGCAGAGAACACCTCCCCACTCAAGTGAGAGCGTCGAGGCTGAACGAAATAGTTCGCCAGATAAATCCTCCTCGCCCTCGAGCGAAGCTGAGGTCAGTTAATAGTTAAATCCTCTTCACCCTCGAGCGAAGCTAAGGTCAGTTAATAGTTAAATCATCCTCGCCCTCGAGCGAAGCTGAGGTCAGTTATCAGTTAAAACCCCTTCGCCCTCGAGGGAAGCTGAGGTCAGTTAAGAATTAATTTCTCTTGCGCTAGAAGTCTTGCGAGCAGAGAGGTAGGTTAGAACACCTCCCCTCGTGAGTGAAAGTGCCAAGGAAAAATGAGATAATTCGACAGATAAAACCTCTGCACCTTTAAGCGAAGACGAAGACAGTTAAGAGTTTGTTTCCCTTGCGAAGAACGCCAAGACGGAACAACCCAGTTCACAGTTAAAACCTCCCCTCACGATAAGGGGAACATGCAACAGAACATCCAAGGAAATATCGTGGCGCCAGGCACCACGACAGGAGCAGTTATAAGGATCAAAATATAGTTTAACATATAGAAATGAAGCAGATATGAGTTCAGACAATAAAAGTAGCAAGCAGATAAAAGAGTTTGTGCGTCAATACAAGTCAAGGAAAGACCCTGGGAACAATCTTCCCATTATCAACCAAGTTCGACGCAGAAAAGGGTGTAGTGTCCACTTCTGGATGCACACAAGCAACTTGAGCGACAACATCCTTAAATCCCTCGTCGTAAGCATCCAGAACGTCTCCAGTCAGGTCAGTAGGTTTAGGTTTCTTGTGTTAGGTCTATTAGTGTCTAAGTTCAAGAGGGGAGGTGATGGAGGAGGGCCCAAGCTCACCACACGATGAAAGCCAAGCCTCCAAGACTAGACGGTCTAGCCTATGATGAGGAGCGTCTAGACTCAAAAAGGAGCGTCTAGCCCATGAAGAGGACCGTCTAGGCCATGATGAGGAGCAGCTACATAAGGAGCGTCTAGGCCATGATGAGGATTCCTTCTAGACCGTCTAGCTTCACATACACATGGGTCAAAGCTACGGTTTTGGGAAGAGAAGACCTTTGTAATTGTTACATAAAGGCCCATTAGGGGTGCTTAGTAATTAGAGTAGTGTAGAAAGCATATTTGTGTGAACATTCTAGAAAGACCATGGAGGGGGTGAGCATAAAAACTAGACACACCCCTCCCCATGTGCTCATTTGTGCACCCATGTGCCATGTGCACCCATGTGCTTCACATTTACATTTCATTTGGCTAGCATTAGGGTTGCATTATGGTCCTCCTTAGCCTATAAAAGGAGGAGCCTACACCTTGTATTTTCAAGTTTATTGTGAGTAAAGTTATGCTGCCCATTTGTGCTCAACTTTGCTTCTCCCTAGAATCCTAGGCTCTAAACTTCAATTCCTTCATCTTTTCCCTTGAGCTGGCCGAACCACTCAATACCCATACCTATCATGCACCTACAAGATCAACACCACTCTTAGGAGGATCTTGCTCACTCTCATTCATTGCTTCCGCCCCATACTCTACATTGATTCAAGAAGAACTTCATGAAAATGCCATCATTTGGTATCATGAGCTTTGGTTCTTCAAGATGAGTAGCTCCTTGTCTTTTAAATTTTAGTTCTTCTTTATTTCATATTGTCATTTACTTTCCTTACTTGTCTTGCTGTTTTTTACATTTTAATTTGTTCTTGGTGTGCTTTGTGGAAGATCTAACCGAAGCACTCTTGTTCATTTGATCTTGAACAAGTTCTTGTGCAATTTGTGATAGGATTCCATACACCTTTGTGTTGCTATTTTCTTTTAGGCTTTGAGTCTTTATTGCTTTCATTATTTTGGTTCATATTATGCTTTGAGTCTTTAATTTTCTGAATCTATACATGTTTTGTCAAGTCATGTTCATCCATATTGTCAACAATTCATAGTAGTCCTTTTATTTGGCTTAATTGTTTCTTGATTTTGGGTCTCTTTATTTTGCTTGAATCTGCTGTTCTTTGCTCCTTTGGTGCCTTTTTAATTTTTAGTTTGAGTTCATATTGTGTTTAGATCGTACACAATTCTATTTCACAAATTTCCATTGTGTCTAAACTTTGGTATCTTGCTGTTTTTGTTTCCAGTTTTCAGATTCCCCTGTTTACACCTTCTCTGTTTTGGCTGTTTTAACCCAGAAAAATATTTCCACCCATAGTAAAATTCTGATTTTCTGGAAAATGCAAGTTTAAAGTGTTATAGAAAAGACAAAAAAAGAATTAGGTCAAAAGAAGCAACAGAAAAAAAATGATAAATCTTTTAAGATCAGAGTGCAAATCTGAAGCGCTCCAGCTGGCCTAACCGAACACCAATTTTGCAAAATTTATTAAAAAAAAATGGTGCATCCGTTTTGAGTGAATCCAAAGCCAGATTTTAGATAAGATCCTGAATATCTTGCATAACAAATTTTAGAGCCAAATTCCAAAAATAAAGATCAGCATAAATCGGGGAACAAACACGTTTTCTGGCTCACAACATTTTCCAGTGGTGCTGTTTTTTTTTTATTTGGTCATCTAATCTAGTGCTTTTCTTTAGGAATTCTTTTTGTGTGCCAACCTTTATTTGAGTACCTTTATTTGTTTGCTTTAATTACTTGACTCTCTTTCTAGTTGTCACAATCTAAATCCTTTTGGTGGTACTGTTTTATTCAATTAAATTTGTTTCTTGCTTTTGTTCTTTGACCTCTAATTTGGGTGCTGGAATTTAATTCTTCTCTGGTGCTTATGTGAATGGGAACTTGATTTGGTTAAGGTTTAGCCCTTTGCTAGGTGCTGGAAATTGGAGGATTAAAGGCCATCATTCTTAGGAGAAGACAAGGTCAAAGCCGAAACAAACATTCTTGAAATAAACACTACAAACACTTGGAAGATCAACAATCAAAGACAACAAGGAAGTGCACTAATCAAAAGAGGATCAACAAAGGGAGTTCTCTTATTTCCTTTGCAACTTGGTTTATTGTTAATTACCTTGTTAATTACGTCTAGACGGTGAGTGTGTCTTCAAGGGCTCAAAGTGTCCAAGAAGCCTCACCTAGGGCCGAATAGTATAGCCTTCTTGATTAGTAATTGTTACTTGTTTGTAATTGTTTTTCTTTTGCTTTCATAGCTACGTTTTGCATGTTTAATTTTGTTTAATTTTTGTTCTAAACCGACTAGCTTTGTTGCATAGTTAGCTTACATTGTTTTCTTGCATGTTTTCTTGCATTTGTGTTCTAAGTGTTTCACTAAGAGAAAGTCTTGTGTGAAGATATTGGGGGATAGTTTTTGGCAAGGAAAAGGCTTGGTACTTAAGTAGTCCTTTGTGACTCACCTCCCTTACCTGGAAAACTACTCTCTTTAACTTTCCTAAACTTTCTCAAAGTAAAACACCTATATACACAAAGTTTTAGCCATGTCTTCTTCTTCTCACTCTCCAAAGTCTATAGAAAGTGAAGTAAAATCCTTGAAATCTCTTTTGAAACAACTTACTAAGGATATTCAATCAATTTCATCTAAACAATTGGAGAATGAGATCAAAACTAATGAATTGACTAAAGCAAAGAATGAGAAGTCTCAATTTTCAAAAAAATTACATTCTCATGCATCTAGCTCTAAACATCATGATTATCTTGGGGAAGAAAGTCTTAGGAAAAATGAATATCATCAACAATTCCCTAGGAGAGCTAGGAAAGAGAGACAAGAAAACCTAACCAAGCATATCTCTCACACTCAAGCTAGAGAAATTCCATGTTTAGAATACCTTGGCAATGATCAATTAGCATCTCAATGTTTCAATGAAAGATCTATGATCTTAAGGGACAAAGATGAGAATAGTAGCCAAGAAAAAGAAGCTAGTGAGAGTGAAGAAAATGTAAAAATAGAAAAGCAAGAGAAAACCCTTGGGAAACAAAAGGCGTGGGAGAAGAGTGTTCCTTCCCACAAGGTCATTCAACAAGAAGGAAAAGTTGAAAATACATTTGAAAATATACCTCTTGTTGAACAACCTAGCCTTACCTTTTGTAAAGGAACACTTGCAAGCCTAGAAAAAAAAGAAGAATCCTTAAAAAAGGCTTGCATAGATAAAAATATAGTAGATTATTTTACATACATGCCAAGATATCACCAAGTGAAGGTCAAGTCATCTATAGGCATCTACAAAGACAATTTTTTATATGAAGTAGTGCCTAAAGAAACTTGTCATGTCTTATTGAGACAACCTTTGCAACGAATTGAAATTTCCATGAACAAAGGTTGTATCAACGAGACTACCTTCACACATAAAAGAGAAATTCTTCATGAAGGAGAACTCATGGGTCAAATTAGAGTTGATAAAACTCTAGAGCTTTTAAAAGGAAAATTAATGTCACCCATGAGAAAAGATGTTCAAAGACATTACCCTAGATACATTCCGTGTTTTAAAAATACATCTAAGGCGATGTCTCATGAACTCTATACTCCTTCACCTTTTGCAAATGATCCTTGGGAAGACATAAGCCTAAATTTCATATTAGATCTTCCTAGGACAACAAAAGGTTTTGATTCCATTTTCATGGAAGTGGATAAACTCTTCTTAAGAAAAGTGACAAGCCTCCATGATTTATTTTCAAAAATAAGGGATAGAGCTCCAAAATTTGAAAACATAGCTCTCCCTTCTATGCTTCACGAAATCATGAGGGACACCCACAATTCTTGGGATAAGAATCTTTTTCCTTATAATCATGCATACAATGGAGTAGTCCACAAGATTACTCATATCTCTCCATTTGAAGTTGTATGTGAACATAGTCCTCTTGCCTTTTTAAAGTTGTCACCATTTCCTAAAGGGATTATGCCTAAGGAAAAAGTAACTACTTTTGGAAATTTTAGAAAACATAAGAGGATTAGAAGGCACCTACAACCATCAAAAGGGAAGCATTGTGAGAAGTTGACCAAAACAAGAGAAAAACAAAGATGGCAACTTCACACAATTAATTGTTCTCCAAATACTCACTCTAACTCCTTTGCTTTGTTTCAAGATTCTCATAGGTTGATATTTGATCCGGGAGGACACACCTTGACGAAGCAAGAGGCTGCTATCCGAGATCAAGTTAGCAAATCTGAGGATAGATCTTTTCCCGAAGGAGGAGATGATGGACATCATCCAGCCACAACAAGCCCCCTCAAAAGCAAAAGCTTTGGATTTGAGGACAAATCCTTTTCAAGAGGGAGGGGATGATGGAGGAGGGCCCAAGCTCACCACACGATGAAAGCCAAGCCTCCAAAACTAGACACACCCCTCCCCATGTGCTCATTTGTGCACCCATGTGCCATGTGCACCCATGTGCTTCACATTTACATTTCATTTGGCTAGCATTAGGGTTGCATTATGGTCCTCCTTAGCCTATAAAAGGAGGAGCCTACACCTTGTATTTTCAAGTTTATTGTGAGTAAAGTTATGCTGCCCATTTGTGCTCAACTTTGCTTCTCCCTAGAATCCTAGGCTCTAAACTTCAATTCCTTCATCTTTTCCCTTGAGCTGGCCGAACCACTCAATACCCATACCTATCATGCACCTACAAGATCAACACCACTCTTAGGAGGATCTTGCTCACTCTCATTCATTGCTTCCGCCCCATACTCTACATTGATTCAAGAAGAACTTCATGAAAATGCCATCAGGAGGGGTGAATTGAACATATAAAATTTTCGCAAATGCAAGCAGTTCTTAGTATATCAGAGGAAAAAAGAACAGATTGTTTTTAAAAGAAACAGATTGGTTCTTCAGAACAGTCTAACACAATTTGAACTTGTTCAGGTTAAAATTGCAATCAAACAGAGAGATATAACAGAATCAGATTGGTTAGATTTTATCAATTTGAGGAATACAGATTATGCCAAGAAATCAACCAAGTTCATTCAGCAAAAGGTTTTAAAGAGAATGAATCTTTGTCAGGTTTCAATGAATAAGACTATTTGTTCATAAACCAATTAAAACCTCATATACAAATACCTTGTTAGTGTTTAGAGAACTTTAACAGATCAAGAAGAATAGTTTTTATTAAACCCAGAATTAACATATTTGATTTCAAAAGAACAGATTTAGTTCTTGACAGAATTAAGCAAAAACCTGAAGCGAGTGCAGGGATGAAAGGGAAAGACAAGCAAGTTTTTATACCGGTTCACTCATACAGAGCTACATCCAGTTTCACCTTACTCCAAGGTGGAATCCACTAAAAACAGTATCAATCACTTACAAACACAGCAGTTCTTGAACACTACAAGAACAATACAACCAATGCTGAAAAACCCTATTTCAGCACACCTTGCACTCCAAGAAACCCTATCAAGGAGTGACTAACACTTACACTTTTACAAACCAGAATAAAGGAAAGATAACACCTGAAAAGAAGATGCAAGAACTCAAAACCAGTAGTTCAATTTGTTGCAGAACTGCACCAGCACCTTCACCAAGATCAAAGTTTTCCTAGAACAAGCACACTTGAAAATCTCTTTGGAAAACCTTTCAAAAATCTTTTCAATCCTTCTTCTCACATGGAAAGTGTTTAATCTCTGTCAAAAACGTAATTTCTCAGCATCCTTTCATGTGAGAGAGGCTTTTCTTTATATAGAAAACAGTTTCTAACTTCTTTTCAAAAAACAGTTTGAAAAGCTGTTATGAAAACAACAGATTCAGTTTTAAACTGAACAGATTTATTTTATGAAAACTGCCAACTCAGCTAACTGAAATAACTGTCTGAGTCGTACCTTTGGTGTCCTAACTAACTTTCGAAAATCCTTTCAGCAAACCAAAGAATAAACCTGTTCTTTTACAGAGAAACGGATTTATTTTTGTGCAGAGTCCTGATTTTTGAAGAAACCTCTAGAAAGCTTTTGGAAAAACTTTTAACCACTTTATGTGCTTATTCTAGGCTTGGTTAGGCATCTAGGATAGATCATGTAGCAAAAGGCAACCTTACACATACACAAGCCTAAATACAAGATCATCTAAGCCTATTACAAACTTCAAAGCAAACTAGTTATTTTATACATCAAACACACACTAAAACTAGGTAGAGAAGAAGCTTCATCCATCTTCAACATCTTGTAGGTTGGCCCCTCAGCAGAATCCTCGTCTGACTAAATCACCACGGCTTTACCCCGACAAGAGAGGGAAGTGGGAGATGGTTGAACGGCGGGAAGAGGGACCGAAACCCCAGGATTGCAGGGAGCGGGTGAAGACGCTGCGGCGGCGAGGGCGCGGACATGCTGAAGAGAAGTGCCCACGTCCCTAGAAACCCCGTGAATACGAGTGAGAATATCAGTTAACTTGGCCCATTTTTCCTCGGTTAAACCCATGCCTGCACACAAAGTTCAAGAGATGTCGAGATAAACCATGCGAACGTGCGGAAGGAAAGCACAAACGCGACGTTACAAGAAACAACATCTACCAGAGTTTAGGGTTTCTTAAATCATAAGGAAACCCAGAAACAGAAAGTAACCGATACGAAGATTAAAGTATACAGGCAGTTATCCATGTTAGAATGTATGGCTTTAAACTAGAGGGGGGAGAATGGTTTAAAGGGGGTTTTCGCAAACTTTTTAGTCTAGAATGAAATTCCTTTGAGAAAACTTGATACAGAATCCAGTTAGCCAAAAACACAAAGCAATTTAATACAGCACCAGAAAAACAATCGGTTGTTTCGCAGAAACAATCGGTTGTTTATACCAGTTGAAAAATATACAAACTGAAATTAAAGAGTTTAAGGGAGAGAGAGATTGCACAAACAGTTTATATTGGTTCACTCTTAAACCAAGAGCTACATCCAGTTTCCCATAAACCACTGGGAATCCATTAAGTAACCAAACCTAGATTACTTACACACACCACCAAAGAAGTGACCTTGATCCCCTCAAGAAACACACTTCCTTTGGCTCAGCACATACACCACCAAGAATGTTGATCTTGACAACCTCAAGAGCACACAACACTTTTTGGCCTACTACACCAGAGTTTACACAAAGTACAGAAGGATTACACTTGTTACAGAATGAACTGAAATCAATACAAATGAAATCTTATTCCACTCTCTCTTGATCAAAGCAAACTCAAAGCAATCGTTAACTCTTGAAAGCAAAACCAGTGACAAAACTCAAATCTGTTTTCCTATGATTAAATCTCAGTTCTTTTTTGTTACAAAAGATGAACAAACTATTTATAGTTTTCAAAGAATGGTCAAAGCATTTAAAATAGGAGTGCATTCAGTTACAAAATCATTTAAAGCTCAGTCAACACACAAAACAGTTTTCTGTTATCATTTGAAAACAAACAACCGGTTGAATGTGCGAATCAATCAGTTGTTTTGGTTTGACAGCAAGTCAACCACCAAAAACAGTTTTCAAACTTTTTCAAAACACCTAAGAGTAAAACAATCGGTTGTTTCGACAAAACAACATGTTGTTTTTCACTTAGTTTGAAAAACACTTTCAATTAAAAAGGTTTGAAAATACTTTAGCTTTGGATTCAATCAAGAGTGGATTTACACAATATAATCTACCCCAGATCCTATTCTAAAGCACCTCAGCAACAACAAGCACATCCAACCTTCCATCAAACTCAAAGGATTTGGATTCTTAAAAGCTTGAACACACTTGATTCAACAATCCAGAACCTAGTAAACAAGGGTGAATGAGAGTCAGTGTTCATACCTACAAACGATAGCGAATGAAAACAGAAAACCGCGGAGGGAGTGTGAGAATGCTTGGGGAAGAAGGTGAAACGATAAAGGTTTCGGAGAATGATGTAACAAGCGATTAGACGCGCGCGTTTTCTAGAGTTTAAAAGCAAACAAAGAAGCGCAAGCGACGTTAAACCCTAGTCGTTGATCAAGACACGTGTGCACAAATAAGACAGGCCCGGAAAGAAGTCACTTTGGCGTCGTATTTATGTCCTGTCGCATAGAGCCACATAGATCACCCAGGGCAAGGACTTAGCCTCTTCGCTGAACGAGTTACAGCTCGAGGCTGGGGGGCTTGTGTACCGACCAGCCCCCGGGCGTTGACTAACCACTGGTAATGTTGGTGCCACGTAAGCGGGTCCCACGAGCAGTGTGGGCCAGTACCTCGCAAAACACGTGCGCCAAGGAGCCGAGAGTGGTCAGACATCAGTCATCAGGATGCACCGACTTGCCACTCAGCAGTGTGGAGAGGTCGGACATCGGAAATCCAAACAGTAGAGATGGGCCACGAGAAGTGAATCCCAGATCACACACCAGTTATCAGTAAGGGAGAAGCCTAGATCACGAGTGCCCATGCATGTATAGTGGACGACGCATTCAGGCGTGACACAAAGTATAAAAGCCACTGGAAGGATATGGCCAGCAAGGGCCACAATCAGGGGTGAGCTGCATGCATGGCACGTGAACAGCTAGGGCACTCTCAGAGGTGGGTGATCCCAGAGATCAGGTGCACGAGGAGGCATCCAGGTGGTCATCCCGTCAGAGGTTGCACTCCAGTTAGGGACCCCACGCGCTGGGTTATTCCTAAGAGTAAGGTAACAACAGTGATGGGCCCGCCAGAAAGGCCCATTTCAGGTAAACAAGAAACCCTAGTTTTCAGTCTATAAATAGTAAGTTAACAAACTTGGTCAGGGGAGAATCCTCTTGCGCCGTTACACACACACAAGAGCAAGAGTATACAGTTTTTGGTATTTCCTAGCCCTAGTACTGACTTGAGCGTCGGAGTGCAAACGGCTGCTAGAGCTCCCATTGTCTTTGTGTTTCAGGTGTTCATCAAAGGGACCGCATACGCGAACGCAAGGATTCTGAACGTGAGCGTGACGTAGGCGCACGAAGGCGTTTCGAGTCAACCGGCAGGAACAAACACGTTCATCAGTCCGTATGACATGAACAAAAGTTGTAGACGCTCAAATTGTCTACTAAATATTGTTGTTGTAGAAAAACAATATTTAGAATATTATAGATACAAGTAAATCATAAATTTAGTTTTTGTTATCATCAAAACATAAAAACATAAACTCCACGTATGATTTTCTCGTTATCAAACCGTCTAGTGAGTCATAGACTCTCTAATCAGATCATTCATATCATCCAGGATGTCAACATTCTTCTTCCCCAATTCCCACTAAAATGTTTTAAAAATATTACACACATATAAAGAAGTAGAAAATTACAATTAATCTTTTTTTATAATTATAAATAATAAAAAGACAACCATAAAAAATAGCTTAAAACTTTTTAAAGACAGTAAAATAAATGAATATTATGCTTAATAAATTAATTACAAAAATATTTATCGTTGGATCAATTAGTTTCCTACATTGTCACATTTTGAGGTTGACTCCTTTGTAATTGAAGGTGGCTTTGGGCCTTTTTAGTGAGTACTTAAAATTTCAATAACACACTTAATTTTTTTTCCTATTATACCGTTAACCCTTCCACTAACTTTTAAATAATTTACACAAATTTATCATGTTAAATGCACTGAGAAGTAAATAAAATGAGAAAGTGTACACCTATTTTATTAGAATCAAGGAAATTTATTATATTTCTTGGTCCTAAAAAACAATCTTAAAATTCATATAAAAAGAAATAAAGAGAGTACAATTGAGTAAGCTTTTGTGATATGATGAGATTCTTAAAATTAGAAATTGAGTCTTATACAAGACTTTCCGTCTTTATTTACAAGACTCTTTCAATTAATTTACACATTTAAAAAAAACAGTTAAATTAGTTTAAAATAATAAATTTTTCAATTACTTGTATTATCATTTCAAAATTATTCATACATATTTAAACTAAAATAGTTGACAGAAACTTTCATATTTATGAAGACTTATACTCTCAAATCAAATTAAGAATGAGAAATATATTTTGATTTATTTTAAATATTTGCAAATGGTTTTATAAATAGGAACAAAGGGAAGTACAATTTTTCAATACTAATAACCATTTTTAGAAACACAATTAAATTAAGGTTTTTAAGTTATAAAAAGTTTAATCATGTGTTTTTCGGTTCATCTACGGTTTATGCGGACAAGTTTGAGAGAGGTAAGTCTATTTGTATTCAATGGTTTAAGTGGATTTGTTATGTGAGTTGATTTTAGATTGACACATTTTAGAGGTTTCTCTTTTATTCATGATTTTTTAGATTAACAATTTAAGGTGAGAACCCAAAGAAGATCTCCACTAGACATGAACTTAACCAAGTGGTTAAGTAAGTGTGAAAGTTCACTTCTAAAGGGCAATGAGAAAAACACAATATGGTGATTATGATGATGAAAGTAAATTGTTAAAATGGAAGGAACACAAGATGAAGAAAGACAAGTGATAACCAAAATTAAAAGACAAATAATATCATAAAGAAGAATGGAATGGATGGCGCAAAAGGAAAGATAAAAAGAGGAAGGGATGAAGAAAGCTTATGGAAGAAGAAGGGTTGTCACGTCACTTGGAGAAAGGAGACACTCCAAGATGAGTGGTGAAAGAGCCGCCACTTGTTTGAAGTGCTCACACAATCAAGATAAGACCCATTATGAGAACTCTCAAGTCTCACAAAACACTCATGCACAGTTTCTTTACTATCCAAATTCAATGTTTGAAATACATAAGGTAAGACACTCTATTTATAGGAAATAGTGTCTTGGATAACAAGATAGAGGGGTAGGGTTGTCATTTGTGAGAAGTCTTCTAGAAGGTAGTGTAAGAAATTATGTAAATTAATTTCTATAAAGTGACTCACATGACTTAGAGTTTAGGCTTTGGGCCCGAATATGATTTAATAATAATAATAGAATTAAAGGCCCATTGGTTAATGTGAGAAATATATATCTGATGATATACCTAATGGAAAACCTACATCTGATGGATATTGGGAACTAAAGGCTATAGGGTTCTGTCTCTCTGCAAATAATAGTTGTCTCACTGTTAACCATCACGAAAGTGTGTGACAGGTACGGAATTGCTAAGAGATAGATTGGGACAAAGGAGATAAAGTAACTACTCAATTAGGATCACTCATGGATCAAGGTAAGTGCCTTCTTGATTGTATGATTGTGTGAGAATCATGATATGATAAGATCTATTTGTGAACATAATTGTATGTGTTCAATTTACGTTTATTCATGTTTAAATTTACATGTGGTATCAGAGCCTCGTTGCTCATGTTGTGATTCTCCATTAATGTTTTTCCAAAATCAAAATAACCCTAATTTTAAAATATTCCCAATTTAAGAACACTAATTTTAAAATTAGGATTTATAAATTAAGGTTTTCATTCCTCTATAATAGATCCCTAATTGTCCTAAACCATCAAAATCAAAGAACCCTAATTTTAAAATAATCCCAATTGAAAAACCCTAATTTTAAAATTAGGGTTTATGTATTAAGGTTTACATCAACTACCGTTTGGTGCCTGGGTAAGGGATGAAACTGCACGTGTGAATTCGTTACTACACCTATTGAATTCACAATAATAGTTGACCCGTATGGAATGGCCCATTATTCATCAAAATTTATTTTAAGTGTTTGTTATATTCTTCCCTGCACCTTACGTATGCATCTATTATTGTGAATAGTATCAACTAATTTGGTTGCATTTGTGTTACGGGAAAATAAAATAGTATCATGTATGAATTTTTTATTTTTATTTTATTTTATTATATTTGTAATGTAATTTCAAAGAAATTTTGTTATGTTACAATGTAATTTTATTTGAATTAAATTAATGCTTAATTAAAGTTTTAATGAAATTTTATTATGTTTTAATGTAATTTTATTTGCATTAAATTAAAGTTTAATTAAAGTTTTAATGAAATTTTATTATGTTTTAATGTAATTTTATTTGCATTAAATTAAAGTTTAATTAAAGTTTTAATGAAATTTTATTATGTCATAATGTAATTTAATTTGTATTAAATTAAAGTTTAATTAATTGATTGAAAGTGAGGAATGAAAAATTATATTTCCGCTTTATGTATTTAATTTTAAATTGAAATTTTGGAATTACTTGTTTGATGGATTTGTAATCACCAAAGTGATCAAATCTTTAAGTTTTATTTAATTCCAAATTATGGATGAAATTTTATTTCATATAATGATATTATTTATGGAATTATTTGTATGATAGATTTGTAATCACCAAAGTGATCAAATCTTTAAGTTTTATTTAATTCCAAATTATGGATGAAATTTTATTTCATATAATGATATTATTTATGGAATTATTTGTATGATAGATTTGTAATCACCAAAGTGATCAAATCTTTAAGTTTTATTTAATTCCAAATTATGGATGAATTTTATTTCAATTAATGATATAATTTCTGGAATTATTTGTATGATAGATTTGTTAATCACCAAAGTGATCAAATCTTTAAGTTTTATTTAATTCCAGATTACTGATAAATTTTATTCCAATTACCTATAGAATGGATGCTAAATTATTTATATATATGGGTAAATGGAAATTCATTATTATAGGGCATTTTGGATCACCCAAAGATTGATTAGTTGTCCTTATAATTAATGGATATGATTGTTGGTAGTGAGTATGTGTTATTAGTTTTGCTTGTATATCCAAAGATAACAAGTGTTTCTAGTTAATGCATATATCTTACCAAATAAAGTTAATACTATTAGCATCATTATGTTTTGTGTATTAATGAGTCTCCCAAAGGAGAACATTAGTATACATAGAATGTTTTCTGAATCTGTATTGTATGTTTAGTTTATAACTCAAAGTATTAATGTTAAGCATGTGTGATCAAGTATTTGTTCCTGTATCTTTATGCGAATGAGCATAACAAGTAATATTAAGTCGGCTCTTCCCAAAACTGATAGTGCAAAAGAATTTATGAAATTTGTGGAAGAGCGCTCCTAAACTACTGATAAGTCTCTTGTTGGGACATTAATGAGTACATTAACCACCATGGAATTTGATGGTTCTCGTACTATGCACGAACATGTCATTGAAATGACTAATATTGCGGCAAGACTTAAGTCTATTGGAATGGCAGTGGATGAGAACTATAACATGTTAGTTCAGGAAGAGACTAGATTGAAAAATCGAGGAAACCACTCTATACATTATGTGAACAATCAGGGAGCTGGAAAGAAAGTCTTCAAGAAACATGGAAAGGGTAAAGGACCACTGAAGATAAATGAGTCCTCTACTAAGCTCCAGAAGAAGAATGGCAAATGTCATTTATGCAAGAAATCTTGACATTTCCAAAAGGATTGTCTGAAACGTAAGGCTTGGTTCGAAAAGAAGGGTAAGCATAATGCTTATTATGTATGTTTTGAATCAAACTTAACTGAAGTTTGACATAATTCTTGGTGGATTGATTATGGATGCACAACTCATGTTTCTAACATGATGCAAGGATTCCTTTTAACCCGAACCATAAAGCCAAATGAAAAGTTTGTCTTCATGGGGAATAGAGAGAAGGTTCCAATGGAAGCATACGGGACTTATTGTTTAATCCTCGACATTGGATTTTATTTAGACTTGATGGATGCATTTTATGTACCTAGTATATCTAGGAATTTAGTTTCATTGTCTAAACTTGATGTTGCCGGATACTCTTTTAAATTTGGGAATGGATGTTTCAGTTTATATCAGCGTACCTATTTGATTGGATCTGGTACTCTTTATGATGGATTATATAGATTGAACCTTGATAATCTATATGCTGAAACTCTTATGACCTCGCATCATAATGTTGGCACTAAACATAGTTTAGTGAATGAATGTTCTGCTTTCTTGTGGCACAAACGTTTGGGACATATTTCTAAAGAAAGGATGGAGAGATTGGTAAAGAATGAAATACTTCCAAGTTTGGATTTTACTGATCTGAATGTATGTGTGGATTGTATTAAAGGCAAACAAACAAAACACACAAAGAAGGGAGCCACAAGAAGTACTCAGCTTCTTGAAATTATACACATTGATATATGTGGACCTTTTGATGCAAGTTCTTTCAATAAAGAAAGGTATTTTATCACCTTTACTGATGATTTTTCACGTTATGGTTATGTCTATTTACTGCATGAAAAATCGCAAGCAGTGAATGCCTTAGAAGTTTATATAAATGAAGTGGAAAGACAATTAGACAGAAAGGTGAAAATTGTCAGTCAGATAGAGGTGGTGAATATTATGGAAAGTATGATGAAAGTGGACAACACCCTGGTCCGTTTGCTAAGTTCCTTGAGAGACGTGGTATTTGTGCTCAATACACAATGTCAGGTACACCACAACAAAATGGTGTTTCAGAAAGGCGTAATCGAACCTTAATGGATATGGTTAGGAGCATGTTAAGTAAGTCAACTGTACCTGTTTCATTGTGGATGTATGCTTTAAAAAACTGCCATGTATCTGTTGAACAGGGTTCCTAGTAAGGCAGTTCAAACACCTTTTGAATTGTAGACAGGAAGGAAACCCAGTTTGAGACACCTGCATGTTTGGGGATGTCAAGCAGAAGTCAGAATATACAATCCGCAAGAAAAGAAATTGGAAGCAAGAACAATCAGTGGATATTTCATTGGTTATCCAGCAAAGTCAAAAAGGGTATATGTTTTACTGTCCTAACCATAGCACAAGAATTGTTGAATCTGGAAATGCACGGTTCATTGAAAATGGTGAAACCAGTGGGAGTGATACTTCACAAAATGTGGCGATTAAGGAAGTTTGAGTACAAGTTCCTTTAAGGAAGTAGAGGTACTAGTTAAAGGAACTTGTACTCAAACTTCAAGTATTGTTGTTCCTAATGTAGTTGAATCACTCAACGATGAAGAAGAACAACAAATTAATGATCATGAAGTTAACAATGAACCTGTAGTAGAACAACCCCAAGGACGGTTAGGTTTGTCTCAGAAAGCATATATTAATAAAGTTTTAGAGAGATTCAGAATGGATAAATGTTCGACATCTCCTGTTCCAATACAGAAAGGAGACAAATTTAGTCTCATGCAATGTCCAAAGAATGACTTGGAACGGAAACAGATGGAGAATATACCTTATGCATCTATTGTTGGGAGTTTAATGTATGCTCAAACTTGTACACGACCAGATATTAGTTTTGCAGTTGGTATGTTTGGTAGATACCAGAGTAATCCAGGATTGGATCATTGGAAAGCTGCAAAGAAAGTTTTAAGATACTTGCAAGGAACGAAGGATCACATGCTTACTTATAAAAAATCTGATCATCTTGACGTGATTGGATATACAGATTCAGATTTTGTTGGCTGTGTGGATACACGAAAGTCTACATTTGGTTATGTGTATCTTTTAGCCGGAGGAGCGATTTCATGGAAAAGTGTGAATCAGACAGTCATTGCTGCATCCACCATGGAGGCTGAATTTGTGGCATGCTTTGAGGCCACAGTTCAGGCTAATTGGTTGCGGAATTTTGTTTCAGGACTTGGAATTGTTGACAGTATTGCCAAGCCGCTGAGAATTTATTGTGATAACTCCACAGCAGTTTTCTTTTCTAAAAACGACAAGTATTCCAAAGGTGCTAAACATATGGAATTGAAATACTTTGTCGTTAAAGAAGAAGTTCAGAAACATAGAGTGTCAATAGAACATATTAGCACTGATCTTATGATTGCTGACCCTTTAACAAAAGGGTTACCGCCCAAAACATTTACTGGTCATGTTGTAAATATGGGCATTATGTCTACTAGTGAATGATGAATGTTGTTATTAATGCTTATTTGACACTCTGAGCTCATTGATAAATAAAGTTTCTGAAATTTATGTTGTTTTCTACTTTATGTATATGCATGCAAATTATGTTATTATGGTGTGGAAAACAAATTATGTTGTTATTGATGACAATGACATTATGTTTGAACCTATTATGAATTTCTCACTATAAAGTCATATTAAGAAGAAAGAATGATATAGTAGTACATGGAAGGAAATGTGTTGATTGAAATGACATGTAACCGTCATGACTCTTATTATTTTTGTATCCTTGATCTTGATTAATGATAGAACCAATTTACGTAAGGCCTTTCAAATGCGCATTTATGTAATTATTAAATCATGAAAGTATTATAACTCATATGAGTCAAGTGGGAGAATGTAAGAAATTATGTAAATTAATTTCTATAAAGTGACTCACATGACTTAGAGTTTGGGCTTTGGGCCCGAATATGATTTAATAATAATAATAGAATTAAAGGCCCATTGGTTAATGTGAGAAATATATATCTGATGATATACCTAATGGAAAACCTACATCTGATGGAGATTGGGAACTAAAGGCTATAGGGTTCTGTCTCTGCAAATAATAGTTGTCTCACTGTTAACCATCACGAAAGTGTGTGACAAGTACGGAATTGCTAAGAGATAGATTGGGACAAAGGAGATAAAGTAATTGCTCAATTAGGATCATTCATGGATCAAGGTAAGTGCCTATTCCTTCTTGATTGTATGATTGTGTGAGAATCATGATATGATAAGATCTATTTGTGAACATAATTGTATGTGTTCAATTTACATTTCTTCATGTTTAAATTTACAGGTAGGTCAAAGAAACCCTAAACCTAGAAGCACTTGTCATGCCCAAATTACTAAGCACACCCTACTCAAATTACTAAGCACACCCTACTCAAATTATTAAGCACACCATACTCTAGTTTATTCTTCTATTTGGAACCCCAAAAGTGAACCCAAATTATTTATATAACTTCTCTTGTGGAAAGACAAGAAAGAAGAACTTCTTATATTCTGGTTTATATCTAGTTTTCTTTTTGCTGATGTTCTGTTGAGGTTTGGTGAAACCTGACTTTATATACTAAGATGACTGACTTATTTGTGAAATATTTGTTGTGTCCTTAGTCATTTATTGGTTGATCTGGTTTGTATCAATTTGTAAGTGCACAAGTAAGGGAGTGTATTTTTTCTGAAGAAGAGAGAAGAAAGACACACTATGCTTGTTCAAATACAAAATTATTTTCAATTTTGTTTCTTTCTCCATAGCATCCGCACGTTTTTTATAAATGTAAGGTGGCCCCGTGTTATTGGTTTTTTTTATTAGATAAGAAAATAAAAAGGATACATTAAAAATTTAAAAAATAAATTATTTTATGTTGTTAATTCATATTTTATATTTTTCTAAATATAGTAATTTTATTTTTAAATTATGTTTAAATATTAAATTAACTTTATATATTAATTTATTTATAATAATAAAAATAGTTATTATTATTATATATAAAATATAATTAGTTATATAATATAATACTAAAAAATATTAGATAAATAATAAAATTAATCCACGTAAGAAAATGAAAATTACAAAAACTTTAAATTAAAAAAATAACATAATCAGTTATTATATATATATATATATATATAATCGATTATACAATAAAATTAAGATCATTGAACACAAAAATAAAATTATTGAATATAAAATCATTGTAGAATATAGAAACTTTGAACAACATGATATTGAACTAAAATACTGAAAGAATATTGAAAAGAGACTTACAAAAAAGACTGAAACACATTTGTAGAGTTTATATTATAGGATTTTCTTACAAACAAGCTAGTAAACATCCTTTATATAGACATTTTATAAAATTTAATAAGACAAATAATTTTACATTATTGTTCAAATTTTACACTGGAAAATTTTACAATCAAACAGTTTTATCAAATAATATCCTATAAGAGAGATTGAAACTTGAGATCACGTTTTCTCTACATTCAGATCTTTTAGTCTAGGGTACTATTGAAAGTTAAAGTTAATTTCTCTTACATAAAATTTTATTAATGAAAATTCTACCTCAAAAAGGATAACCACTCCAAAATTTAGGAACCTAAAATAAATTATCCAAATATTACCAGAAAATGAAGAGAGAAGGGATAGAAGAGAAGTTGGAAGAGAAATGAAAAAAATAAAAAAATTGAGAGAGAGAAAAGATGGTGGGAGACGACCATTTTTTTTTTTACGACTCTTACAATGTATATATTAAATTTTCTGTAAGAGATATATAAATTTTGCATTACTGTAAATATTTATTTTATCATTTTATATATTTTATAACTTTTAGACGTGATAAAAATAGGATGTTACATTTAACAAATAAAGAAATGTATGTATAGATAGTTATCGGTTATGTTATGAGGTTCAGACACTTCTCTTAAGTGACGTATCTGTGTCGGACACATTTATCGGTGTTGATACTCGTACGACACTTGTAAGACACTTATCGATGAAGTATTCAATTCAAAAAATATTTGTTGAATTTTTGAAAATTCTAGCACGGTTCTAAATTTTAAAAGATATAAATATAATAATTTTTCAAAAACTCAAATTTATTGTATAAATTTTTATTATGATTATAAAAATAAGGAACAAATTATTTTGAACCAATCATGAAAAATATCTTCCTACTCCCAAAAAAATCTGAAACATACTTTTACACATAAATATTTATTTTCAATTTATATAATTTAAAATTATATAATATATAGATTTATATCGCCGTATTCTATGTTTTAGAAATTATACATATCTCCGTGTTTGTATCCGTGTCGTGTCAATGTCTGTATCCGTATCTGTATCTGTGTACATAACTTATCAGTAAAAGAATAATAAAGATAATCTTGTACTTTAAAAAAATAATAAAAGGAAAAAAGAATTCTGTGGGCCGAATTAAATTTCTTTTCAGTAAAGCTTTAAAAAATGTATTGTTTCTATTGGAATGCGTGATCTATTTGTAGTTGAATTGTTTCTTCAAAAATATTTATTATTGTAATTAATGCACTATTTATATAAAAGGGTTTAATAATGGCAGAAATTAGGAAGTTTGTACTCATATGCCGCTAATATTAAATGATTTAAGTAAACGTTCTGTATTCAATATCTGACTCAAAACGTTGGACCGACTGCTTTTAACATATGCATCCAAAATCCACCTCTTCATACTCTCTCCTTACTTTTTAAACCACTTCTTGTTTTCAATATTTTTAAAAATATTAACTATTCTTTTATCATTTATATTCTTATCTTTCATTTTATCTTTAATTGGTTTATATTTACATTACTATAATATAAACTAAAAATGAAAATTTTATAAATATTTTATTAAATTTAAGAAGTATTAGTTTTTATATCTTTTTAAAAAATATTAATTAATATTAAATAAAGCTATATCTATGATAAAAAATTATTTTTATTATATCTTTATATCACTTTTAAAATCTTTCCTGAAAATTTTACATCAATATAACATATTCTACAAAACTCGCATTCTAATTAATATTTACCCATATCTTATTTAATATTTATGGTTTTAAATTATATCTCATATTTATATACTTTGATGAAAAGCTCTTATAAAATTTAGATCTTAAGTTATAACATTTATATTTTTCTATTAAATTTAGGATATAAAATAATTCAATGTAATATATATAATTTAATTTAATGTACAGTGATAAAATGGCTGATGATGTAACTATGTTTTAATCCCACTACAAGAAAATCATGAAATAAAACAAAATAATTAGTTGTAATAGTAACTAAATTAGAGATAATTTGAGAAACTAAAAAAAATTATTTTTAAATTAATTTTATTATTTTCAAATAGTTTTTAAATTGATATCTAATTAGCAACCAAGGTTTTAACTACCAATTATTTAGTTTTTAAATTTGGTCTCTAAAATCTTAGTTGCTAATTAGATACCAATTTAGAAACTATTTAACAATAATATAAACTAATTTAGAAACTATTTTTTTTATTTTTTTAAATGGTCTTTAATTGAGTTAGTATTGCAACTAATTATTTTGATCTCTAAAAATTTGGTTCTATTTCATGATTTTCTTGTAGTGATAATTAAAATAAATAACATTGAATTATTTTAAACAAATTTAATACTATATTGAACCTTTTAATTTTTTAAAAATCTCGAGAGTCAATTTATTTTGACACTTAGCATAAGAGCTCAAGCATAATTAAACCTAAATCTTATAATGAAATTTATAAATAAAGTCCTACAAATGAAATTATATAACACAATAAAATTGACAATAAATGAATTAAAACCTTATATTAATTATTGTCATATATGTAATCTAGTTCATTTAATATTCTGTATAAATAAAATTTTTTTAATAAAATACTAAGAGTAATAAATTTTAATAATATTTTGTGACTACAAATTAAAGATATTTTCTGAAAAGTTAACAGGTGGGCCCAGTGGAGCCAGGTGGAAGCGCGTGGAGGGGAACTGTAACTGGGAGTTCTTATTAGGGCTCGGAACCTATATATTTGTCTCTAATCTTACACAGTTCTTCACTTCACTACAATTTAGCTCATCCCAAACGACAAACACATTTCAATCTTTTTCTTGCATTCTTCAATTCATGGCTTCCCCAAAGAGAAGAAGAGGTGGCAATGTCGGTGCCGGTGCCGGTGTCGGTGGGGTTGCTGCTACTTCTGCTTCTCCAACTATGCCTGACGATTTGATGATGGAAATACTGTCGCGGATTCCGGTGAAGGCTCTGATGCGGTTTAGGTGCGTTTCTAAGTATTGGAATTCCTTTGTTTTCGATCCCAATCTGGTGAAACTGCACCTTCAAAGATCACCAAGAGACAACCCAATCCTATACACACTATCCGAGTATCGTGAGTATGGCGAGTACGACGAGTACGACGACGCACATTCCCTGCACCGCTCCTCCACACAAAGCTTACTCCAGAACCCACTCTCGGTTGTTGGAAACCATGAGGATGAGGACGCTGTACCAGTCTTTGTCGACTACGACATCGTTGGAGTTTGCAACGGATTGGTGTGTCTGAGTAGAATCCATACTAATCTTGACGAAATCTGGGTCCGATTTTGGAACCCCGCCACCAGACTCAGTTCCAACGAATCACCCTCTTGTTACATAGAATGCGGGTGCGCCAACATGGCGTTTGGCCACGATGCTTCAACTGACACATATAAGGTGGTGGCCGCAGTGATGAGTGATGCGAAATGTCACAAAATAGAGCTTAGAGTTTACAATCTTGCAGATGATTGTTGGAGGGAGATTCCAACCAGTGATGCTGATTTCCCTGCAGAGTTTCGTCAAACCAAGGGAGTGTTTCTGAATGGCACCCTTAACTGGGTGGCAGATCTTGGCACTGGGAATTCCCAATCGTTTGTGGATTTTTCCTTTGACGTAGCTAATGAGACCTACACATGCTTTAAGCTGCCGGATGATGTAGGGGAAGGTTTCTCAGAACTCGGAGTTTTTGGGGGTTGCCTCTGTCTCTCTCACATTTACCATAGAGAATCTTTTGTTTTCTGGCAAATGAAGGAGTTTGGAGTTCATGAATCTTGGACTCTGTTGATGAACATCAGTTACGATTATTTTGAGTTTCCCCGGTATCTCATTCCGCGTCCCTTGTGCTTGTCTGAAGACGGGAATATCCTGATCCTGGTATGCCATGCAGAATACCAACTTGTTTGGTGTAATAGGAGAGATTTACTAATACAGCATTTTGAAATTCCCCACAAATGGGTTTCTCTGAAGTCATCTGATTACGTTCAAAGCTTGGTGTTGCCTTATCGTACTCCCTGACCTCCACTGCAACTAATCAAATCATGTAAGGATTTTTAACACCATTTTCATTTTGATGCACGACCATGGTCACATTCACAGAGAATTTTGTGTGGAATTATTTTTGTCTAATGGTTGACTAATAATTTATTGTTTTCCTTATAGGATTGGGAATTGGTTCCCTCCCCAATTTGGGTTAGTCTTCAAAATGTTTTAAAAGCGTCCAAGATCTTTCAAACTTTGAAATGCTATTAATTTGTTTGCAAATTTTATATCTTAAACTTTCCTCTCAGCCATCTCATAACAACATTCTGATTTTTTCTGTATGATGCATGCTTTTAGTTGTGCGGCTCTGGTTTGGTTTTGTCTGTTCATATCTTATTCTTTGTTCCTTGAACTTTCATTCGCATCCTACTGTATTAGTAATTTTTTTTTCCATAGAATGATTTATTTTGATTGAATTATTTTAGGTTCTTTCAGGATATGCAACAGCAAACTACTACTTGATTTTACACCCAAGTTGCTCAGATTTGTTATTTAATTAATAAAATAATTTATCCAAAATCAAGAACAAAATTAAATGGTAGCAGCCTGATTATGTTGTTGGATGATGGAGTCTGATCGATTAATGTATTGATTAATATTAATAACACAACACCCGTCACCAATGCTATCGGCTCCTATTGTCAACATTTGGTTTGAAGTTAAATTCTTTCCTTCATTAAAGAGGAATATGTGCTTCTTTGAGCATGATGGATTTATTTATTTTCCTTTGTGGTCTAGTTTTATTTTTTCTGTGTTGCAGGTTTTGTTGTTCTTGGTTAATATCCCATCCAGGTATAAATATTTTCTATATTCACATAAAACAGAATCTTGTATCCATTTTAATAGAATAATTCTCTGGAACTATTTGATGTGTGTCAAAACTAAACTTTGAAAGGCATATATTAGTTGTGAAAATGTTGGACCTTCCCAATCTAGGATCTCACTGTTTAAAGTTTAATTGCTTTGTATTCGAACTTTTCCTATCTAAATTTTATCCATCTAATATGTTGGCAGGTAAAAACAGGACTCCTCTTTATAGACATGTGCGACCGTAGTTCGGTGGGAAACAGAGACAGGAAGAAGAGGATTATTACAAGAATAATTATAGTTGTTTTAGTACTGTTCTGTAAAAGAAGTTTATTATGGCTCTCTCGATGACTCTTTTTAAAGTTCTTTGGTAAACAATAGTAGTAGAAACTTGTTTAATGGTATTTATAAGTGATTAGATGCACTTTTGCTGCACCATCCGGATATATTATTAGTATTGTTGTTATTTGCATTATTTTCTCTCTTAATAGTATATTTATGATGTTTGGTTGAATGAGTTTCTCCTCCTCATCTTGTCTTTGGTTTTATTTGTCAAAAAATAGTTCAACACTTTCGTTCATCTATGTTCATGCCATAATTTTGTGTTCAAGTTTTAAGTGATTCGCATAATAAAGTAGTAAAGTAAATTACTGTATATTCCTGTTTAATTTTATGCTAATCCAAAAATAATTCTTTTATCTAAACCTATGTAGCATTATGTAGCATGCGTTGTCCGAGTGATAGATTATGTTTTACCTAGGTTAGTGTAACTTAATTCTGTTTTTATTAAATGTGTTTCTAGGTTTTTCATTAACATTTGAGAAAATGCACGAATACTAAAACTCTTACTAATTGAGGCAACTTCCTGATTTCTATACTTGAAAAGATTGACTGTTGATCCTACTAATCTGAACTTGTTGCAACCTACCTCTTTGGATCCATCTCTGACCACGGTCAAATACCAATTCAATCCTTTAGCATAACACACTTAATGATTTCTACTACATTTCTAACATCTCAAATAACATTCTTCTCAACTACACATTTGTATTTAGGACTAGAATTAATCTTCCTTCTTGCTTAATAACTCATACAATTAAGCAAGAGTTCACTCTGTACATTTTTAATATTCACCGTAAATGTTGATATTTTATTTTGAACAACTTTGGTTTGTTTAATAAGTAGTATTTATTTGGAATCTTATTGACAAGGAAACAACGAAATGGTAAGAAATTGAACCATTTTGAGAGACATTCAATTATAATCAATTACTTGAATTATTATAGTGGGTGAGTTTGTATGAGACTTAGTGAACGCGTATGAGACGAAGGTTCAATAAATATGAAAAACATATGAAAGATTACAATTAAGTTGTCATCCAACATGCTAATTAGGTTAGGAATTGTAGGGCAAAAGTCCAAAACTAAAAGTTAGAAAGAAAAAAAAAACTATTTATATATTATTATGTTTTCACATTAAATAATTAAATAATAAAGAGTACTGATAGTATTGTGTTGAAATGGAGAATTTTTAAATTATATTATTTAAAACACAATAAATTGATGTATTTTTAATATGCATGTTAAATTAATATTTTTCTTAAATAAAATATAATAAAAAAAAAGTTATTAAATTAATATTTTTCTGAAATAAAAGATAACAAAAAAGAAAAAATTCTTTGTAAAGAAAAAAATTTCTTTTTTGTATAAATATAAGTATGCAAAGATCTCACTAAATATAATATGGTTTTCAAATGCTTGGTCTAATCACAAACTTCTCCATCCTTTAGTAAAAGCCTTCTCATTTCATACCTATCATCTCTCCATGTCACACATAACACATTATATCCCAATATAATGTGAAAAAAAAACAATAAACCACAATTAATAAGTGATTATAGAATATATGACCACTTTAATCATCTCATCAATATTAAATTTGATTTAAAAATCATTTCACAGGGATCATCCAGACTCATTTCATATTTTGATTTTAATACCCAAAGCTTTGAAAAAGAAACAATTTCCTCATCATCAATAATAATGTAATACTCTAATGAGACTCACACTTGATAACATTATATTTTTATTTAATATATTAAACAAAACCTTTTAAAATTGAGGATAAAGATAATGTAAGGACGCGTAAAAAAAATAAAGAAACAGAGCCATAGACACACCCACACAGTCTCTTTTCTTTTCTTTTTCTCTCTCTAAATCTCTTCCTATTCTCTTATTTTTTTTTTCCAATTTTTATCTATTTTATAATCTGTTGAGAAGTTAAAAAAATTTGTATTCGATATATTTTCAAATAGATTAATTTTATTTTTCTCAAAAGATCCTTTGTTCTTTGTTTTTTCATAAGATTTAGTCATTAATCTTGGTGGGATAACTTAAATTAGTTTCTTAAATCTTGAAGTTTATCTATACCAAGATAATAATAAAATTCTAGAGGTTGCTTGGAAAGCAAACAATTAATGTAAGAAAAACTAATTTTAATTTTTAATAGTACCTAGGCTAGAAGATCTGGATGTGAAGGGACGTGGTCTCAATATTCAATTTCTCTTGCAGGGATGTTATGTGTTTATATTGTGTTGTTTGTATATATATTATTTAAACTAGAAATATTAGATTTTGATGATTTAATATTTAAGTGTTATTTTTGTTAAATAGACTTTTGAATGTTCTGGATAGTGTTTTGAATGATATTGTTTGATGAAAATGGTATGAAATTGAATTCATACATTTGGAATAATATATGAACTGATGTTTGTTGTGTATTAAGTATTGTAAACCTTATATTGTAAATATTTGTATTTCTATAAGTTCTGATAATGTATTAGGAATGTTTTGAAAAACTCTAAGCTTGTATAGAAATATGTAGAACCTATATTGTAACAGTTAAATGTATTTTTGAGGGTGTTACACTGTATAAATATTTTCAAGTTAAAATTTAATTATGCATAAATTAAATTAAAATTTAAAATATATGATTTTTTTTTACAAAATAGCTCATAAATGAGCTAGTTTATTTAATAAAAAAAATTATTTTTTATTTTTGTACTTCTTAAAAATATTAATGAATAAATTGACATAACTTATTAGTATTAAGGAGTTCACGAATCTTGTTACCAAAATAACAATGCTAGGTGGCAATAAATTTTAATTGAATAACATAAAAAAATAAAACTACATAATTCAATAACAGAAAGGGGAAACTGGGATAAGGTAGGAAACAAATGGTAGTTACGAGCTGTTGGTGTTCATCTTCGTGGCTGCCTATGTCACTGCCGCTGCCATGGAATTTGAAGGCAGCAACAACGGCACTGTCACTGAAAATGAAATGTGAAGCGTTTTCTGAAGGCTCTTGTTGTCTTGTTCACAACGACCAAGACGATATGCAAGCTCTCTTACAGATCCTTCCATCTGATTTGCATCCTAGTCTCCTCGATCAATCGAATCGCTCTCAACTTCTAGAGGTGACTTTCCAATTTCAAAGCTATTTATTTAATCCTTAATTCACTGTTCTTCTTTCTACTCAAACATTCGTTATTTCATTAGGTTGTATTGGATTTGGGTCGTTTGCCAGAAGCGCGTTATTTAGGAAATCACGGAGGCCACTGTTTAAGGAACACAGAGGTAATGCATACTATGCACTGCTCATTCCGTGGTATTGTTTATATCAATGTAATGTGATATCCAGATATGCATTGAGTTGTATAGTGTATTTGTGTAGCTAGGTAACTGTGAAGGAGTTGGAATATGCTGAACAAGCTGTTGGAGAGTTTGGGAAGGACAATAGAGCTGGAATTGAGGGTACTTTGCACAGAATATCTGCAATTAGGAGTAGGAAAGGTCACATAGTTGGTTTGACTTGTCGGGTCGGGAGAGCAATCACTGGCCAGATTGACATGGTTTATGACCTGCTTCAATATGGGAAGAGCATTTTGTTTGTTGGAAGGTATACCACAGTATTTCCCCTTTTTATCTCTTATCGATATTTTAAGAATGGATACAAGTTTAAGTGCTAAGGGATTCCTTGAAATGAAATTAATTTGATTCTGTATCTTACTTTTGGTAAAATGAATAGTTTGTAAGGTAAAAGGAATTATATTTCTCCTCTCCTTCATCTTAAAATCAACTACACTTGAGATTTTCAGTAAGTTGTTAGAAAAGGAAGTTTCTATTCTACGGATGTTCAAGTGAATAAGTTGACTTTAATTTATGAGATAACTTCAATGGATTTTACCTGTTTTCTTATCCTATAAGTACTTAGAGAGAGCTTTATCGAAATAGAACATGTGTCATTTGGTAATTTTTTTTAAATGTAAAATATTTTATGGATTCTGTGTTTGGCATTATCAATTGCAATATACGATGTAAGTTGTTGGTTTTGGAAGACTTGAAATTTATGTTAAGATCAATCTAATAAGTGATAAAAGTTACTTACCATGGTCCATTGACTCACCAATCCAATAATGTAGTAAAAGGTTGTTCATTTTCTCTACGAAGATTTGATGATTTTTTTCCCTTCTTTTTCTTGGATTCTCTCAGGCCCGGAGTTGGCAAAACTACTGTTATGCGTGAGATTGCTCGTGTACTGTCTGAGGAGCTTCACAAAAGAGTGGTATGCTGATTTTTCTGCATCTCGCAGCATTTTTTCTTCCTTAAAGTACTTTTTTAGACTGGGTCATGATAGAATCTTGCAAAATGGGTAGGTGATTGTTGTTACCTAATGTGAATCCACTTGGCATGAATTCAATTTATGGATCTTTCTAGGATAGAAATGGGGACAATAAGCAAAAACTAAAAAGAACGGAGGGAGGAAATGGAAACAAGAAAGGATGCCACAACCTAGTTTTGGAAAAATTCCTTGATAAGTTATGGGCGGTTCTGTCAAGAACCCACCCCAATACAAACAATTCTCTCAAAAGGGATAACCCAATTTTTCAATAATTCAAGCTTGCTTTGCACATACACATAAGACCCTATTTATAGTCTAAGTGGGCTGTCAAAGGTTGCAACACTCAGGAAACTAAAAGGACTCCACTGGCATGCAATTACCACTTATGGTTAATTGCATGTTACATTAATTTCTAGAATTAAATAAGCACTAAGGAAATGACCCACTGGTAATTATAGTGTATAGGGGCTGTTAAAAGTTGCAAGTTGCAACACCTAGAAAATTAAAAGGATTTCACAGGCTTGAAAAGCATGTAGTCCCCTTTCAAGAGACAAGCATGGCCAGCGGGTCAAGCCTTATTTAATGTTCAAGCTCTCTCCTATGTTTTAGCATCTCCGTATTCCTTCTTCCTTATAGTACTTTTTTAGACAGGCTCATGATAGAATAACTTCTTGCAAAATTGATAGGTGGTTGTTGATACTAGCAATGAAATTGGAGGTGATGGCAATGTCCCACATGCAGCAATTGGTGGTGCAAGAAGAATGCAGGTGCGGGAGCCATCAATGCAACACAGAGTGATGATTGAGGCAGTGGAAAATCACATGCCTGAGGTGATTATAGTTGATGAGATTGGCACAGAAGCTGAAGCTCATGCTTGCCGATCAATTGCTGAGCGCGGAATCATTCTTATTGGGACTGCTCATGGGCAGAAGCTTGAGAATATCATTAAGAATCCTACCCTTTCTGATCTGGTTTGTTTTAACTTATATATTCTTGTGCCAATAACATCCGATAATTTGTAGCTTTTTCTCTTTTTAAGAAGGTTTTGAAATCTCTGGGTTCATTGAGTAATTGGCCTGACATTCCTTCCTATCACTTTTTTTAGTATAAACATAATATATGTTAGTTTTATGTGGTTGTAAATTCAATTTGTTGCTTTCTTGGGGTTTAAGGTTTAGGGACATGCAAGTCATTGTTATGCATGAAAAGTGTGCACTGAACTTATGGTGCATTTACTCTAATGTGGCCTAATTTTTACTTAATTTAAGACAATATTTTTGTCTCTTTTTACTTTAGGTTTTGCATAAGTTATGCTTTTCAGTAGAGGCCCTAAACTGAATCCCATTTTAAGTTGTAATGGTATTTTCGTCGAAATTTTAGTTTTCACGTAACCTGAATATCACCCATCTAAGCAATTGTAATATTCAAGATTCACCTCCATTTTCCTTATCAGATTGGTGGAATAGAAACTGTTACTCTGGGAGACGCAGAAGCCAGAGCGAGAAATTGTCCGAAGACAGTTCTTGAGAGGAAAGCACCTCCAACATTTGATTTCTTAATTGAGATGAGAGATAGACACTACTGGCTCACACATAAGGTATGTTAGTTGAGCATTTATTACTGCAATAACAATAATCTTGTTCTTACGGGAAACAAAGGAAGTATGAAATATATGAGTATTAAGTAAGTGAGAGAATTGAGTGAGTACTCCGTGTAGAATCAATCTGTATTCATAGGTTTCCGAAAATATCCGAAAGATAATTAAGATAGGTAAGAGATATAGTTGGTTATTGAGTAATTGGAGTTTAGTAGGCTACAATGTCATTTCGGTTTAATAATATCTTGTTTTCCTTTTTGCAGACTGACAAAAGTGTAGATATGTTGCTTCGGGGAAAAAGTCCACAGGTTGAGGTAATTCTTTACTGTTGTACTTCAGTTTATTAGATTGAAAGATTTTTCTATTATTATTTGTTTCTGCCTATACTTCATATTACTTTTTTATTTATATTTGTTGCAGTTGGACACTATGCCTCTATTACTGTAAAATTTACTGATGAAAATGACTGTTAGCTTTTTGGTTGATGCCTACCAGAGGAAAAAACTTTTAATTTAATATTAAGTTTTTTCACTGTTTTTTGAAACTTTTAATATTAAGACATGATTAGGCTTTGAGTGTAGATAAACATAACATAAGTAACCATTGTCATGGAAGTATATGTTCACACTTCACATCTGGGCTGATTGTTCTTTTCTTGTAATACCTATTGTAATAACAATTTTTTAAACAAAATTTAATAATTCTGTTTAGTTAATTCTGGTTGTGTTGAAACCAAGACTATATATAGGTCTTGTTTTTTAGAGAATAATGGAAAGGTTCTCTAGTTTTTTGTTTCCTCAACAATCTTCTTTTCAAGTTGAGTGAGTGTGGGTGTGATGTTTCGGTTGTGAGTGATTTTAGAGTGGTTAGTGAGTTAGTGTACGTGTTCTCTGCGGTGACGAGAAGCACTGTGAGGGAAAGAGAGTATCATCAGTTTCAATTTTAAGAAGTGGTAGGTATCAACTTGTTGGGTGAAGATGGTGACTGCAAAAGAATTGGAAACTAGGATGGATTTTGTTCTCGAACGGGTGTGGGGCCTAGAGAACGATTGCTCTGCTCCTCCCTTCGGTCGGTCGTTATCACTCTCAGCTTGCTGCTTCACCTTCCTCCTCTCGGTCGTCTGGTCTCATAGGCTGAGGTTGTACCTGCAGAAAGCACTCCAACGCAACGTTCAAGTCAGTCAGGGTGTCGACACTCGGTTGTCAGAGTACTGTAGATAATGACGTACCTGATTCTTGAAATTTGTGCTATTTATATTACCTTAGTGGGCCTTCGCTGGTGGGCCGGATTAGGAAGTTGGTTCATGTTTAAGATTGTGCTAAACAACTCTTAATTATGGATTAACCCTGCTGACTTGGTCGACCCATGACTCATCGTCATGAGTCGGTCGGCCACGTGTTGTCATGTGACCTTCTGATCGTGGTCTAGTGGTCGAGGGGATCGCGTTTTTTACCGACTCACCGAGTGATTCGGTCGTGCCAGTACAGATTCTTATGAAAAGAACCTCTCTGATCATCAAGAATGCGTGCAACAATTTTTGGAGATGGTACAAAAGTCAATTGAAGGCCTCACACCAACATCTGTAGCTTTGAGGATGACCAAGAAAACTATGACAAAGGATAGATGTAGGCTGAATCTGTAGACACGGTTGTTTCACCGTGGAATGGGCATAGATTTCGTTTCCTTCATTTGATGGATCAAATTTTCTGGACTGGAAAGCTAAGGCAAAACAATTTTTTGAATTGGAGTGAACCCTTGAAACTCAAAGAAGCCACTTGCTATTATTGTCCATGGATGGCAAAGCTTTTGCTTGGCAAAGGCATTACATACAGAATATTAATAATAAAGAGAAATCTTGGAAACAGATCCTTAAGGATATAGGGAGTCGATTTGATTATGGTGCTATTGATGATCCTATCATTGATTTGGCAAGATTGAAGCAAAAAGGGACCTTGTTGGATATCTTGAAAGGTTTGACACATTACTGTTGTTGTTATGGTAGAATAAAGGGTAGACAGAAATAAAAGAGAGCAAGATATTCATTATCTTGGCTAACAATACATTAGTAACTCACTGAAATGCTTTTGTCAAAAGTGTAGGAACAATACTTAGAAAGACTTATTCAACAATTGAAACAGAAAAAACAAATAAAGAGTTACGTGCAGTTAAAAAAAAAAAACAAAATATCTAACACTCCTCCTTAATTTTTGAACTGCAAACTCCAATATTTTGTCTTAAGAACTCAAACTTTCTGACTGGAAGTGACTTGGTAAACAAATCTGCAACCTGTTTTCAGTTTTGCAAATAAACAAGAACAACAACTCCATCTTTCTATATCTCACTTAAGAAGAACAACTTAATGTTAAAATGATTGGTTTTCCCATGAAAGACAGGTTATGAGAAATAGTTATTGCAGTTTGATTGTCAACAAACATACTTCCCTTCTCCTCCCTATTAAGATCAATTAAAAATTTCTTCAACCACAAGACTTGGTTAACAACAGTTGTAGCAGCAATAAATTCAGCTTCTGCTGTAGATTGTGCAACAATTTCTTGTTTCTTTGAGCACCATGAAAAAATTCCCATGCCAAGACTAAAACAGTACCCTAAAATACTTTTCATATCATCCAAAGAACCACCCGAATCACTATCAAAATACCCAACAAACAGTAAATTCTGAATTTTCTGAAACTTAATCCCATAGTTTATAGTTCCTTTTATGTACCTAACAACCCTCTTTGCTACCTTAAGATGTTCTTCACTTGGACAATGCATGAATCTAGATAAAACACTCACAGCATACAATATTTATCTGGCATTGTTGCGGTAAGATACACCAAACAACAAATAAGAATGAAGAAAAAGGTTAATACAGCTATTACGAAAGTTTTAATTCAGTGGCAGCATACAAACCCTGAAGATGCAGTTTGGCAAGAACTAAACTAGTTACAACAGAAATTTCCAGATTTTAATTGGAATGCTACAAGGCCTTGTGGGAAAGTTCTTTTAATAGGGGGATTAATTGTAATACATATTGTAATAACAATATTTTAAACAAAATTTAATAATTCTGTTGTTTAGTTAATTCTGGTTTTTTGCAAAATCAGAATTATTTATAGGTCTTGTTGTATGTTTTTAGAAAATAATGAAAAGGTTCTCTAGTTTTGTTTATCATCTACAATCTTCTTTTGAAGTTGTGAGTGAGTGAGTGTAGTGTTTCGATTGGGAGTGATTTTGAAGTGGAGAGTGAGTTAGTGTATCTGTAGGCGTGAAGAGATGCACTCTGAGGGAAAGAGACCATCATAATAGTTTCAATTTTAATATTCCTCTTTGGTTTTTTTGAAGTCTTTCTTCCTACCACTAGATTACGAACATACAAGTGTGTGCCACAATGAATGTCCAGCCATATTTTCCAGAAGCCCAAATTTGCGATAACTTCATGAGTTAGGTTTTAAACTTGTCTCTCCGACTTAACGGAAGTTTATCACGTTTTTCTAGATAAATATACACCGTAAGAAAATGTTTTAATAAAAATTAATCTTAGAGATCAAAATACTTAGTTATTGTATTATCAATATAATTAGTTATTGTATGGACTAAATTAAAGACTATTTTAAAAATTAAAAAATTATTGATATTTAAATAATTTTTTATTATTAATAAAAATGTATAAAATAGTTTTTAAATTGGTATCTAACTATTAACTACTAAAATTTTAATTACTAACTACTTATGTTCTAAATTAGTTTTTATTAGTTTTTTAGAGATTAATTTAAAATATAAAATATTAATAACTAAAACTTAGACTAATTTAGAATTTAAAATATTAGTAACTAAAACTTTGATAATTAATTTAGATATCAATTTAGAAATTATTTTATAATATTTTATTAATAATAAAAATCACATTAAATACTAATATTTTTTTTTCTTTAAATTAATATCTAATTTGGTTAATATAATGATTAATTATTTATTGTTTATAAATTTGGTTACTATTTGAATATTTGAAGATAATGTAAAGGATATTTTGGATATTATGAATGCCTTTTCAACTTCACCATAGGTTACAAATGTAATTTTGGAGTAACATTCTGCATATGAAGATTTTTATCCAGAAGGTAAATTTGTCGCATGGATGTTAATTCGCTTTTAAGATTGGTTCATAGGTTCGGGTGCGTATGCACTTAAAATAAGTTGTTACGTCGGACCAACATATAAACGATCTTCTTATATTATGACTGATGGTATCTCTAACTTTTTTGCAGGTAAGAAAAAAAGATGAAAAATGTAAGACCGTGATAGAAAAATCTAAGGCATACGATAAATGCCTATGAAATAATTCATTTAGAAGCATTTTAGTTTAGGACTTATAAATTGTTTAAAAACCAATTTAGGTTTAAAGCTATAAACCAGCAAAGGATTATGTAAATTAAGTATTTATTTCATTGAGATATATGTATATATCTTAGACTTCCAAGTTACATCCATGTGTCCTTTCTTAGCACTAGTGTTCCGTGTTGCGTTAAATCAACGCAATTTTAGAATGTCCTTAAGAATTACCACAAACAATTAAATAACAAGACTAAGATGAAGAAGAAAATAACATATCACAAATTTTTTTAAGGTGGTTCAATAAGAGTATTTATATCACTGTTATACAAGTTTCTCATAAATATATCGAAAACTACTCATTTGCACTCAAAATGAACATCCATGCTCAACCCAACATTACATGCATTTCGCACAAGGTTCATATATATAAAAATAGATATAATAACACATAATGAATTATTCATCAAATTTCGTGATACATGACACATTTCTCACAGTTAATTAAAACGTAGATGAACTATCAAACGGTAGAAACTTCAGTTAATTCTGGATGTTTTGGACATTCAAGGTGCATTTGACACTTACCACTAGACAATCTATAAAGTAGACTCTAAACAATCTTAAACAAGCTTGTTTAATCTTCACTTTAATTTAAAAACAATTTTTCTAAGTAAAAACTCATTTTGAATCTCACTAACCCCACTACAGATTTCTAATTAGATAGATTACATCCAAACAATGAGTAGAACTTTTGTAATCATATAAGAACTACTATGATACGTTAAGATCTTTATCATCTTTTGCAGATTCAACTTTCAACTAACGGATGTACCATAAGTTATAAACATATATCCTGCGAGAGACTTGCTAGTGTCCAAATACCCAACATAATGAATCTACAAATCGTTCTACAAAAACATCTCTAACCTTCCTTCTAGTTCCACAATAAACTAAAACTCTGTCAAGTGATCCATCATCAAGTACCTAAGAATCCACTTAAGAACTTGTAAATGAGTGGTTTTAGATTTAACATAAATCTGTTAACAAAATTCATATCATATGCTATGATAGAATGAATGAAAACCATTGCACACATCATAAAACAAACAATGTTTGCATATGAAACTGAATTAATCTAATTATGATCTTCTATCACATAAGAAGTCTATTTATGTTAGATATGTGAAAATAAGTTTCAAGTTTCTCATTCCAAAGTTTTCAAAGAACCTCTTTGAGGTACATCTCCTATGACAAGTATATAAGCTTTTGCTCCCTTGTTATCTCAATCTCTATAATCTTTTTAGCAAGTTCAAGATCCTTTATAGTAAATTCTCTTTTTAATTAAGTCTTTACTTTTTCAGTTTCAAACTTATTATTGTTTGCTATTAGAATATCATCAACGTACAACAATATTATAGAAAACTTTTTGTCAAATAAACACAATTATTGTTTTTACTTCTCATGAAACCAACTCTACCAAAGAACTTATCAAACACTTGTTTTCATTACCTATTTCAAACCATACAAAGATTTGTTTAATTTACAAGCTTAATCTTTTCTATCTTTTATCTCAAATTCTTCTAGTTACTTCATGTAAATGGTCTCATATTGACATTCATGTGATCCAATTAAAGATTAAGCTCAACGTCTATGACTAACAAAATCCTTATGGATCTATGTTTCATTAGTGGAGATAGTACATCATTATAATTAACACATTCTTTATGAGTAAAGTCTTTAGCCATTAATCTTGCTTTGAATAATTCTTATTAATTCCTAAAATTTAATCTTTTCATTTGAAAATAAATTTAGAATTGATGAATTTAAAACTAGTGGTGTACGTATCAAACTCCTAGTATTATTCGAATGAATTTATTTCATCCCCTTCTTCGTGGCATTCAATAATTTAGTTACTTGCTAGAGTAGACAATACGTGTAGGCTCATTTTCTAGAACCTCACTATTAGTTACTAAAAAAAATGAAATAAAATATGTATATTCATACTTTGAAAGAGATCTAATTGTTCTCCTTATTCTACCATCAACTATACTATAATCATCATTAGGTTGTTGTTCTTAAGCTTCATTGTTTGAATCTTGCTTTATCAAATCATTTACGTCATCAAACTGTGAAAAGTCAAATGGTCTACCAGTCCCTTGCCTTCTTAGCCTCATTAGTACTTTGAAGTGCACATTCTAAAACTTTTGACTTATATACATCATTTAAGCTTTGTTAAAGACAACGTTTCTTTAATAATACACTTCTTGAATCATGGTTCAAGACACTACAATCAGTATGCTTTCATACCTTTTAGATTATCTTATAAACATGTATGCTTTCATACCTTTTAGATTATCTTATAAACATGTATTTAACAACCTTAATTGTTGTTTTCTTTTCTTAATATGAGCATTGATGAGAGTTTGAAAGATATGGGTTTGATGATACCTTGACTAATGTGAGTTGATTTTAGATTCATTATATTTGTGACACTTTTAAGAATTAGGATCAAGATTCTTAGCAATTTATAGGTGAGTCACCTAAGGAAAATTCCACTGGACATTAACTTAGCAAGTGCTAAGTAGAGTGAAGGTTCATTTCCAAAGGTCCAAGGTGAAAACACAATTAAAGGTAACAAATGAATGAAAAATAAGAACAGAATTGAAAGAACAAAACTGAACCGAACCAAAACAGAATGCTAAAACAAAATTGAACTCAAGGAAGCTTAAGGAATCATCAATGGAGACAATGCCTTCCAAAATGATGAACCAAACTCAAATATGAGTGCTATTTCCTTGTGAACCACAATTGGAACAAGATTACCGAATTGAAATAGAAGAGACACACATTAACCGAACATAATTGATTAAGAAAACAAGCTACCGAATGAAAACACAAAATGAACAAGTTTAACCGATTAAAATTGAATACAAGAAAGAACAACCGATTGAATGAATAAGGCAAGGTGAAGGAAGATGAAACTTATGTGGTTGTAGCATGAATTGGGAATGGACATGCCACTTGGAGGTGATGATCCAAGATAAGTGTTGGATTGCCGCCACTTGAGAGCTCCCAAAGCATCACAAGATGAGACAAAGAAGAGGAGAACAAATCTCACACAAATCATTCACAATTTAAGTATAATAACTTTACTTCTATTTCAATCTCCCTTTTACAATGACCAAACACCTCTATTTATAGCTTTAGAGGGCTGAAATGAAAGTGAAACAAATTCAAAATTCCCTCCTAATACAAATTTAAATTCAGCACCTAAATCTAGAGTCACAAGGAAAATGTGACTTATTTTCTATTTTGGCACCTCCTAAACTACACCTACAACCTACTATTTATGTCACATGAAAGGTGTGACTTTGTTTTGTACATTAGCACCCCTTATTTAATATCTACACCTTCCTTTTCAAGTTCTACTAAAAACTACACAAAAGGAAATTACAAATAGAGACATCCAATGATGCTTATCTCCTAAAGCCTTGGCCTTGCTCCTCATGGTTGGGCTTGGGCTTCTTGGGCTTGGGCCTCATCTTTTGAAAAGACTAATAAAAAGAACTTTAGATGTTTTGGCCCTTGTCCATTTCTCCTATTAATAGCATCTTTTTGATTCTCATAACTGACCTATGTCCTAATGATAGTGAAAAAGGTAGTCGTCTAAAATAGTTATTTTTCATGATGTAATTAGTTTCATTTAAAGTGGGTAATTGCCACATATAAGGAGATGAAGTATCTTGATAATTCTTTAATTCGATAAGTGTATCGAATCAGAAGTAATAAGTTTTTCTAAGAACAAATATTGAACTCACAAGGAATAGTTCTAAAATTTCAAGGTATTTACTGAATATCAAAAGATATGCAAAATTTTGTTTGTAAGGTTGTTGGTATCATAATTATGTAAGAATTTAAATGAAAAGAAAGTAAATGATTTAGATGATTCAATTGAGAAAATTGGAATTGAGGTTAATCTTTCTTAGGGGTGGCAATGTGGGCTGAACCGCCCCGCATAGGCCCGCCCCACACTTGGCCCGCCCCACATAAAATTTGCAGGCTGATTTTTCTAGCCCGCCCTGCACAAGAGTTGGCCCGCTGGCCAACCCACATAAGAAATATTTTTTTAAAAAAAAATTTTTAAAATAAAATTTTGATTTAGATGCATTAAGTAAATAGTCTCATAATATTATTTTCACGAGACATGCGTAGTAAGATGTTATTAAAATTTTCGGAATGTGAAATATGAGGTTGCCTGAAGAAAATATGGAGGTGCAGAAAAAAATTCTACATTTTAAAGTTATGCGAGTTATGCGGGTCAACCTGCCCTGCACTTGGTTCGCACGGACTACGGGTTATGCGGGGCGGGCCTAAGCGGGCCAGCAGGTTGAAATTAGCAACCCTTTCTGCGTTTTTTTAGCAGGCTGCGGGCCAGCCCACACGACCCGTGCCACTTTACCACCCCTAATCTTTCTCACTCGTTTATATTTTCAATGAATAAAAACATAGAACATTCCATCTTAATTGATATTGATGCACATCTTAATAATCATTTATACTAATTTCTTGAATACAAAATTATTAAGATTGTCTGCTAATTATCATTTCCGCGCATATTTATAGAGCAATTAACATTTCAAATATATTCCTAGCATTCAAATATGCTAAGCATTATCATTTAAATTAGATGCTTAGAAGTACTTTTCAATCAAATCTAAGGATCAAAATCATGAATAAAGCTTCAAACTTTAAGAATTAAATGATAATACCAATCTCAATCTAGAACAAAATATTATAAATAAATATCACCTAAATTCTTAAGAGTTTGAATATATTACTCCCAATCCTAAATTCACTCATATTGTCCATTACAAGCAAGAAAAGAAGATCCAGGGTGTTTCTACTTTACGGCTACCTCATCTAGGGTTTTCTATATTTGATTATCCTCCCCTATGATATCTAGGGTTTTGTCTCACGCTTTCTATTTAACCTAATTTTGATGTTGGTTAAGTGACTTCTCTCTCAAGCAAGATGTTGCTTGCTTAAGGGAGTTTCACGAGAAAAAGCCAAACTTCACTAGAGTGAACTTGCTTAAGCGAGCATTGGGTGAGGTTGCTCAAGAGAAAGAGTTTTCCTCTGAAGTGATCTTGCTTGAGCGAGTTTGGGCGACTTTTCAATGCTCCAACTTTGTCTTTTCATCTTGTCTTTAACTTGTCCCTTCTCCTTTAGCCCCTTTATCTCTATCGTCCTCTAGATTCCTGAAATTAGCACAAACTAGGGAATAAATCGTTCTTATTTGTCTCATAATCCAAAAATATGTAAAAAGGTTCAGATTTCTAAATTAGAGGTTGAATTATAACGCTATTAACAATTAAAGTCCATAAGTATCTATCTTTTTTCATGAAATATTACTGCATTAAGGCACTTATCATAACTACATAAGAATGAAAATAATAAGTTGTTAAAGCCACTAGTGGTAGAAGTGTTGTTACTTTGCAAGTGATTTTTCAAGAAGAAAGATGTTTTTTAAGCATCTTATGGTAGTGCATCCAATGGAGCATTTACATTAGAATTAGTAAGGTTGAAAGTTAATAACCAATGACTACAGCCAAAATGAAGATGTGAACTATAATGAGATCTCCTCTCTTGTATTCAAGCACACATCCATTAGTGATATAACACACATCCATTAGTGATGTGATTCTAAAAATAAAAAAATTCCTTTTCTTTTTAGCCTAACATTTTGAATAAGCTAGTTACCCATGGTATTAATGTAAGCTTAACTTTTTTTTGATATAAGATTAGGTAATAGAAGTTTTTGTTTAACTAATTCCTCCACCAAACTCTCATACAAGGAGATCAAATGTACTCATTTTGACAGCTTTAGTATGAGTTTTTATTTTGAGTGGCGTATCTCCAATGTCGAGTCGCTCTCTCCTTTACTTATCCTGAAAGGACAAAACCTCCTTGTGTGACCTTCATTCTTACAATGGTAAAATTTAATGTTTGAAATATTACCTACACCCATTACAAGAAAATCATTAAATAGAAACTAATTATAGAGACCAAAATAATTAGTTACTATTTAACTAAATTAGAGACAATTTTATAAACTAAATAAATTATTAGTATCTAAAGTAGTTTCTATTATTAATAAAAATTTATAAAATAGTTTCTAAATTTGGTATCTAACCATTAGCTACAAAGAATTTAACTACTTACTATTTTATATTCTAAATTAGTCTCTATTAGTATTTTAGAGACTAATTTATAATCTAAAATATTTGTACCTAAAATCTTGGTAGCTAATTTAGATACCAATTCAGAAATCATTTTATAAATTTTAATTAATAATAGAAACCAATTTAGGTACCAATACTTTTTTAGTCTCTAAAATAATATCTAATTTAGTCAATATAATGATTAATTATTTTTGGTCTCTAAAGTTGATTGTTATTTAATGATTTTCTTGTAGTGATCATTTCTCTATCTAGACTTGTTGGAATAATTGACTCTAGAAGATCGGTGAATAGAGTCCTAGACTTTTCTTTTGAACAACTAAACTAGACCATCTAGTGAATAAGTAAAGCAAAAACAACAAATAGTAATTTTATATTGGTTCACCCAATCACATGAGCTACGCCTAATTATCTCTTAAAACAATTTCTTAAGTGGTTCTACTAATCAATTTAATTATTATAATTAACGAGTCAAACTACTCATGGTTATCATGAGTACACAGACCACTCCTAATTATCTTATCTTAATCTTTCTGACTAAGACTTTAAAAACAAGTAACAAAGAACACTTAAAGAAAGGGAAATTCAAGCACATTCCAAAGTGAAGAATACAATGGTTTAGCTCATCCACAAAGAACACTTAACAACTTATGAATTTTACAAGACTATATAGTTATTTTGTTCTTCAACTTCAACATGCATCCTTCATATAGGCTCTTGAAATGATCTTTTCTTCAAACTTTCTTCGTTTGTATTCTCTTCCACCATTTATTCATAACTTTGTAGATCACACATTGCATTCCTTGACATGTGTTATCTGGAAGCTTTTATGGAAAACTTTGGTACTCAATATTCACTTCATAAGAAAACAATTCAAAACTCATATAATAAAAGCATGATTCAATTATATTTTAGATCACAACACATTTATTTTATTTCTTTTTCTTTATGTTCTAATGTGAACGTCGTAGAATGTAAACTTTCTATATGAAAAACATTTTTGTGTCTAATCATTCAAGGCATATGTGGCATTTCAAATTTATCAATCTTTGATTCATTTTATCTCTAGAAATAATCTATGATTATGACTTTAGTTGTGTATTTAATTTAACATTAACATGTATCCAGTAATGGAGCATTTAACATTGATAGTGTGACCTTTGGATGTGATGGAAAAAAATGCACGTGGAAGCAACACACACAATCACCAATCAACTGCAAAAAAATAAACGACACAAGATTTAACGTGGTTTGGTCGCCAACTGCAACCTACATCCACACGGGCAACTATTAGGTTTTCATTTTATCCTGTTGCACACAAAATTACAAGCACAATGATCTCTTTAAATAGAGATAATAATAGGGACACAATGATTAAGCCCACTCACTAAACATGGTGTCTAGTCAGCCCAACCCAATTGGTCCTGGCTTCAGACCCAACAATCTCCCACTTGAAGCCACGAAACAATGTTCACCTGCACTTCAACTGTGTACAATGATTAAGCCCACTCACTAAACATGGCGTCTAGTCAGCCCAACCCAATTGGTCTTGACTTCATACCCAACAAGATGGTCTAATAAGCTTCAACTTGCACAAAACACACATTAGAAGGTTCATATAACAATAACATGTATATAGCTTGTTCAATGTTTGTTATCATTAAAATTCTTTACAAGGATTTATAGGGATTAAACCATAAATCCCTATCAACACATGTAATAGGGATATCCTCAATCTCCTTCATTTTGATGAAGAGAAATACTTAACAAGAATTGATACAACAATAAGCATAGAAAAATATAAACACATGTAATATTAGAGATGATGCACAACTTGAATCAAACATATGCTTGTGTTTATATATGCTTTATGAATGTCATGGCAAAGATAACTAAGCACAAATACAAATAAAATGTAACATTTCAACAACATTCCGACTTCTCTCCATTTTAGAAACATCAAAAAGGGTAAAAAAGGTGTTATAGCATCATGGTTGCAGCGGTGGAGACAAGGGTGGTGGTGATTGTTGTCGTTGTTGTTGGCTAGAAGCTTGTTGTGCAGAAGGTCCAATAATGATACATATTTTGTGCACATATTTTGGTAGATTTAACACAAGTTAATTAAATTAACATAATTTAAAAATATTCCAAATAAACAACACAAACAACTGAAAACTAAAAATAAGAATCAAAATGAAAAGAATATATCACAAAATTTAGTTCAACTATATTTTTAACAAGCTCTAATCTACATTCAAGAATAATTCAATATGAAACAAGTTTTCCTCCCTTGAAGAGTTATAGAGAAAACTTCAAAGTTAAAACTCAAATCAATATGTGCTTGCAAACTACAACATTTTTTACTTTAGGGGAAACGCTAAAATAGGCCATGAGTATGAAAGTGTTGTTTGAACATAATAAAGACCACAGTTTTAGTAAAATGGCTTAAAATATATAAGAATCCACGATCATAAAAGCGTTGATACTTTACGTGTGGTCTTTTGGGTTAAAAAAAATCTAAAATAAAATATAAACAAAATCCAATTTTGCTGGAAATTTTTTCTTCTTCCCTCTCACGTAACTGAAAAAACGCACCTCACATTGGGTCTCCCTCTCACTTCTCACTGTGCGTTCTTACTAACTTCTCACCTTCTCACCATGCGTTCTCCCTTACTTCTCACTGCGCGTTCTTCCTCACTTCTCACCAAGCGTTCTTCCTCACTTCTCACCTTCTCACTGCGCGTTCTTCCCCACTTCTCACCTAGACTAGACGTTCTCAATGTCATCAATTGGGTATATTGTAGTCTATCCTCACTGAACAACATTGAACATTCTCAATCACTTCAGGTACACTGTATCTCGCTCGCTCTTAGAGTTTCATTTTTATTTTGATTTGGTTTGATTGAATTTTTTTTGGGTTAGGTTTTTTGGAATTTTGTTTGGTTTCACCACTTTCATTTAATCTTTCACATTCCTTGAGTTTAATCTGGGGATGAAGCTTTCCTTTCATAGACTGTAATTTGGGGGAAAGGTTGCATGAAGTATAATTTGGGGACAAAGAGGGTTCTTTGAGAGAAATTTTATACTCTTTGAGAGATATTTGGCTTTGAAGCTTTCAAATTTCCTACTAATAGCTTTGATCTCTTATAATGCCTATCAAAAAGAGTGCCTCATAGTGCAAACTTACTAAGATATATGGAAGAATCCGAACCTCTGCCACCAACATAATTGACACCTTCACCTTGTTTGATGAAGCTCCACTCACTTGCAATTGCATATATATTTTCTTGTGGGGTTCTAGCATTTGATAGAGGCATAAGTCTTGCATTATTACGCATATAACGACTATACTACCGTAAGCATTTTCTATTGCACTAATGGATGGACAACCAAACGTTAGAGTTTCTTTGGCATGTTTTTCCATAACTTTTTTTCCATGATTAATATTTATTTTGATTTCTTTAATTACATGAAGAAACATGTTTCTTTAAGGCATAAAATGACATATGATGATCATACAAGTCTCGTTTGAGTAACTTTTGTTATCGCCATGTGTGAAATGCATTTCAATTTATTTATCACATCATGATTGTTACAATTGACTCTATTGGTTTTAGATGTCAGCAGGTTAAGGTACTTGCGTATAGTGTGGGACAAGTGCACATAGTGACAAAGATGGTACGATATAGATAATTGTATTTACCATAAGGTGAGAAAATAGATAAAACACATAAAAGAAACTATTTAACTAATTGACAAGTAACCCAATAAACTAATTAATAAATGTTATATGTAATAAAATAATTTATTTTTACTAGAAAGTGTGGTATTTTCTTAGTTGTAGAAATTTGATGTAACCAAGTGTTGAGATGAGAATAAAAAATATGTATTGATTTATATTTCTCATTTTTACTATATTACACTGTAATTTGTTGTTTGTTTTAACACCATGTATATGTTTGTTGTAAGGTTGGCTATGTGATAGCCATTTTAATTTAATGGTGATCGGTAATTTGGGAATTTCTTTCTATGCATTTGGATCACAAAATGAGTACTAGTTTTAAATTGACACATAATTCATCGATTTTTGGTTTTATCTTGTTTTTGTAAATTTGCGTTTTACTAATTATATTAGCTATTATTCTCATTGGTTGAATCTCTTGCCAGTTAACTTGGGTAGAAAGCTCCGCTTTTAACCTGTCTCCTCTAGATTATGTTATGCATCTTCTCGTTGCATTGCAACGTGACTCTGTTGGGACAAAGTGGGCTCTACCTGTTGATCACACTCCGACGATCAAGTCAGCGAGAGCATACAAAATAAGGTAAGATTTAGTTTCAGTCTAGTATTCAGAAACAACGTACCTCCTTTACTGAGGGTCTCAAGCCCTTTTTATAACATAACTATCTCTTTAACGACTTTCTCTTAATAGACTATAATCTCAACTGAAAGCATAACAAAAATAATATTCTGCCTACGACACCTTTACTCACGATGTTAACTTGCAAAAGAGAATCTCGTGTGCCCTTATTATTGGGTGCTCACCATTTAACTAATATCGCCATATATAATTAACAACTTTATGCACATATTTATTTAACTAACAACTTTATGTATATTCACATATATTATATTCTAACAACTTAATGTATATATCTACATATATATTTAACTAATAATCTTATCAACATATGATCAACTTGTTATTTTCTCTATTTAAATCATCCTCCATCAGGCTTACTAATGAAATTGGGCCGGACTCACGACCTACCCTTTGGGCCTAAAAATCGAGCTGACCACACCCACGCCCATGAACCGAGGTCCCGACACACGAGCACTCTGTCCAGTACAACTATTAATACAAGTTAATTGATTAATCAATTTTTAAATAAAAGCCTCTTTATCTTTCGTGTGAAGCTTGACTAGTTTAGGTGCCTTTTAGTCTAAATACAACATACCTGGCTTGGACTCTTTTTGTTGTATAAGAGTTTAACACCTTTTTGTGCCAGTTATTTATTGAGTCTTCATTGCTCAGAAACAAGAAAAAGGTTGCCTATATCTAGCCGATTAAAAGAGTTTCTGATTAAAGATTTGGGTTTTTTTTTTATGTAATCAATAAATGAAAACAATAACAAAAATAAAAGCTTTAAAATTGAAATTGAAATGTAAAGGGTAGTGTAGAGCAATGCTGCAATATATTGGTGTATGGAATAGTTGTATTTAAGTGGATTTGATAATTACGTAATATTTAATCATTCTTGTTATATGAAAGTCGATGTTGTTATATGACTTTAGGGTATTATTTCTATTGCATAAGGAAGTGTGTCATTCACATGGTTTTTTTAGGAACTGATCAAGTAAGTATACCCATTGGGTCCATGTATCTCCACACCATCAAAGCCTTGAATAAATAATCAGTTTAATAATATTTATTAACTTTGTCTCGTTCTCCCATTCATTAATATGAACTTTTTAGTAACACTATCTTTTGGTCCTTTATCACACCATGGAGATGCCACTATGATGAGAATGTATGTAAACTACTGCCTAACTTTCTTACCTATAGAGACATATTTTTATTTTCTCTTAAGTAAAATATATGTAATTTATTCTATATTCTGAATAGTTTAATTAGTATGTTGTTGTTAGTGTATTTTTTTTTTTTTGAAAAAAAGCAGCATCCGATTGGAACTCTTCTTGCTAATACAGGAATTCATATTGGATGACTTCATAAAAATTAAATTATGAGTTTCATATATTCATGTGAGTGTAGCTATCTATTTTGTGTAGGCTACCTTTAGATTTCTTTCCAATTCTTGGTGTTTTTATTGATGAAACTAAGAAAGAGCCTTAACTAGGGGAAACAAATAAAAGTAAGAGTGCTTAACAAAATTAGAATTGATTTACTACTGACATCTTAGTGACCTTTGTAGAAATCATCTTTCCACATGTTCAACTATATTTTATCTCAATCTTTGTACGTCTGATTGATTTATAGGTACACTATAGAGTAAATATAAGTAATGTATTGTTTCCTTGTGAAGGTGAAGATAGTGTGAAGTGGAGCTTTAACTACTGAAAGATGTCAGTTGTGCGATAAACAAGCTTAACTCATTTATCATTTTAAATATTCAAAGCACATGTTTACTATTTTGTTTATTTAATGGTTAAAAGTTTTCTGGAAATATTTGGATTCATTGACCTAGATTTTTTTAGTAATCCTTATTGATAAATTTAGTGCATCATCTTTAGAAAAGTCTATTTTAATAGTGATTTTACCTTTAATTAAATTATATTAGTTTTTTAAATTTGACTCAATTCAATTAGTGCATAATTATATTTAATTATTGCAATAATTGAGTTAGTATGATATATGGTAGGTATTGTAAGTCTACTCTACCATTCTGATTCATTTATTTGTTCCCATCTTCTCTCACCAACACACATACTAGCCATTCTTTAAAAATTTACTTGCTAGCTCCAAGTCAAGTTCTGTAACTTGTGATTAACTCATTAAATTGGAAGATGACAAGTATTTATTTTCTTTCATTCTTATTATTGTTCAAACTTATTAATTAGTTTTTAGACACTTACAATATATGATGATTTTTTGTCTATTAGATTAAAGATGATGGACAAAGAGTGGACTAAATTTTCAAGATTTAGTAAAGAGTATATTAATGGTGTTGAGTTATTTTTAGATTTTTCATACACTAGTGGAAGACTTCAAGGGAATGAGATTTTATGCCCTTGTTCTAAGTGTAGAAATCATTGTTGGGCAAAAAGATATGTGGTCTATGATCATTTAATAGTTATAGGCTTTGTAAAAGGATATAACATTTGGGTAAACCATGGGGAGGAAATATCATCGTTGCCTATTGTAAATTCAACAGTTTATAAGGAGTGAGAGAGAGAGAGATTACACAGCCAATATATATTGGTTCACTCAACCTTGAGCTACATCCAGTTTTCGAAACAACCATTGGGTTCCACTAGTAACCAATCACAAATTACAATCCACACAACCACAAAGAGGTGATCTTGATACCACAAGAACCACTCAACCTCTTTGCCAAACACACAACCTTAGTCAAAACACCCTCTGACTTTACAGGCTTTCACACACTTCACAACTTTATAAAAGAACAAATAAAATAATCATAAAAGGAACAAATTACACCTGGATTTACACGAATCACAGAGCTCCTATGATTAGACCTTGAACCAATGCATAACTACTTAGCAATCTTGCAAACCTTTGAAATTTTTTTCTCAAAATCAATCTCAATCTGACTGTATTTGATATCTTTTTTTTCTGTATTTTGTTTTGAAAGGAAAGCCATATTTATAGCTTTCAAAACTAGCTATTCTAGGCAACAATCATGATTCAAAACAGTTTTGATTCAATTGCAAAACAGATTAACAGGGTTTTGAAAAACTGTTATGAAATGTGACAATCAACCGGTTGAAAAGTTGTTTTAACCGGTTGAATTAGTTAGACAATTATTTAATTAAGTCAAAAACAGTTTTGAAAACCTTCAATCAAGCTAAGTGACAAACAACCGACTATATCATGGTTTCAACCGATTGTTTTTCTCTTTGCTTAGAAAAACACTTTTCCCTTTTAAAAAGATTGAACTAGCTTTGTGCAAAGGACTAGGAATGATCTTTTACAAGATTTCTAAATACCCTAGACTAAGCTCAATCCAAAAGCAGCACAACATCAACAAAAAACCTCCAACATAGATTTGAATCATTAAAGCTTCCATGTTCCACAATCACCCCCTATTTGATGGAGACAAATCCTTGGGATGCTTTTTGGAATGTTCTGTTTAGAATCTTGCTTAACCTACATTCATAAGCAAACAGAAAAAAACAGGGTAATCTATTCCAATCAAACAGGCACCACACATTAGTTTCCACTAGGTGATTTCCAACGAGGAACATTAGCCAAATCAATGTGAGAAACCAGTCAAACATACATAGGTGCAACACAGAAAAATAATCGGTTATTTCGCAGGAATAACTGGTTAAAATTTGTATAAGAGTTTGTATCAGATCAGAGTTTAAAAAACCAGTTAAAGCAATGTTCAAACAAGTATGCAAAACAAAAGCAAATGAAAGTATTGAGAACATTTCAACCCAAAGCTTACCAAAGCTCACTTCTCCCCCTATTTGTCTTCACAAATAGACAAAAAGAAGGATTAAGAAAACAACATAGATTTAAGATAAAACTTGTAAATCAATTATTCCCAATTCATTCCTTAATGAATAAAACCTGTCTTTTTGGATAAGGGTTTTGTGAAAATGTCTGCAAGCTGGCTTTCAGTGGCAACGATTTGAATCTCACAATCTCTATTATTGACATGGTCACGAATGAAGTGATGTCTAATCTCAATATGCTTGGTTATGGAGTGCAAAACCTAATTCTTTGTGAGATTTATGGCACTTGTGTTGTCACACAATAAAGGGACCTTGCTTATTTTCAACCCAAAGTCTTCAATTTGTTGCTTTATCCATAAGATTTGTGCACAACAACTCCCTGTAGCTATATACCCAGCTTCAACTGTTGATAATGCTACACATGCTTGCTTTTTGCTGTGCCATGATATAAGGCTTGATCCAAGTAAATGGCATGTCCCACTTGTGTTGTTTCTATCTAATTTACAACTTGCAAAATTAGAGTCAGAGTATGATGGAAGAGTGCCTTCATTCCGATTGGATTTCATGGTGGAGAGGTGCGGAAGCTTCACAAATTGGAGCGGACAAGGAGCTCACTTAGAGCTTGTGGATTCCTTGAAGGTGAAGGATAGGTATGGAGAGTGATAGGTGAGGCCTAATCACTTGGTCTAGTGGAAAAGTTGAAGATCAAACGTCTATCCTAGGGAGGGTAGGAGACAAGAGTGTAATTGGCACAAATTTGGTAGCAATTCACTCATTTGATTAATCTTACATAATGAGAGCCAAGAACCTCAATTTATAGGAGAGAGGGCTGAACATTTTGGAGCCAAAAGTTTAAAATTCAAAAATAAAACTCTCCAATGAGAATGTGCCATGTGGAGTCATGCTTTCAATGTTTAGCTCACACCTTCCATGCGAAATCCTCTCCACTCCTATGTTGCCATGTGTACGACCATGTGCTCCATGCCAAGGTATTTTCGTTTTCCAATATGTCCTAGACGTTTTAGGGTTACATTGGGCTCAAAGAAGCCCAATTGTTACCTTAACTAGTCACTTTTAACCCTAACTAGTCAAATTTTACTATTGGCCCAAATACAAGCCCAAAAACCTATACTACTTTGCCCAATATTTGGTCCATTTATTTTATGCTACTAGGCCCAATACATGGCCCATTAAATCCTAAACAACTTTATACAATTTATTTAAGCTAAAGCTTGGCCCAAAAATAATGTTGACTAGTCAGCAGAAACTCAGTCTTCTTGTGTTCTTCTGACCAAAGCTCTAGTTTATGTTTTGATGACTTTGAGGGCTTCTTAGATATGTTTGTACATTCCTTCAGCCTAGAGTTGTCCTCTTGATTGGGCCTACAAAAATAAACAAAAGCCCAATTTAGACCCATATTTGCAATTAAATCAATAAACAACCTCTAGGTTTTCATCCTTATTGTATGGTTGTGTGAGGTTGGACGGTTTCCATTAGAGTATCCTACTAAATGAATAGGAGAGTGTGAAGGATATCATAAACACATAGATGTTGTGCCTTTAAGATACTTTAGGATTCTTTTGGCAACTTTAAGATGAGATTCACTTGGACTAGATTGGAACCTTGCACAAAGGCAAACATCAAACATAATATCAAGTCTACTTGCACTAAGATATAGTAAAGAACCTATCAACCCCCTGTATTTAGTTTGGTCAACTGTTGTTCCAGCTTCATCAACACTTAAGTAATAGTCTGTAGACATAGGTGTTGTTGCTGCTTTACAACTCTCCATCTCAAACTTTTTGAGTATGTAATTGCAATACTTGGATTGACACAAGAAGATGCCTTCTTTGGATTGCTTGATTTTCAACCCAAGAAAGAAAGAGAGCTCCCCCATAATTGACATCTCAAATTCTCCCTACATAGATTTTACAAAATCTTCGCACAATTTATCATTAGAAGATCCAAAGATAATGTCATCAACATATATTTGGACTAAGATTACAGTAAAATCTATTTTTTTTTTAATGAAAAGGGTTTTATCAATCTTCCCTCTTTCATATTGATGAGATATAAGAAAACAAGTTAACCTTTCATACCATTTCCTTGGTGCTTGCCAAAGATCATACAAGGCTTTGTTCAACTTGTATACATGATTACGATATTTGTGATCTTAAAATCCAGGTGACTGTGAAACTTAAATTTCTTCATTCACAATTCCATTTAGGAAAGCGCTCTTCACGTCCATCTGAAATAACTTGAACTCATTCATGCAAGCAAAGGCCAATAAGAGTCTTACAGCTTTTAACTTGCTATTGGTGTAAAAGCCTCATCATAATCAATCTCTTCTTCTTGGTTGTACCCCTTAGCAACAAGCCTTGCTTTGTTCCTTGTGATGACACCTGAATCATATGACTTGTTCCTAAAAACCCATTTTGTTCCTATTACATTCATTTGAGCTGTTATAGGAACCAGGACCCATACATCATTTCTCACAAACTAGTTGAGCTCCTCATGCATAGCAGCAGTCTAGTGCTCATCCTTGAGTGCATCATTGATTGACTTTGGTTCAATCTTGGAGACAAATGTTGTATGATTGCAGAAGTTTGCCACACTCATTGTAGAAACACCTTTGTTGATATGCCCAATGATGTTTTCAACAGAGAGATCTCTGGGGATCCTCCACTGTTTTGGAAGATCATACTGCTGCAGATTTTCAATCGGTTGTTTTGCAGAATCAACCGGTTGAATTTCTGTGCAGTTTTCCAGATTCTTCATGAAGATATTATGCTCATATTCTTTTGTACTGATCTTTGCTGAACCTTGCTCAGATTTGTTAGTTTCATCAAAATCAACATGCATAAATTCTTCAACAATCATAAGTTTCTTACTGTAAACCCTATATTCATGGCTAGATAGGGAGTATCCAAGAAAAATACCTTTGTCAGCTTTAGCATCAAACTTACCCAAATTTTCTTGACCATTATTTAGGATGTAGCCTTTGCATCCAAAAACCTTTAGCTGTTCTATGTGAGGCTTCCTTCCATTTAGCAGCTCATATGAGGTCTTTTTCATGATTGGTCTGATAAGAAAACGATTCATCACATAACATGCTATACTTACTGCATCAGCCCAGAAGCGCTTAGGTAAGGATGATTCATTCAAAATTGTCCTTGCTAGTTCCTCAAGTGATATGTTCTTTCTCTCCACCACTCCATTTTGTTGAGGTGTTCTTGGTGCAAAGAAGTTGGAAGATACCTAGCTTGTTGCAAAAGTTGCTGAATTTCTCATTTTGAAATTCTCCACCATGGTCACTCCTAATTGCACCAATGTTGCTACAACAGGTGTTTTGCAACCTTTTTGCTAACTTCTTGAATTCAGGATAGGCCTCCTTCCTTGAGTGTAGGAATATGGCCCACGTAAACATGGAAAAATCATCTACAACCACAAGAGCATACAAATTTCCTCCAAGGCTCATAGTTATAGAAGGACCAAAAAGGTCCATGTGTAGTAGTTCAAGAGGTTTTGAGGTGGAAACAAAGTTTTTCAGTTTAAAAGATTTTCTTGTTTGTTTCCCCTTTTGGCAAGCCTCACACACATGTTCCTTCTCAAACCTAAGTTTGGGTAAGCCAATTACAAGGTCATTTGAAATCAATTTATTCAAATGATGCATATGTATGTGTGCAATTCTTCTATGACAAAGCCATGATTCCTCATGCTTTGTTAAAATACAACCGATTGATGTAGAGTTAGAGATATCAAGCAAATAGACATTATTTGGTCTCTTACCAACCAACAGAACTTCCTTTGGGTTTGGCAACCAAATCTCACAAGAATTAGTTCTGAAAGTGACTTGTTAGCTGATAAGTGCCTAATTTTAGTAATATTTCATATTAAAATATAGACAATTATGAGGATTTCTTGCTAATTTACATATAAAATAATATCTAATTTATGAATTTATACATTTTTATATTTTTTATGAGTTTTATTTGAATAAGAGCATTTTATTCCCAAATTTGGTTTTAATTACAGATTTCTAGGGAGGATTGAAGATTTGAAGCAAAGGAGAATAATTTGAGCTAAAAAGAAAAAGATAGAAGGTCCCAGAATGGAAAAAGATGCAAAGAAAGATAGGGCCTTTTTTATGTTATATATTTTTTATGAGTTTTATTTGAATAAGAGCATGTTATTCCCAAATTTGGTTTTAATTGCAGATTTCTAGGGAGGATTGAAGATTTGGAGGAAAGGAGAATAATTTGAGCTAAAATGAAAACGATAGAAGGTCCCAGAATGGAAAAAGATGCAAAGAAAGATTGAGCCTTTTTTATATTTTATCACTTAGCCCATTAGCGCGACACAAGAAGGAACCTAACCCTAGAAAATTAGGATAAATAGGGGGCTAGAGGTTCAACCCTAGTGTGCCAGATTGAGAGCAAAACACCATAGAGTGAATTGTAACCAATTGGGAGAATGGAAGGTGCTAGAAGTATGCGTGGCTAATTCTACCCTTTGGGATTGAGAGTAATCTGCTCAAACTCTTATGTATTGAGGTGATATTTTATATATTAATATTCAGTTCTTGATTGATTATTCGTATTATTGTTTTACTTTTAACTTTCCGTGACAAATTGAGAATCTTAAATATGACCGAGAGGTATTTTTAAGGTTCGGACCTAAACATAAATACTTAGCATATTTGAGTGTTAGAGATAAACTTGAAATGTTAATTGCCATTAACGTCTGATTGTGATTTCTAAGTTGTTTTTATAAGTATGCGAGAGCTCGATATTTAGGAAACATTCTTAAGAATTTTATATGCGAGAGATCGATATAAATGAATTTTCTACGGGCATCAATTTTAATCAAAGAACTTAATATTGGCATGCTAATCAAAATACATGAGAGTGAGAGAGATGAAACCTAATCCCTATTTTTCCAATTGAAGCAACTAATTCTCTGTTTGTTTTCTTATTGATCAGTGCCAACATAATCACTTCAAACTCTTTTTATTGTTCTGTTGTTATATTTAGCGAATATTGTACTCGATAATTCACCGTTCCTTGTGGGTTCGATATTTGTCCTTAGGGACAGTTATTACTTCTGAAAAACGCGGTGCACTTGCGGTAAAATGTTATCAGTAGCCTCTGCCACAGAGTTGGCTAATGCTGAGTAGGCTATGTTTGAGTCCTTCTACATAGAGAACATCATGGATAGAAAGCTATTTTCATTGCATATGGTACCTTTACCAAGGATTTTTCCTTTGTTTTTGTCTTCATAGGTCACATGCCTTTCATGTTTGAGAGTGATGCTGACAAATTTTGACGCATCTCCAGTCATGTGCTTGGAGCAGCCACTATCCAAGTACCATAGATGTTGTTTTCTCACCAAGGAATCCTGCAAAATTCAAAATCAGGTGGCAAGATCTGGTCCCCTAACAAATTTGGGTCCATGGATGTTAATATGATTGCAAGGAACCTTAAGATTCTTGGGAACCCACTTTACGATACCTTTGGGAACAAAAAACTTTCTAAAATTTTACGAAATCTGACAGAGTGACCCTTTCTCATACAGTAGAAACAACAAACAACCGGTTGTTTCGACCTTTTAATCAGTTGATTTTTTATAATTGTTGAAAAAGGTTTCAAATAGCCACTGTTTTTCTTTGTGGGTTAAAACCCAAATCAGATTTTTCCAAAAACGCACGTTTGAGATGCTAAAACATTCTCAAGATTTGATTTAACTTTTGAAATTGTGTCAATTGTTTTCACAAGATACAAAACTTTCTTTTGAAGAGATTCACAAATTTTGCAAATACTTGATTCACACTTGCAAGAGGAGTTTTGGTAAATCATTTCTAGATTTTCAAAATTAGTATTTGAATTGCTCAAATCTTTTTTCCAGAGCTTTGATTCTGTCTTTTAACCAGTTGTTTTCACTTTTCAATCGATTATTTGAAAGGGTTAATCTCTTAGCTTCTTCATGAGTCTCTTAGAAAGCCTCAAGAAGTTGATAATAACTATCACATTTATTGGAGGAAGATGTACTTACTTGGTTTGATTCAGATTCTTCTTTTGCCATTAGACAGACATCCATCTTGGAATCTGAAGAAGATGATTCAGCAGAGGACTCATCATTGTCCAACCAAGTACTTCTTGAGTTCTTGTGAATTCTCTCAAGAGTATCCCACATTTCTTTAGCTGAGATACACTCTGAAACTTTGAGGAGTTCATCAAAATCAAGGGCAAAGACAATTATGTTCTTAGCTACACAATCAAGATGATCTCTTTCAGTTTTAGATGAGGCAACATTATTTTCAGGTAGATGTATGAAAGCATTGTTGGTTGTACCGACCAGGTCATTAGGTGTGATGACGTGGCTTGCACGTGACTATCTGGGGCGTGCTCAGCGGAACTCGTGGGCAAGAGAAAGATGGATGGTTCAGAGGTGAGCGTAGTCGCCAGTTCATGAAGCTGGCGTTCTGCGATGAAAATGGTCGGTTGTCGCCGAGTTTATCTGTCATCGACGTATTTGGCGATTGGCGACCAGGTAGCTTGACATCGCCGCAGGAAGCACGTCGCCGGATTTCCCAACAGACTCAGTTAAGGCTGCTGGGAACCCAGAAGAGTAAGTCCAACGCTATGGTTGTTGCGCTGGCATGAGACATGGAGGCCGGGTAGGCGGAAGGGAACGGCTTGCCCGTCAGCGACAGGATTCCCAGAGTGGACATTCGCTGGTGGCAAGGTTCCCCCAGTCAGAACATGCATTGTGTAGCAATAAGGAAGGTACCACCAACGACAGGCGATATCATAGAGATGGTGCACTTTGCTGCTCCCGATACTCGCCTTGTCAGGTGGCGTTCTAGGGCGTACTGTGTGCTAGCTTGCTCCTTGAGTAGAGGACTTAGCTGCGCGACTGATTACTACACAGAAATGACGTTCAAGTTGCCCCAACCCAGATGATGACACGTGTAGGGTTGGATGCCACCAGTTACTCTAACCTAGGTGATGACACGTGTAGGGCTGGGAGCAATAGAGAAGTGACGCTCGAGTTATCCTAGCTCAGATGATGACACGTGTAGGGCTGGGCGTTACCTGCTATCCCAGCCCAGATGGCAACACGTGCAGGGATGGATGCGAGCCACGCGTCCAAAAGCATAACGGCCTGGAGAGAGAAGAAACCTAGCTATAAAGGTAAACTTAACAGAATCCGCAGAGGTACGTTTTCATTACGGCTCATTCTGCTAGGGTTGTGTGCCTTTAGTACGGTTCTACAAAGCATATTTTCTCTGAGTTTTGGGTGTTCTTTTTACTGACTTGAGCGTCGGAGCGCCACTGGTCGCAGAGGCGCCACCTTGTGTTTTTAGGTTCCCTGAGGAAGCTTTTGTGGTGTGGACTTGAAGGGCACGTGGAGTCAAGCTGGTGAGAAGGTTCGTGACGAGGCAACGCTTTGGCGCTAAGTCAACCGGCAGGATCATCTAGCGCCCACCGTGGGGCTGTATAAAAGGTGATTCCCAACCATAGTTCGTGTATGTTGTGGTTTTGGTGTTTCCTGTTCGACTGCTCGCTATCGCAGTCGATTTCTGGAGTTTTCACCGTTTGTTTGGAGTTTCTTCGAGTTGCTAAGTTTGCTGAGAAAAGATGAGGACAACACGGTCAAGTTCAGTCGCGCCGTCAACAGACGAAGATGCTGTGTCCATGACACAAGTGATGGACATGATGAGGACGCTGCAGGAGAACGTGGCTGCATCGCGTTCTGAACAGGAAAGGATGCATGAGGCGCTGGTGGCCTCGCAAGCTAGGAATGAAGAGCTCAACAGGGTTAACGAAGAGCTGCGCAAAGCCCTGCAGGAGCGGGAGGAGCGTGCGGTCGGGGACAGATCTGCACCCCCATCCCCACCGCGCAGCTTCCCCATGCCATTTTCCTAAGAGATCATGGACTCGGTGGTCCCGGCTAACACTGTGGCGGTGAAAGCGTCTTTCACTGGGGTGAAGGACCCTGAGGCCCATCTCATGGCGTTTCATACTCAGATGATGCTCCAGGGGGGTCCGACGCGGTTTATTGTAAGGTGTTCATGAGCACTCTTAGTGGAACAGCGTTGGACTGGTTCGCCAGTATACCTACTGGCCACTTTACCACTTTTCAACAGTTTTCCAAGATGGGTCCAAAACCAGACACGTGGTGTGAGTTCCACAAGAGCTTTGGCTACTCCATCAACTTGTGTTTGGCTTTGGGATACCAACTCGCCGAGTTGGTCAAGTGCGGATTCCTGAAAGATTACTTCCTGGAAAAGCAAGCGGACCAATCAGCGGGTTCCCAACCAGCAAGCAACGAAGGACAGTAGCACGAGGTGCCCGTCCACGGCGAGATCCACACCATAGCTGGTGGATTTTCAGGTGGAGGGTGCACTGCATCGCAACACAAGAAGTACGCGAGGTCGGTGATGTCAGTGGAAGTCTTTGAGGACCACTCACCCGACGTGGACATCACGTTCACCAAAGGAGACCTTAGGGACGTTGTACCTCACGACAACGACCCTATTGTGATCTCACTTGTCACGGCGGGAAGGACAGTCCACCAGGTGTTGGTCGACCAAGGGAGCTCGGCAGATGTAATGTTTTGGCCGACTTTTGAAAAATTACAACTGTCCCCCGATCAGCTGAGGCCATATGGGGGCTGCCTGTATGGTTTCGCCGGCGATCAAGTGAAGGTAAGAGGGTATATTGAGTTGAGGATGACCTTCACAGATGGTTTGGCCTCACGAACTGAGAAGATCAGGTATCTTGTTGTAAACGGTCCGTCGGCGTACAACATACTGTTGGGAAGGCCAACGCTCAACAGAACGGGGGTTGTGCCTTCGACAAGGCACATGAAGGTTAAACTATCGTCTATGGAGGGTTTGATCGTCACCATTCGCTCTGACCAAAAGGAGGCGAAGAAGTGTTACGAAAACAGCCTAAAAAACAAGAGGTCTGTGTGCCACGTAACCACGACGCCTCCCCCTGGCGCGGAGCCTGCGCAGGAAACCCGGCGGTGAGTTTCGGATACGGTGTTGGGGGTGGCCACCGGGGGCGATGTGCCTATGGAGGATATAGAGGCGAGGACCGAGAGCGCCGCTCGGTTGGAGGGAGAAAGAAGCTGCTCGGAGACCGCCAGAGAAATAGGTATCGCAAGGGCGCTGATCGCCAATGAAAAGAAGCCTCAGCCAGTGGAGGAATGGCTCGAGAAGGAGATCAACGGTAAGATGTTTAAGCTGGGGAGAACCTTGGATAGCGAGACGCAAGACCAAATCGCCAAAGTGATTGGTAGACACCTGGATGCATTTGCATGGGCTGCTTCAGACATGCCAGGAATTGACCCTGATTTCTTGTGCCATCGCTTGGCAATGGATCCCCAAGTCAGGCCCATCCGCCAAAGAAGGAGAAAGTTCAACGAGGAGAAAAGGCAGGCGATCAAAGACAAAACGCAAAAACTCCTCGCAGCAGGCCACATCAGAGAGATTAAATATCCAGAATGGCTCACCAATGTCGTTCTGGTCAAGAAGAGTAGTGGAAAGTGGCGGATGTGTGTCGACTTCACAGACCTGAACATGGCCTGTCCAAAGGATTCTTATCCTTTGCCGAGTATAGACGCCCTGGTAGACAGTGCATCAGGGTGCAAGCTGCTCAGTTTTCTGGATGTCTTCTCGGGGTACAACCAAATCAAAATGCACCCCATGGATGAAGAGAAGACTGCCTTCATGATGGAAAGGTCATGCTACTGCTACAAGGTGATGCCCTTCGGGCTGAAGAACGCGGGAGCCACGTACCAAAGGTTAATGGACAAGGTGCTCGCGCCTATGCTCGAAAGGAATGTGCAAGCATACGTTGACGACATGGTCGTGATGTCCCTGGAGAAAAACAAACATGTCGCCGATTTGGAAGAGTTGTTCATCACAATGGCCCGGTACAAGCTGAAACTGAACCCTGAGAAGTGTGTTTTTGGCGTGGAAGTAGGGAAATTTCTGGGATTTCTCCTGTTGGAGAGGGGAATCGAGGCTAACCCCGAGAAATGTGCCGCCATTTTGGTGATGAGGAGCCCCGCCACTGTGAAAGAGGTGCAGCAGCTCACCGGGCGAATGGCCGCCCTGTCTCGATTTGTATCGGCCAGTGGGGAGAAGGGCCATCCATACTTCCAGTGCTTGAAGAGGAACAACAGGTTTGTCTGGACGAAGGAGTGCGAGGAGGCCTTCATAAAGCTCAAAGAATATTTGGCGAGCCCACCAGTTCTATGCAAACCCCAAGCCGCAACGCCACTCAGGCTGTATTTTGCCATAACTGAGAGGGCAATAAGCGCAGTGCTCGTCCAGGATCAAGATCAGGTCCAAAGGCCCACCTATTTTGTTAGCAAGGTGCTGCAAGGCCCAGAGGTGAGGTACCAGGCCCTAGAAAAGGCAGCGTTAGCAGTTGTATTTTCGGCGAGGAGACTGCGTCATTACTTCCAGAGCTTTACGGTGTTGGTAATGACTGATTTGCCAATCCAGAAGGTTCTGAAGAAACCAGATGTAGCTGGAAGGATGGTGAAGTGGGCGGTTGAGCTGTCAGAATTCTACATCAAATATGAGCCCCGGGGATCGATCAAGGGGCAAATTTTCGCTGATTTCGTGGTCGAGCTGTCCTCCGAAATAGCGCAAAACGCCAAGGATGACTTTCGTTGGGTACTCTCAGTGGATGGGTCGTCCAACCAGCTGGGCAGCGGTGCTGGGGTTATTTTGGAGGGACCCAACGGCGTGTTGATAGAGCAATCACTGAGGTTTGCTTTCAAAGCAAGCAACAATCAAGCAGAGTATGAAGCTTTGATCGTCGGAATCTTGTTGGCAAAGGAAATGGGGCCGAAGGTGCTGATGGCCAAGAGCGATTCGCTGTTGGTCATTGGACAAGTGACTGGCGAGTTCCAAGCCAAGGACCCGCAGATGGCATCCTACTTGGAGTACGTGCAAAAGCTAAGGAGATCTTTCGCTTTGTTTCAAGTGGTACACGTGCCAAGAGAGCAGAATGCCCGAGCTGACTTGCTAGCCAAGCTTGCTAGTTCGGGCAAGGGGGGCAGACAGAGGACCGTCATTCAAGAAACTTTGAAGACTCCTCGAGCATTCGTGGCAGACCACGAGGTTCTTCATGTTTGCAGGTCGACGGAAAGAACGGCGAGGAGCCACAGATCCCTAATGCAGGAGACCTTGAGAACGCCAAGGGTCAGGGTGCACCCAGCGAAAGAAGTGAGCACGACGCAAGTTTGCGCTATCCACGAGCCTGATACATGGATAACGCCATACCAGCGCTACTTGGCAGATGGCGTGCTCCCAATAGATTCGACAGAAGCTAGGAAGATGAAGAAAAGCTCCAGCAAGTTTACCCTCATTGATGGCGAGCTGTACAGGTTCGGGTTTACACACCCTCTTCTTGTATGTGTACACGGAGAGAAGTGCACGAGAATTATGGCTGAGCTCCATGAATGGATTTGTGGGAGCCACATTGGAGGTCGATCGCTGGCGACAAGAACTGTCCGTGCAGGTTATTACTGGCCCACGATGAGGGAAGATTGCAAGAGATATGCCCAACGCTGCAAGCAATGTCAGCAGCACGCCGACTGGCACAAGGCGCCCCCAGAAGAGTTGAGGTCAATCTACAGCCCCTGGCCGTTCCACACGTGGGGAATCGACATTCTGGGACCCTTCCCGTTAGCGATCAGGCAAATGAAGTATTTGGTTGTGGCGATCGAATACTTCACCAAACGGATCGAGGCAGAACCAGTAGCCCAGATCACTGCACACAAAATCCAGAGTTTCGTGTGGAAAAATATTGTGTGCCGTTTTGGTGTGCCCAAGCGTCTAGTATCAGACAATGGGACTCAGTTCGCAAGCCACCTGTTGAAGAAGCTGTGCGAGGACATCGGGACGCAATAGGTGTTTGCTTCCGAGGAACACCCGTAAACGAATGGGCAGGTGGAGTCCGCTAATCGGGTTCTGTTGAGAGGATTGAAGAGGAGGCTGGAAAAGGCCAAGGGGTCTTGGGCTGAGGAAGTTCCCCGTATAGTATGGGCATATCATACCACTGAGCAATCGGGAACCCACGAAACCCCGTTTAGCTTAGTGTATGGATGCAACACGATGATTCCAGCCGAAATCCTGGAAAGCTCGCCGAGATTCCATAACTTTGTGGTGGAAGACTTGAACGAAGAAAGGAGAATGAACTTGGATTTGCTGGACGAGGTCAGGGAGGAAGCGCGGGTGAAGGTTGAGGCAGTAAAGAGAAGAGTTGAGCGTAAGTACAACTCCAAGATAAAGCCAAGGCATTTCAGGGATGGCGACCTAGTGATGAGGAAGGCCCACCAGTACGAGATGGAAAACAAATTGTCACCCAATTGGACAAGACCGTTCAGAATAACTGAAGCACTCGGGAACGGCGCCTACCGCTTGGAGACGCTGGAGGGAGGGGCGATTCCTCGCACTTGGAACGCCACCCATCTCAAGTTTTACTACAGTTAAGCCTTTGTAAGTAGCAATTAACTCGAACAATTTAAGATGTATCAGTTTAAACAAATTTTTCAAGGGGGCACTCTTTTTCCCTAAGGAGGGTTTTAACGAGGCCACCCAGTAAAGAAGGTTTTGAAGTTTATCAAAGTTTCCCAGCTATTAAGTTTGCATGCTGTCTGTTTGCCAAGTTTGTGGGGGGAGGCCCTATCGCCCTTGTGTAGTTTTAAAGAAAAACGGCAAATCCGAACTGCATGCATCCAGTACAAAATTTCTGAAACATAAAGTTTTTTAAGCCCTCATCGCCATATGGCGGTTGGAGGCACAAACACAAAGTTTTAAGTCCTCATCGCCATATGGCGATCGGAGGCACAAGAATAAAGTTTTAAAGTCCTCACCGCCTCTTGGCGATCGGAGGCCCAAGTATCAGATTTATTTCGGGCGAGAAAGAGATTTAAAAGACCTCCTCGCCTTGAGCGAGCGTAGGCGAGAAAGAGATTTAAAAGACCTCCTCGCCTTGAGCGAGCATAGGCGAGAAAGAGATTTAAAAGACCTCCTCGCCTCGAGCGAGCGTAGGCGAGAACAGATCACAAGACCTCTTTGCGTGAGCAAATCGAGGCAAGTTGAAAGCCCTCAGTGCATCCGGGGGAGGAGGAGATGTAACCCCTGGGCAAGTTGAGGCATTAGAAAAAGTCCTTCTCACCCTCGAGTGAGTTCAGGCAAGATTAAACCGAAAATTCAGGGGTGCTAACGATCTCAAGTGTGGGAAAGGAGGGTGGAGAAGGACTCTTTCCCCCTTGAGAGAGACACCAATGTTGACCTAGTAGGACCAGTTAAATCGGAGGTGAAGGGTGGTTGGGTAAGGTTCGCAGAGGACACCCCACCACCCAAATCATTGTTCTGAAACTCAGGGAGGTAGAGAAGGATCTGAAAGGCGGCTTTACCCCTAGATGAGGGAACAATGGTGTAAGTTATCTCAGGATAAAGGCTCGGGGAAGGCAAAGAGCGATTCGAAAGACGGCTCTCCTCCCAGGTGAGCAAAAATGAAATCAGAAGGTGGTCCCACAAGGGACGCTTTCAGTTAAATGGAAGATGACGTCTCCAGAAGCCCGTGGTTTGAGATTGGAACAGTAAGAGAATCGCACGGCGGGGACCGCGTCTGCGAAGTTCTGAGTGACGATACAGAAATGCCTTTGGCCCTTGGCGGGTCGGGCAAGAGAAGTTCCAGGTGCTAAGTAAGTGATTTCATATTAAGCGTTATTGCTTCGAATTAACCGTTTATTTAAGTTAAGGTGGTTTGCACAAAGTTAAGTACCGATTGGTGCAAAGTACGTTGAGTTGAGAAAAGTTAAGTACAGGTTGGTACAAAATACGTCGAGTTAAGAAAAAACCATCCAGTTAAACCAGTTGATTGCACAATAGATAAATTAGAAGATTATATATATATATATGTGCACATAAGTATCGAATAGTTCGAACAGAATGAAAATTATTACAGACCAAGGTAAAGCATAAGAGTTTTCAAGGAGATAAGTCAATCGGGGGCACGATCTTGCCGTCCACCACCTCGTTGTACACTGAGAACTAAGAAAGATCAAGGTCAGGATATTTGCAAGCAAACTGCTCCAAAGCAGCGCCAAAGACGGATGTTAGAACCTGGGCAGCCTCAAGCTGAAGCTCGTCGATCTTCGTCTTGAATACTGTTCTCTTTACGAACCTGGGTGACTTCAAGCTCGAGCTCGTCGGCCTTCTTCTTGAGCCCGCTGTTCTCCTCGCGAACTCGGGCAAGCTCAGCAGCAACTTCACTAAGTTCCAGGGAGGCCTTATCCCGATCTTGCTCAACCTTTCCCAGAAGGGTCTCTCTCTCGACTGACCTCTTCTCCAGGTTGACCATCTTCTGGGCGTCAGTTTTCTTTGCCTCCTCCAGCGCGACAATTTTCTCCCTCAGAGGGACGATCTTGCTCTCCAGCTCGACGGCGTCTTGGATTTTGTCATGAAGCTTCTTGCGCAGCTCTTTGTTGTCTTGCCGCATGCTCTTGAGCTCATCCTTGAGGGCGTTTTCAACTCGCGAAAACTCCAAGCCTTGCATCATCATATCGCATTTGGTCTTCTCGGCTTCAGCTTTCACGATACTTGCCACCTCCTGGTTGATTCGGTTATCGAGCTCAAACTTCTCCAAAGAGTCCTTGAGCCCTTTGCCGACGATCTGGGGAAGGCAATCGTCGACCATGGCACTCAGGCGCACGGTAAAGGACTTCAAAGCTTCTTGAAGAGCGACTGGGAGGTTTGAGGTTGTTGGATGAGGCGACGGTTGGTGCTCACCACCACCCTCACAAGGTTGGACGGCGCGGGGAGCTTCAAGGTGCGGTGGTGAGGCAGGGAGGTTCTCGGCGGCTTGTGAGGAGGCTTGCGTATCAGCAAGTTGCTCAGGAGCGGCCTCAGCAACTGAAGCGTTTGAAACGAGAACATCCCCAGCGAACTCGAATGGTGTGGAGGCGCTGGGGGGGTTCTCGATGAAGTTTGGAGCGGTGCTCTCAATTGCTGGGGGCTCGGTCACCGCCACCCTTTTCCTTTTGCAGATTAACCCATCCTCAATGGTTTCATCCGTTTCTTCGTCAGACACTACCCTTGGGGCCTTCCTCTTGGCCTTCTTGAGGGGTAGTTTTTTGCGTAGGGGGGCTGGAAGAGCGGCAGCTGCGGGTGGACCAGCTGGTGGATATTGGCCCTGGGCGGCGGCGATCTCCGCAACAGAATTTGGGATCGTTTGGGAGCCCGCCGCCAGCTTGTGGGATTTGGCTATGGCGCGTAGCTCAGTCATTCTATCCTTCCCCAGCATCATATCTGCATTATTGGCCCACAGTTACCAAACAACACAAAAATTTGGTGTTTAACAGTGCACAGAAAGACAAGCAGTATAAGACAATGCATGGGGGAAAGCTAAAACTACACACAAGTCAGAACAACATCCTCAAAGCAAAGGCAGGACGATACAAGTATAAGCTAAGGGAACTCAAGAACGAACCTATGTGAACGTCTAGTTGGCCTTCGAGAAACTCGTAGGCGATGATGGCGGAAGTGGGCAGAACCACGTTGTAAGAGGCGACTCTTTTCCAGAAGCCGCACAAGTCCTTGTCAAGGTCTCCCATTTTCTCTGGCCCCCTGGCCTTCCTGAAGTTTGACTCCTTCCTTCCCTTGTTCACCCAGTACAAGGGGAACCCGTCGAGAAGGGAAGGGTCTTGATCGTTGCAGCATACACGTACAAACTTCCCCTTCCAATCCTTATAGGATTGTTGGAAGATGGAGAGAATAGACCTTCCAACGACCCCATTGAGGCTGACCCATAGACGATCGCCCAGATTCTTCACCTCAAACAAATAGAGGAATACATCCACAGAGGCCGGATGTCCCAAATGTGCGCAGATGATTTGGTAGGCCCGCACGAACGCCCAGCTGTTGGGATGGAGCTGGGCGGGGGCTATGTCGAGCTCGGTTAGGAGCTCCCTCTCAAAGCGTGTGAAGGGAAACCGGAGTTTGACCTTCTTGAACATGGTAGTGTATATGAAGCAGAAGGGGGTGTCGTCGCTCCCCTGATCGTCGGTGCAGATTGGCTCACCGGGAGGACAAGGCCGCACAACTACTTTGTCATCGTGCTCTTTACTGAAAGAGAGGTTTTCCTTATCACCTTTCTTGAGGCGAAAGATGTCGAGATCGGAGTTGACGGATGAGGTCTCACCCAGCGAGGTTGCGGAGGCCCACGGGTATAGCCGTTTGTAATCTGGAAGAGGTTTTACCATCGCGCTGGTTTGTGGTGGGTTTGGTTGTGGTTGGCTACGATGAGAGGACGCGGGTCTCGCGACTCTGTCGGAGGGGGCGTTGGGAACCCTTAGGGGGTCGCGGGAAGAAGAAGGGTTTGCCCTACGGGTTTTCGCCGGAGGGTTGCGAGGAGATGGATGAGGGTTTGGTGTGATTTTTGAATGAGTCATCGAGGAAGCTGCAAGAAGACGAAAAGGTATGAGTGTTCGTAAACAGAAAGACTCGACAGAAGAAGAGAAGAGGGAAGAGCAAGAGGGGCTCGCAGAGAAAGGTTCAGAAACCCTAAACGCAGAGAAGAGAAAAACAAAGCAGAGAAACATCCCACAACGTATGCTCCAGACAGGTAATGAATGATGCAAACCGATTAAAATGTAGCAAATATCAGTAGAAGTGATAAAAAAGTTACCTTTAGATGATCAGAAGAGTAGTCAGAAAGATGGAGGTTGGGAGAATCGGAGCGTTCGCTGGAGCGTTTTGAGAGTTCGAAGAGAGGTAGAAGATATGAAACAATGAAATGGCGCGAAGTGTTTAAGAGTTTCGAAGGGTGTCGAACATTGCGAGAAGCGCAAACGACAGTGAATAATGGCCGTTGATGAGTCCACGTGTCGAATGATCGAAGAAGTTGGTGAAATGTCAAGTCAGTGAACAGTATTAGCGCCAACGCGCAAAGCCACGTAAGCCGCCGGATTTAAACCTCTTTAGTCTCCTCGCTGAACAAGTCCCAGCTCGAGACTAGGGGGCTTGTGTACCGACCAGGTCATCAGGTGTGATGATGTGGCTTGCACGTGACTATCTGGGGCGTGCTCAGCGGAACACGTGGGCAAGAGAAAGATGGATGGTTCAGAGGTGTTCTGCGATTCATGAAGCTGGCGTTCTGCGATGAACATGGTCGGTTGTCGCCGGGTTTATCTGTCATCGACGTATTTCGCGATTGGCGACCAGGTAGCTTGACATCGCCGCAGGAAGCACGTCGCCGGATTTCCCAACAGACTCAGTTAAGGCTGCTGGGAACCCAGAAGAGTAAGTCCAACGCTATGGTTGTTGCGCTGGCATGAGACATGGAGGCCGGGTAGGCGGAAGGGAACGACTTGCCCGTCAGCGACAGGATTCCCAGAGTGGACATTCGCTGGTGGCAAGGTTCCCCCAGCCAGAACATGCATGGTGTAGCAATAAGGAAGGTACCACCAACGACAAGCGATATCATAGAGATGGTGCACTTTGCTGCTCCCGATACTCACCTTGTCAGGTGGCGTTCTAGGGCGTACTGTATGCTAGCTTGCTCCTTGAGTAGAGGACTTAGCTGCGCGGCTGATTACTACACAGAAATGACGTTCAAGTTGCCCCAACCAAAATGACGACACGTGTAGGGTTGGATGCCACCAGTTACTCTAACCCAGGTGATGACACGTGTAGGGCTGGGAGCAATAGAGAAGTGACGCTCGAGTTATCCTAGCTCAGATGATGACACGTGTAGGGCTGGGCGTTACCTGCTATCCCAGCCCAGATGGCGACACGTGCAGGGATGGATGCGAGCCACGCGTCCAAAAGCATAACGGCCTGGAGAGAGAAGAAACCTAGCTATAAAGGTAAACTTAACAGAATCTGCAGAGGTACGTTTTCATTACGGCTCATTCTGCTAGGGTTGTGTGCCTTTAGTACGGTTCTACAAAGCATATTTTCTCTGAGTTTTGGGTGTTCTTGTTACTGACTTGAGCGTCGGAGCACCACCGGCCGCAGAGGCGCCACCTTGTGTTTTCAGGTTCCCTGAGGAAGCTTTTGTGGTGTGGACTTGAAGGGCACGTGGAGTCAAGCTGGTGAAAAGGTTCGTGACGAGGCAACGCTTTGGCGCTAAGTCAACCGGCAGGATCATTTGTAATAACATCCCAGATTTTTCTATTTAATGAATCAACAAAGAATTTCATTCTTATATACCAAAAATGATAATTTTCACCACAAAACAGAGGTGGTTTATTTAAAGAGGCATCTTCCCCAAAAGAAAACTTGCTAGCCATTAAAACAGTTTTTTTTTTTTAAAAAAAAGCAAAACTTGAATATTTTTCAAGAACCTAACTCTTAATGCCAATTGTTGGAATTAACTTCCTAAACAAGAGGGGGGGGGGGGGATGAATTGTTTATCAAAATATTTTCGCAAAGATTGAATAAGAATGAAGCTTTATCAACAATCACAGAAGAAGCAATCAAGGAATTCAATCAAACAATGTAAATGAATTTGTTTGCAAAATTTCAATCGGCAGCAGCAAGAACAAATTCAATTCAACAGTTTATAAGGAGTGAGAGAGAGAGAGAGATATTACACAACAATATACTGGTTCACTCAACCTTGAGCTACATCCAGTTCTCGGAACAACCACTGGATTCCACTAGTAATCAATCACAGATTAAAATCCACACAACCCTAAAGAGGTGATCTTGATACCACAAGAACCACTCACCCTCTTTGCCAAACACACAACCTTAGTCAGAACACCCTCTGACTTTACAGGTTTTCACACTTTTCACAATTTTATTAAAGAACAAATACAAGAATCATAAAAGGAACAAATTACACCCGAATTTACAGGAATCACAGAGCCCCTATGATCAGACCTTGAACCAATGCACAACTACTTAGCAATCTTGCAAACCTTTGAAAAACTTTTCTCAAAATCAGTGTCAATCTCACTCTATTTAATATCTTTTTTTTTCTATATTTTGTTTTGAAAGGAAAACCATATTTATAGCTCTCAAAACTAGTCGTTCTAGGCAGCAATCATGAGCCAAAACAATTTTGATTCAATTGCAAAACAAATTAATAGGTTTTTGAAGAACTGTTATGAAATGTGACAATCAACAAGTTGAAAATTCGTTTTAACCGGTTGAATTGGTTAGACAATTATTTAACCACGTCAAAAACAGTTTTAAAAACCTTCAATCAAGCTTAGTGACAAACAACCGATTATATCGTGGTTTCAACCGGTTGTTTTTCTCTTTGCTTAGAAAAACACTTTTCCCTTTTAAAAAGATTGAACTAGCTTTGTGCAAAGGACTAAGAATAATCTTTTACAAGATTTCTAAACACCTAGACTAAGCTCAATCAAAAGCAGCACAACATCAACAAAGAAACCTTCAACACAGATTTGAATCATTAAAGCTTCCATGTTTCACATTTCTTTCATAACTTGATTGTATCTCTTGAAATGTCTTTATGGGTAGGCAATGCCTCATTTTCTGACTATTACAGTTATTGAAAGAAGCCATGCAGAATCTAAACATTCCTGGATCCTTTAATAAAACAAAGGCCTTGGTTAAATATTTAGGCTTTCATTATAAGAAGATTTATGCATATCCAAATGATTGCATGTTATATTGAAAGGAGCATGAGACATAATTTTTTTTGTGAAAAGTGTAAAGCTTCAGCAAAAAGTGCATGCAAATTTTTTTTGAAGCACTTTCCATTAATTCCTAGACTTTAAATGCTATTTATGTGCTTAAACACTGCAAAGTCGATGATGTGGCACGAAGAACAATGGTCAAAAGATGGTAAATTGAGACACCTTATTGATGGTGAAGCTTGGAAATACTTTGATAAACTCCATCCTAATTTTTCTTTTAAGACATGAAATGTAAGACTTGGTCTAACAAGTGATGGCTTCAATCCATTTAGGACTGTGAGTACATCACAAAGTACTTGGCCAATCATGATGGTGGTGTACAATTTTCCACCATTGTTATGTATGAAACCCAAATACACAATGTTGTCACTATTAATTCCTGGACCACAATCATCAGGAAAGGATATTGATGTGTACTTGCAACCACTAATTGAGGAATTAAAGGAATTATGGGAAATGGGTGTAGAAACATATGATGTCACAAGAGATAAAAAATTTCAAATGCATGCAACTCTTTTATGGACTATTAGTGACTACCCTGCATATGCTATATTGTTAGGTTGGAGCACTACAGGAAGGTTGGCATGTTCATGTTGCAATTGTGACACTCATTCATCTTACTTGAGACATAGTCATAAGATGTGTTATATGAATCATCGTGTCTTTTTACCAGCAAATCATGCATGGAGAGTTAATAAAAAAGTCCTTAAATGGAAAGAAATAGCTTGGATATGCACCAACTATGTTAGAAGGGATTGAAATCCTTGAAATCTTAAAGGATTTCAACAATGATTTTGGAAAGAATAAAACAAAAAAAATGGCCCATGGAAAAAGAGATCAATCATTTTTTCGTTGCCCAATTGGTCACAAAATAAATTACGACATAATTTTGATGTAATGCACATTGAGAAAAACATGTGATAATATTATTAGAACTCTTTTGGAAATTCAAGGAAAGACAAAGGATCATGTTAATGCACGCTATGATTTACAAGATATGGGAATTAGAAAGAATCTTCATCTAGGGAGATTGATGGAGGTCGTGTACAATTTGTAAGATCTTGTGTTTCAATGAATGCACATGAAAAGTCAATTTTTTTGTGTTGTTTTAAAGGCTTTGAAATTACCAAATTGGATTGCATCAAATATTTCAAAGTGTATAAATATTAGATTAAAGAAAAATTAGTGGTTATAAGAGTCATGATATACATTTCATGCTTCATTACTTGTTACAAGTTCCAATTAGAAGCTAATATTGCAAAAGGACTTTGTCAGATGGAGAGAATATTTCCTCCTAGTTTTTTTTACATAATGGTTCACTTGCCTATCCATCTAGCAAATGAAGTAAGGTTAGGTGGGTCGATGCAATTTCGATGGATGTATCCAATTGAGAGATATTTGTGCAGACTTAAAAGTTATGTTCAAAATAAAGCTTACCCAGAAGATTCTATTGTTGAAGGGTATTTAACATAAGAAGCTTTGACACTTTGTTCAAGATATTTGCATAAAGGCGTAGATATAAGGCTGAATAGAAAAGGGAGAAATTATGACCCTTTTGTGTTGGCTTCTCAAGTCTACCAATGTTTTTATGTTCAAGATCATTTTGACATAAATAAACACTATGTTTTGAAGACAGTTCCAAGAGACTACACTTATTTTAATATGGGTGACCAATCACAACTAAATGCTTCTTCTTCTTCTTCTTCTTCTTCTTCTTCTTCTTCTTCTTCTTCTTCTTCTTCTTCTTCTTCTTCTTCAATGTTTTTATGTTCAAGATCATTTTGACATAAATAAACACTATGTTTTGAAGACAGTTCCAAGAGACTATACTTATTTTAATATGGGTGACCAATCACAACTAAATGCTTCTTCTTCTTCTTGTTCTTCTTCTTCTATCTTCTTCTTCTTCTTCTTCTTCTTCTTCTTCTTTCTTCTTCTTCTTCTTCTTCTTCTTCTTCTTTCTTCTTCTTCTTCTTTCTTCTTCTTCTTCTTCTTCTTCTTCTTCTTCTTCTTCTTCTTCTTCTTTCTTCTTCTTCTTCTTCTTCTTCTTCTTTCTTCTTCTTTTCTTCTTCTTCTTCTTCTTCTTCTTCTTCTTCTTCTTCTTCTTCTTCTTCTTCTTCTTTCTTCTTCTTCTTCTTCTTTCTTCTTCTTCTTCTTCTTCTTTTCTTCTTCTTCTTCTTCTTTCTTCTTCTTCTTCTTCTTCTTCTTCTTCTTCTTCTTCTTCTTCTTCTTCTTCTTCTTCTTCTTCTTTCTTCTTCTTCTTCTTCTTTTCTTCTTCTTCTTCTTCTTCTTCTTCTTCTTCTTCTTCTTCTTTCTTCTTCTTCTTTCTTCTTCTTCTTCTTCTTCTTCTTCTTCTTCTTCTTCTTCTTCTTCTTCTTCTTTTTCTTCTTTTCTTCTTCTTCTTCTTCTTCTTCTTCTTCTTCTTCTTCTTCTTCTTCTTTTCTTCTTCTTCTTCTTCTTCTTCTTCTTCTTCTTCTTCTTCTTCTTCTTCTTCTTCTTCTTCTTCTTCTTCTTCTTCTTCTTCTTCTTCTTTTCTTCTTCTTCTCTTCTTCTTCTTCTTCTTCTTCTTCTTCTTCTTCTTCTTCTTCTTCTTCAATGTTTTTATGTTCAAGATCATTTTGACATAAATAAACACTATGTTTTGAAGACAGTTCCAAGAGACTATACTTATTTTAATATGGGTGACCAATCACAACTAAATGCTTCTTCTTCTTCTTGTTCTTCTTCTTCTATCTTCTTCTTCTTCTTCTTCTTCTTCTTCTTCTTCTTCTTCTTCTTCTTCTTCTTACCCTAAAATCTATTTTTTCCTTTTATATCATGTCTTCTTGCATTCAGCACTTCAAAAGATGCATTCAATAATTAAACTTTACTTTGTGGTCCTATTATATTCTACAACTACCTTCTCTTACATATTCAATTGTAAAAATGCATGCAAAGGTAAATCAACATTGGATCAAAGTTTGAAACCACAGTAGATTGACCATCCTGAAGATAAAGTGTTTGCCTTTTAGTTAGTACAGGTTTGAAATGCAAACTTTTTGTTTTCTTGTTTCATATATTAATTATTATCTACTAATGTAAATCTGATATGAATTTCTACCTGTGTAGTTGCCTAGCTAGCTAAGCAAAGAGGACTGAAACTTAGTCAATAAGTTATAGTGATTTTAATTTATATTCTGAGAATTGTTGAAGGAATAATAATATAAGGTCTACTGAGAAAATTTAGAATGGTTGGACCATTCCTTATGGTATGATTATAATATCAATGTTACACCCTTCAAGTTTGATTGTCCTTCATATAACATGTTAATAAGATAACTAATTATGTTTTTGTTTAACTTCCATCGTGGTATATCAAATTATTGTTTTCAGATAATGAATAAGAAAGCAAACTTAAAACTACAAATGAAAGTTCAAGACAAGATTCAAATGAGTGCTGTAAATTTGGAACTTCCTCAAGTAAAATCAAGTAAAGAATTGCTAAGGAAAATGAAAATCAAACGTGAAAAATGACAAACAAAGAATGTACCACTGCACCTACTATTGCTACCCGAAGACAAGTGAACTTGCCTAATCTCAAGGTAAGTGACCAAACAAATTTGTACAGGAGGCTTAGTTCAAGAAAACATAATGTTGCAGTTGTAAGTAGTGTTCAACATAAAATTCATAGTAAAAAAAAATCGATTGGAAGAATTGACATCTAAGAGCATCAGACATAGACAACTCCAAGAACCAAATAGAAAATTAATGAAAAAAAGTAGCAATTGCAAATGATAAGTCAGAGGAAAGGCTACAAGCACTTGAAAGAGAATTGACTGAACTTAGTAATTCTAGTGCCAATGAACAACTCAAGTAAAAGGGAGTCTCATAAGAGGAGAATTCTAAGGAAAGACAATTTCTTATGAAATCAATACAAGTTGAATTTGATAAGTCAAAGGTAAAAGGTCAACTTAGAAAAAAGACAAGAATGATGAATGACAACTCAAAATTTAAGGAAGAAGTAGTGATTGAATATGTTGAATCAATGACAAAACAACAAGATGCTCCCAATAAGACACAAACAAAATTATGTCCATCAATGTTAATAAATCAAATTCTTAAAGAGAATGGAAACAATGAAGATGAAGAAAAAAATGTTCAAAATGAAAATGAGGATGAAGAACAATATGTTGGAGAAGAAAATGCATACCAAGATGAAGATGGTGAAGTGAATATGATAGAAGGTAAATGTTTTATTATTACAAATTGACAACATTTATTTCATATTTATGTATTCTTTTCAATATTTCATTTAATGAGTTCAATGTTAAAATAAGAACAAATAAAAAAAACGTGAGGACTAACTAAATGCTTAGCAATACATGGAAGATCTACTCAAGAGCGTCCAGAAGTTATCTTAGACATTGATGGAGAACCAATAGGTCCCACTGACAAGATTGTAACTGACTTAAGTTATTTCCTTGGCACGATAGCTAGGAATTCTTCCTTTTGTCCCTTAATTTACACAAAATTCAAACTTTGCTCAATGATAAAGATAACAAGGCTCGTATATGGCCATATGTTATGGTATGAAAAATAAACTTATATTGATTTAATGATAAAATATTTATGAAAATACAATCATTCTAATGCTCTTTTTATAGGAAAAGTTCATTATTAGTGATAAATGAGAGAAAGCGATATGTACTCACATAAATGAAGCAAGGAGACACTACAAGAGTTTTATCAAGAAAAGACACTTTTTAAAGTACTCCACATTGAAGGATCGCATCAAACATCGTTCATTATTCATTTCTAGAGATCATTTCAAACAATTGTTGAAATATTGGAACACTAGCACTATCTAGGTTAGATAATTTAATGTTTTATTACTTTAAAATTGCAATACTATCTACCTTAATTATTACTTTTATCTTATTACAATGTAGACCATTAGTAAGCAAAATGTTGTAAATAGGACACAACAAAAGTACATTCATCGCATGGGACCAACTAATTTTGCTACAATTCATGTTGAATTAGTAAGATACTTCTAATTATGTCTCCATAGTTTAAATCCAATACAAAAACATCTTATTAATTTTTTGTTATTTTTTTTAATATGTAATTGTTGTAGTGTGTTAAGAAAAAGGTAATAGAAAAGGTTACCCAAGCTGGAATATTTATTACAACTCGTCAACGTCGATAAGGCCTAAGAGGAAAAGAAATGGATGAAGAAACATATAATATCATTGTAATTTTACAAATATTTATGAAGTGCATATAAATCTATTCTTTTTAATAATTAAAATTCATGCTCTTTTATTAGACTAAGCTTCAAGGTTCTAATGAAAACTCAAGTGATTCTGCGGAGCAAGCATTTCAATCAATATTTGGGAAAGAGAAACTTAGGAGAGTACGTTGTTATGGAAAGACTATGACACCATCATCAACATTTAAAAAAAAGAAAGAAATTGTTGCTATAAGAAAAAAAACATGAAAATGAAGTGACGAGCATGGCGAAGAAAATTGATGATCTAGAAGCAATGGTGAAATTTGTGGTAAAGTAGCAAAATCTAAATTTAGTGGAGGATGACATAAATAATATGATGACATGTGTTTTAACTAAAGAAAGTAGTGAAGTGGGCTACATTCATATGCATCCACCCATGATCCTCATTATGAGCAGGTGTATATAATTAAAAATTGTTTAGTGGGCTTTGAGAAATGTTTTCAAGTTACACATGAAATTTCTTTGATTTGTAATGTTGGAGGAGTACATCTAAAAGTTATTATTTTATCCTTAAGTTTCTTTTTTTTTTTTGCTGGATCATGAAGATATAAACACATACATAATCATATTGGAATTTCAATCATGTTAATAAGTTTAGTGGTATGGATTGGAATATGTGGTACTCTTCATGTTGTGTTGTAAACACATACATGCAATTGTTACATGAAAGTTTAATGGATTTGATTAAAGCATGTTATTGATTAATTAAAACGCTTTTATTTATACAATATGTTTTGGTAGTTGCTAGATTTATTTTGTTTCAATTAGATTTAATTAGTATATGTTTTTTTTTTGGAAGCTTGAAGGCAATGAAGACTATGAAGACAATCTTGAAGAAGAATGAACTTGTTGATATGTAGTAAAGAAACAATACATTATGTTTTTAACTAAGTTTGTAGTTTTAATTTTGAAGACTTGATCGTTATCATTATACTTTAAGACAAACTTTTTGATTATGTAGTTTGAACACATCCCTTGAAACATGTGAGATTTCTTGTTGAGTCACTAATATTTCAATACATGCTTCAATACTTATTCTTTCCATCTTGAACTTTTGTATGAGTAATTTCTCTAAAATTAAAAAAATGTATTGTTGTTTTTGTCAATACTTTAAGCAACGCTTTTAAAATTGTAGCTCTTATAAATATTTTAGGCAATGATTTTAAAATTGTTGTCTTTATAAAAAATCATGACATATTACAAACAACCACGTTCACCTCAACCACGGCTAAAAAATCGCTGCCTAAACTTTAAGTCACAGTTTTTATGTCTTAGACCACTGTTCTATGTTGTTGCCTAACGTAATTGTTGTAGTCAAGAACACTAGTTTTGCACAAAATTTCTAAATAGAAGTAACATATATAACAAATTATGTAAATTATACCATAAATCATTAACAAAATTCGTGATTGTACACAAGACATACTTTTTACACTAAATTAATTTGTACAAGACATGAGTCGATAGAAACTTGTAGTTGTACAACAAAAAATGCATTAGATATTAACTTTCAGACAATCCATAAAATAGAAAAGAGACTATTTTAAAGAAACTTGTGTAGTGAGTGAATATCAATATTCTGGTTATAAACAATTTATAACATATTCTAATTAGAGTCTACCATGAGAGGTTCAATTTTGTTGAGGCTAAATCCTATAGCTATCTCCTCTTATGCTATTATTGGTGAAAGGTATCTCACAATATTGAAAACTTGTCCAGAAGAAAACGTATTGAAGAGAAAGATGGGTTTAAGTTGGAGCCTTGCGGCTGCATTAATTATCTTTTCGTCTGATCCTAAGGCCATGGACTTCTCTAGATTGATTGATGACTCTGAAAACAATGCAGCTCGTAGTGGCAGCAATGGTAGTCTGATCCTTTGTTTTGCAGTAATATACTATCGAATAAAGTTTCTTTCATGCTAAAAAAAATCACTTTACAACTATTTTTTGAAATAAAATATTATATTATAAAATATTTTTTTTTTTTTAAATATAAAATGAATGAAAATGTGTCAAGCTATCGTTTTCATATAATAATGTGTCTTTGTTATGCACTTAAATATTTTTTGTTGTGCGTCTCTTTTTGGTCCAACATTAATGGTGAACTTTGAGCTTATGATCTCATTTTTACTACTCTAGCCCCTACCCAGTATACCAATCCCAGAGGATTTTGAATTTCTCTACTTTATGAACTCAAATTCTTTTTCTTTGAAAAAGATATCCACCATTTTAATTCTATATTTTGGGTAATAACAAGGCCTAATCCAATATATGTAGTGGGCGGATTTTTCTACAAAGATGACCATGAGATTGAATAATATACCCATAACATTAGCGTGTGGATAATATCCATGGTTTCAAACCACACAATTTTCCCCTACTAGCCCCACCTTTCAATACGAGTACATTACTTTAATAAAATATTAAATTAAGTTATTTAATTAAAATATAAATTCAATTATTAAATATTGACAATTGTTTTGACTTCGTGGCAGGATCATATATACTGTACAGAAAGCAGTTAAAGTATTTTGGATTGGGATTACCATTTGCATGGCATGAAAAAAGTTATGATATTTGCATGGAAAAGATTCAACAAGATGACTTATTCTGTTTCATTTGAAATTTTCTATTGCTGTACCAAGTCTGAACTGTAAAGGTCTGAACATGAAGATTTCTCTTCATTTTTTACTCGTGTTAACTTTTTTTTATGTACGTAAGTATCATTATTTATATATAGTTCCCGATTACTTAAGATCTAAATTCTGAAATAGAAAATATTTCGGATGTAGTGATGGAAAGTAGGATCACAATTGTATATAAATTTGAAGTAAAGACAAAATGTATAATTTGTGTATAGGGTTTGAACAAATAGCATGAGTATAATGATAAGAACTAAATCCATGGATTGTCACGGGCTTTGGTTAACAAGAGCTAAAAATGAACACTGATATGAATTGATATTAACATTATTTAAAAGCAACTGGATAAAAGCAAACAACATAGCAGGCCATGGCAATTTATGTTCTTTACTCAGCCGGCAAACACTTTTAGTCAGCTCTTATACTCTCTCACGCAACTCACTTACACTTCAATTTTGTTAACCAGATGTTCCTAGTATTTTTTATGTTATTCTGTTCTTTCTTTGTTTTTGTCTGCTTTCAATGAGTGATTGATTCTATATCAGTGTTCAAGTTCACTCGGCCCTGCTGGACCCCTCCAGAAAATGAGTCCACTCCGCCACTTCCAAATTCCAGTATTAAACTATGGCCGGCCACAACATATGCATGGCTGCCACGTTTCTCCATCCTTTTCTCTAAAAACTATCATTAGTCATTCTCCAATGCCCATAAACTCAAACTAGTTATTCACCACTTGCAAATCACTTTGCTTCTAGTTCTACAATTCAGAAGCTTAAGCCATGTTCTACTTCCTCAAAAGATTGTGCCTTCTATGTTTCCTTTTACTATCCTTGGAAGTTTCACTCTGGTCGTGTGCTTCACACACAGACTTGGCTTCTTGCTTGCTTAATCACAATATCAAAAACTTTACCACTCTCCCTTACAAAGAACATGACCAACCCTCTTCCCATGATTACTTCAAAATTCTTAATTTTTCCATCCAAAATCTTCGGTTCGCAGAACCCGTGATTCCTAAGCCAATAGCCATTGTATTGCCAGGGAGTTTGGAGCAGCTGCAGAAAAGTGTAGCATGCAGTAGAGAAAGTTCCATGGAGATCAGAGTAAGATGTGGCGGACACAGCTATGAAGGGACTTCGTATGTGGCTGATGATGGCACTCCTTTTGTGATCATTGACATGATGAATTTGAACCATGTTTGGGTGGACATGGAGACAGAAACAGCCTGGGTTGAAGGTGGTGCAACATTGGGAGAGACTTACTATGCAATCTCTCAAGCAAGCAATGAATATGGATTCTCAGCTGGGTCATGTCCAACTGTTGGCGTCGGAGGACACATTGGTGGTGGTGGTTTTGGGTTGTTGTCTAGAAAATATGGTCTTGCAGCGGACAACGTAGTGGATGCCCTTCTCGTTGATGCTGATCAAAATTTGTTGGACCGTGAAACCATGGGAGAAGATGTGTTTTGGGCTATTAGAGGAGGAGGAGGTGGTCTTTGGGGGATCATTTATGCCTGGAAAATCCAGTTGTTGAAAGTGCCACAGGTTGTAACCAGTTTCACTGTATCAAGAACAGGCACAAAAAGTCATGTTGCCAATCTGGTGCACAAATGGCAATATGTGGCACCCAACTTGGAAGATGACTTCTATTTGTCATGCTTTGTTGGTGCTGGTTTGCCCCAAGCTAAAACCAAAGGGTTATCACTAACACTTAATGGTTTCTATCTTGGTCCTAAAACCGATGCCATATCCATTCTACACCATGCTTTTCCAGAGTTGGGTGTTACAGAAGAAGAATGCATAGAAATGAGTTGGATTCAGTCAATTGTTTTCTTCTCTGGCCTAAGTGATGGAGCGTCGGTCTCTGACTTGAAAAACAGGTATGTGCAAGAAAAAGAATATTTCAAGGCCAAATCAGATTATGTAAAAAACCATATTCCTCTTGTGGGCATAGAAACTGCACTGGACATCCTCGAAAAGGAGCCAAAGGGGTATGTTATTCTGGATGCTTATGGTGGAAAGATGCATAATATAAGCAATGATGCAATTGCTTTTCCCCACAGAAGAGGAAACCTGTTTACAATACAGTACCTGATCTATTGGAAAGAAGCTGACAAAGAGAAAAGCAGTGATTATGTAGATTGGATAAGAGGGTTCTATGATGCTATGAGTCCCTTTGTTTCATCTGCTCCAAGGGCTGCATATATTAATTACATGGACTTTGACCTTGGAGTGAGGAAGAGGATAAGAAGTTATGGTGATGTGGAAGATGGTGTTGAAAATGCAAGGGATTGGGGTGAAAAGTACTTCCTCAGTAACTACGACAGACTGGTAAGGGTGAAGACTATGGTTGATCCTAACAACGTTTTCACCAATGAACAAGGCATTCCTCCTTTATCTTTAGCCTCTCCCAGTTTCAAAGCGCAGAACAAATAAATGATGCTAGATTTGTAAATGGGACTATTATATATATTTGAGTTGTGTAATGTCACTGTCATCCCATGCATAAGTGCACAAAATCCAAAGAGTGGGCTTCAAAATCGATGATAGTCAGATAAAAGTTGAATAGTTTGGTTGAAGACTAGAAATGAAATATCTCCCAATATCCTTTTTCTTTTAGCAATGTATCCCTATTATAAATGTTTATTACAATATCCATACAAAAGTAAGAGACAAGAAGAAAAGAGAAAAAAAATATTATAAATTTAGAGATTAAAATACAAAATGTAACATATATCACATTAACACCATAATCAACATCAAGTCAATTATTGTTATTGACGTTAACTTTTATTAACAATAGATACTAAAACAGATGTAAAATTACTTGAATAAAGATTAAGATATATTATTTTTAAAAATCGAGACTAAATTTTTATGGATATGAGAAATAAATCATGAATATTACAAAGTCCCATTAAGTGGAGGGATTTGGGAAAGGGAACTCAATAACGTTCTTTTTCTCGAATTTTCCTGACAGCCATGGAGAGTATGATATGTTTAGGATCTTCAGAAAATGGGCCAGAGTGAAAGAGGTGTTTATCTCCAGACGGCCAAATAGGTGTGGAAGAAGATATGGTTTTGTGAGATTTTATCCTATCCCTAATGAGGCCAAGCTGGAAAAGCAATTGGATCGGATTTACATTGGCAACTTTAAACTATACGTTAACTTTCCAAAATATAGGAGAGCAGAGAGCAAAGTCAAGAAGGGGAAGCCAAGTACATCTAGAAATGCTATCTCTCGAGCTAGGAGCCCTCAAGGTAAGATGAAGGAGAAGGCGGTTTGGCACGAACACAGAACAGTCCGAAAAGGTGAGACTCAGAAACCTAAACAGTCCTACGTTGAGGTTGTACGTAAGTCTTTAAAAGGTAGATGGTCTGGCCCTGCTTTTGAAACAACGTCAAATGCACCGTCGTGGCTGGTTTCGAGTGTAGTTGGATGGATGTCTTCTAACATCTCTTTCGATACCTTGAGCAAAGAGTTTGTCAATGGGGGAATGAGCAGAGTTAAACTTAGATTTATGGGTGATAATCTAGTGCTTCTAACACCCAAAGATGGTGATAGAATGGATGACATCATTAAACTTAACAACGAATGGTTTGTCTCCCTTTTTGATGATACTGAGCCCTGGTCTGAATCCTGCGTAGCAGGGCATAAAATAGTCTGGGTAAGGTGTTATGGAATCCCATTAACCTTGTGGAACGAACAATGCTTCTCGAAGGTGGTTGGAGAAGTAGCGTCCCTGGTTAAAATTGATGAGTCTACTCGACTGTGGGAGAACTTGGAGTATGCTCGTCTGCATGTTAGGTTACCCAAAGCATGCAAAGTTGATATGGTGAAGGAATTCATGATTAATGAGCAGCTCTGTAATATTGTCATCACAGAAGAGATACCCAGTAAAGAAAGAGGAGAATGTTCATGTCACGACGACCGCTATGCTTCATCTGACAGTATTTCGTCCTCGGACACCGTAGTGGAGGAAACCTACCATTTTGGAAGGTCGTCCGATGAAGGAGACGATCTCAAATGTGTCGGTATGCAACGGGACAAGGTACCCGAGGTGGTGGGGCAGACTCCAACCTCGATACCAACAAATTGGAAGTTTATAGAGAATAAGGCTCTGAGTGATAAGGGGTGTCAGTCTAAAGGTGGTTTTTCTTTCCTTAATATGGCAAAATGTGTGCAAGGAGGGTCTGAAGGAGGGGCAGCTAAGCCGTCAACCAAGTCAACGAAGCTTGCAAAGTGATTCAGGATACGCTGGCTAACCTAATGGAAGGGGCCTATGGGTATGGGTGCAATTCCTTAGCTACTGGGATTAAGCAAGGTGAGGCCCAATCAACTAAGAGTGGTACGGTTAGCAAAGAAGAGAATGTAAGGGGCCCAACGTCAGGAAGCAAAGGGGAAAAAATGTCTCTGCGTTGCGGTAAGGTAGGTTCCATTACCATGTCTTCGGCAACTCCTCAACGTACAAGGGAAGATGGGGATCACTGTGACGTGTCGAAAACGCAAGAGTGCGATTCCGATGTAAACCCATGCCATGCAATCCGCCGTCGCAACAAGGGTGAGGGATCGTCTTCGGGGAGCTCGGATCCCCAATCAAGCGGAAGCGTAAAGTGGTGCAAGACGACCAACGATGAAGAAACAAATGCTGAACACGAGGCTTCATCTAATGGAGTAAGGGGTTGCAAGTCATCACCAGAATTCCGAAGGCTACGGTCTACGCGGGGGCACGACACGCAAACTGCTTAACCAAAGTGGAGGTCGAATGGGGGAGTAGGATCACTCCATCATGGGGTAAACTCTTCTTCGAGGCTTAGCCTTTGTTCCTTTGCGGAATCGAGTACTGATATTCACCATTGCAATGACCGGTTCAACCTGGAAATCAAGGATGCCGAATCCGTTAGAATTTGGGAGTTGGGACGCAATCTAGGAATGGAGTGCTCAGGGGGGAGGGGAATTTGGTTGGAGAACTGGACCGTTTAGAGGTAAGGGACAAGGATGATAAAGAGGTTTCTCGGGTGGGTAGTGTGAAGGAGTTACCATGATTATAGTCAACCTTAACATCAGAGGGTTGGGAGGGGGGACGAAAGCAAGGTATCTGAGCCACCTTGTGATTAAGGAGGGTGCTGATTTTCTCTGCCTGCAGGAAACGAAATCCTCCTCTTTTTCAGATGTCAGATGTTTTCTTTTGTGGGGAAGTTGTAACATTGGTTGGGTCCACCATAAAGGGATTAACGGGGCAAGAAGTATGATAACAATGTGGAATAAGGAAGCTTTCGAATATGGCAGCCATGTTGTAGGTACTGGCTTTATTGCTATTGTGGGCTATCACCTCGAAGCAAAACGACATTGTGTGGTGGTAAATGTTTATGCAGCGTGTAATATAAAGGACAAAATCCTTCTGTGGGAAACTTTAACGACGTTCAAGCAATCACACTAGAACTTGGCCTGGTGTTTATGTGGTGATTCCAATGCCGTAAGGATGGCCGAGGAGAGGAAAGGGATTAGAGGTCATTCAAGTCAAAAGAAGGAGATGGAAGGTTTTAACAACTTTATTGAAACCAATGGTTGGGTGGACATTTCGTGTGTAGGGAAAAAGTTTACTTGGTTTAAAGCAAACGGCACTACAAATAGTAGACTAGATAGATTTCTGGTCTCTGAAGAGTCACTTCAAATTTGGCTGGCAGCCAAACAGTATGTGCAACAGAGAGTCGTTTCGGATCACTGCGCTCTAGTTTTAAAATCATGTACTAAAGATTGGGGGCCAAAACCTTTCAGAACCTTTGATGTGTGGTTAAAGGAACCGGGGTTTACGGCAATGATAAAGGGTAAGTGGGAATTGTATCAGGTGGAAGGTAATAGTATATCTGTACTCAAAGAAAAGTTGAAACTCTTAAAGGCGGATCTTAAAGTGTGGAGCAGAAGTGTGTTTGGTTGTGTGGAATCTGATAAGAGACGTATTGAGATGGAAATTGAGAATCTGGACGGGGAGGACAACATTTATGCTTTAGAGGACGAGGGGAGGTTGAGAAGGTTGGAATTGTTCAGTCAACTGGGGATTGTTTAGAATTTGAATTGTACAGGCAAAAAGCAAGAGTGAATTGGCTTAAACATGGGGACTTCAACTCTAAATTTGTCCATTCCGCGATTCGTTGGAGAAGGCTAAAAAATGAGGTCAAAGGTGTTGAGGTTGACTCTCAATGGTGTGAGGAACCGGAAGTTGTAAGTGTTGGGTTTAATAGTGCCAAAGTTCTAGAGGGGGGGTGAATTGATCTTTTAAAAGTTTCTCGCAGAACCAGTATTTTTCACAGTGTATAGAAAATAAATCGATTTATTTGAAATTGAACAGATTTATTTTGGCACTGTTTGTGTTTGAAAAGCGTTTAGACAGTCAAGTTAATCACAAGATTATGCAGATCGATTTTCCAGATACACACACACTGATATAATGAAGAAAAACAGTGAATCACAAAAACAACAAGCTTCAATTTTAAGCAAGTGATTAAGGTTCAATTGATAGCTTGACAATTACTTGAGTAACCTATCACAATCAATCTGTTTCGATGGCTTTTTAATAGGTTATTTATGTTCTTCTTAAAATCAAACAGTTTTCCAGAAATTAAGAACAGTATGTCACAAGCCCAAAAAGAACAAATTTATTTCTTGACAGTTTAACAGTTATGAAGAAATTTAAGTGCAGAGATTAAGGGAGAATGAACACAAGGCAATTATACTGGTTCACTCAACTGAGCTACATCCAGTCTTTACCTAAACCAAGGTGAAATTCACTAAATCACAATTCAAACAAACACAAATCCCACTGTTCTTGAACCCTACAAGAACTTAGGTACACTTGCTGAAAAACCCTATTTCAGCACACACACTCTTCAAGAAACCCTATCAGGAAGAGTGTACAACCAAACTTTTACTAGAAAAGAAATGTGAAACAACTACACCTGATTGAGGATGCAGAAATCTTCCTTAAACGAGTAGAACAGATTGCTAGAACAGTAGCAGCACCTCTCACCAAGCTTTTGGAACCAAACAAGAACAATCACTTTTTGATTTTCGAAATCTTTCAAGAACAGATGCTAATTCTTTGTAAATCCTTAATTCTCTGATGCAAAACTTGTTTTTTCAATTGTATGATTGATTTTTAAACTCAGAAACAAGTTTTCTTTTTATAGAAAACCAACTTATAACATATTTTTGAAAAACAGTTAAAGCTGTTATAAATGAACAGATTGAAAATAAAATGAACAGATCTATTTTCAAAAAGCAGTTAGAGAATTTGTTATGTGAGGAGACTTAGTCAGCCATTCTGGTGCAGGGACAAAACTGAAAACCGTTTAAGATTGACATGGCACCAGAGTAAAAAAGAATCTATTCAATTACAGATGAACAAATTTATTTTTCAAAACGATAACAGCAAAGGCTTTAATTATTTAAAAACAGTCGTTTTGAAAGGTAGAAGACTTAGTCAAAATACTTGATGCACAAAATCTAATTTTCACAAGACTTAGCCAAGGCATCAGTTTAAAAATGAATCTGTTTAGTTAGAAAATAACAGATTTATTTTTATGCAGTAAACGTGTTTTTTGTAAAACATGTGAAAAACAGTTTAAGAAATTTTGTGCTTGCTCTTAACACATGGTCAGTGGTTAAGATGTGAGTTACTAAGCAAAAAGCCTACTCTTAAACAACCTCTAAACACTACCTAAGACATTCTTAAAGCAAATGTAAAAATACATGAAATGTACATAAAAGTCTTCATCAAACACATGTCTTGAAGGGGCAGCAACCATCTTCAACAATCTCCCCCTATTTGATGGAGACAAATCCCCATAACTCTGTTGATTTAAGAACCTGTACTGCACCAAATACTAAACCAGAAAAACAGAACATTGCATAACATGTAAAATGGTTTTAAGGTGCAGAATTTAACTTCCTGATTCGGCTAGCTTCACCTGGCATGGTGAGCTATTTTTCTCCCCCTTTGGATTCATCAAAGAGCATTTAAGCATAAGGGAAGATAAACCAGAAATATAACCATAATAGTCCAGAAAATAAAGACAAATTGTTCAGCATTACAAAATTTAAAACTGATAAAGAAAGCATGAAAATCAAGATACTTCTAATCCTTGTAGTATAGCTCTGCAAGCTGCGCCTGAACTCCTTCAATTTGATCATCAAGGTGCTGAAACCTTGCTTGAGTGGTCTCAAAATATGCCCTCTGTTCTGAAGTCATGACATCAAGGCGACACAGAACTTGCCTTTCAAACATGGATAATGGTTCACCTCGGTATACTGGAGCTTGATAGGCAACAATGGCATTCTGATGAGTTGCAGCAGCTTCTTCATGCACAGATTGGGGAGCAGGTGAGTCTCCTCTGACTTCTACAGATGGAGAACTTATCATTTGATTTCCAGCATGTTCAGCAGATTGTTCTTGCCCATAGGAGTGATGGATAACATAACATGAATGTTCTGCAGCTTGAAATGTGTCATCCTCCATGGGAACAACTTCATCCTCATCCTTATTGTTGAGGTTTGATGCTCCATGTTCTGCTTGAGATTTCTTGCCTTTGAGAACCACCCAATTTTTCTCTATTTTGTGAAATCCCATCTTTGTGAGAGTTGAATTGTCAATCTCACTTACAGCCTTGATGAGGTCGTTTCTCTCATTTGAAGCATCAACACCAAAGAAATCAATCAATTTTGAAACAAGTATAGCATAAGGAAAGCGATAATCAACCAACCTTTTGGATTTCAGCATGTGTTCATTGATAATGAAAACCCAGTTTACCTTAATCTGGTTCATGATGCAATATAGAAGGATTAAATCCTCTTCATGTAAAACAACATGATTTGTACCTCTTGGGATGAGTTGTCATGCTATAATGTAGGCAACAAGACGTGGTGTAAGGTTCAAATGACTTGCATGGAACCTGCTTATGCTCTGGGTAGGGTTCCTCATACAGCTCTTGTAATATTGCAGTTTATTGAATTCCTGAATCCCACTGGTGTTTCCTTTCCCCACTTTCAGTCCAGCATACTTGATTCCAGCCACAAAATTCCAAACATCACATGTGATCTTCATTTTGATCCCTTTCACATAGGAGACAATGTTCTTTCCATCCAAGGTTAGATTAGTGTAAAACACCTTAACTAAATCAGGATATACATTACCCGTTAATTCCAGCAGCTTTTTCAAATTTTGTTGCTTCAATACAGCCCTTGTTTCTGCCAATTTTTCTGATTTCAGCCAGTTGAAATCCAGCACCTTGGGTATATTAATCTGCTTTCTACTTGTCTCGTGGATGTAGGCATTGATACCTTCTTCATTTCCAGCGAACCAACCTTCTAGCACACCTTGAAAGGTGCTTTGCTTGCCCTTATTTTTCTGTTTCTATCTTGAAGAAGAAGCCATGGTTGAACCAGAATTTTTTTTCTTGGTTTCAAATGATGAGAACAGAAAATGGGTAGCCAATGTGGGTAGCAGATTCCCACACAGATTTATATTGAGAAATGAATAGGTTGATATGACAGTTATGAATGGATATGCATGAAGATTTTATGATCTGAAATTGTGCAGAGAATCTTTGAAAATATGCAGCAAATATTTAGGGTCATGATGCACACAATTCATACCTTTATTGAGCACCCAAACCATCAAATCGGTTACATAACCATGACCAAAACCGTCAAAGGTACAGAGGTTAATGCCCACTAAGTCAGTCAAGCAGTCAAAGATCAAAATTTCTCTTTCCTAGTCATCAATGCATATCAGTACCAAAAATAAACACATTTAATTGCGAATAAACAGATTTAATTTTTCACTGCTAGGCACAATTGACATGTATAATACCCAATTCATTAAGCAGAAAATTAAACCTATCCTTAGCCAATGGTTTTGTGAACAAATCAGCAAGCTGTAATTCTGTACCAATGAATTTAATCTCACATGTTCCATTTGAAATGTGTTCCCTTAGGAAATGATGCCTAATTTCAATGTGTTTGGTTCTAGAATGCATGATAGGATTTTTGGTTAAGTTGATTGCACTTGTGTTATCGCACAACAGAGGTATATGGTTAAGTAAGATACCAAAATCATTCAATTGTTGTCTTAGCCATATGGTTTGAACACAACAACTCCTTACTGCAATGTACTCTGCTTCAGCCGTGGAGAGAGCTACACAAGCCTGCTTTTTGCATTGCCATGAGATCAAGCTTGATCCAAGCAAGTGATAGGTTCCACTGGTGCTCTTCCTATCAATTTTGCAACATGCAAAGTCTGAATCAGAATATCCAGTTAAGCTTAATGAAATGTTACCTGGATACCACAAGCCAACTTCTTTAGTTCCTTGCAAATACTTCAAAATCCTTTTGGCAGTATTGTAGTGTGATTCTTTAGAAGCAGATTGAAACGGAGCACACATGCACACTGCAAACATTATGTCAGGCCTGCTGACAGTGAGATAAATAGTGATTCTATGAGTCCTCTGTATTTGGTTTCATCAACAACAATTCCAGCTTCATCATGATCCAAGTGACAGCTTGTTGAGAAGAGTGTTGATGAGAAACAAGTAAAGGAGGTTTTTATTAATGAAGCAAGAGGCCATTCACCATCACACTTGAAGTTCTTCCTTATAATCTTCTCAAAATTAAAAGAAGACATAAAATAAAGAGAGGCCCAAGCCCAAAGCCCAAGCCCAAACCCAAGTCCATCCTATGAAGGGCAAGGCCAAGTATTAAATAATAAAGAATATTGTTTGAAGGTGATTAGAGGAAAACATAAGAAACCTCTTTTGTTAAAGCATCTTTAGGTCCTTAGTTAGGAGTATTAGGGGGGGTGCGTTAGTAGATAAGTGTAGGAGTAAATAAGGAGGTGCCAAAGTGAGAGAAGAGATCACACCTTCCTCATGACTTGGTTTAGGCGCCACTTTCATTTGAATTTGGGGGGAGTTTTTGAATTTATTTAGCTTGCATTTCAGCACCGATAGGCTATAAATTAAGGTGTTGCCTTTGTATTTTTCAGATTTGAGTTTTAATTAGAGAAACTATACTCAATTTTTGAGAGAGCATTGGAGAGCTTTGTGCCTTCTTCACTAGTCTTATCTTGATGGTTCCACGGTTACCTCAAGTGGCGGCTTGCACACTTATCTTGGAGTCTCCATCCTCCTAGTGGCGTGATCATCCAACCATACATCCATCTCCATGAGCTTTCTCTTCTCCTTCCTTCTTCCTTTTAAAACTGTTCATGTCTTAGTTTGCTTCTTTGGAATTTCTGTTCGGTGTTCTTGCTGTTTTGCTGTTTTTGGTTCGGTCCTTTGATGTTTCTGTCCATTCATCTTGTTCCTTTGCTTTTCTAGCTCATATGTTCGGTTCATTTCAATTCTTAAGTATTATGTTCGGTGCATTTGCCTTTTCTTCAACTTAAATCGGTTCAATTTGACAATATGTGGAACTTCCATATGAGTTTGTGTTTTGGCACTAGTTTTGGTGAGTTCTTGTTCATAGAACCTTGATCCAATTTTTCTATGATAAAGTGCCTATCTCATAACCAACTCAAGATGATTCCTAAGAATGTCAAGAGTCATTCTAATTGTGCTAGTGGAATCACATCATGTGGTATCAAGAGTTTAGGTGTGTTCTTGTTTAATTGTTGAGTTGTGTAGCACTTTCTTTCAAGAGCTCTTTTAATTTCTTGCAATTTATGGTTCTGTTTTTAGGCTTATTTGAGTTTGCTTGCTGTTTTAATTCTTTTGCCTATCATATGTTTGAGTATTTTCCTTTTTAATCCATACAAGTTTTTTCTTAGTCTTGTTTTTCCATAATTGTCATCACTTCTTGTAGTACTTTTATTGCTTTTCTTGTTTCTTGCTTTAGTGTCATATAATTTTCTGAGTTTGATATTGATCCTTTGTGCATTTTCTGTTTTAGAATTGAGTTCATACTTGTATTCTAGACCTATACAAGTTCATACACATCATTTTCCATTATGTCTTTGCTAGTTCATAATTCTGTTTTTCATTCCTATTAGGATTCCTCTGTTTTTCTGAAAAGTGCTTAGTGTTTTTCCTTATTGAAATTTATTTACTCACTGGAAAATTCTGAAATTCTGGATTTGTGTTATTAAAAGTGTTATAAAAGCATAGAAAAAAGAAGTACTCAAAAATTCAAAGTACACAAAAAATGATAAATAAAATACAAACGGTGTACAATTCTGCCGAAAAAAATACGGTAATCTGGCAGCGATTTTGAAAAATTTATCTCAATTAATTGGCTTACTGTTTTTAAGTGATTCCAGTGCCATTATTGATTTAACATCTTGAAGTTTCTGTGGTTTAAATTTCAGAATCCAGTTCGCTCTATATCATTCCAGTTAAATCAGTGAACATCAAGCACAGTTTGCATAAAAAAATATTTTTCAGTAGCTAAATTTTTGTTTTCTTCATCTACTCTAGTGCTTTTCTTTAAGTATTCTTTTGTGTGCCTACCTTCTCATTGAGTTCTTTAATTTTCTTGCTTGTCTTTTGTTCATTAATCTTTGAGTTTGTCAAACATCTAGTATTCCTTTTGTTCTAGCCTTTCTTTGCTTATACTTTTTCTTGTTTGTCTTTATTGCTTCTTTGGTTTTGTTGTGGTTGGCTTTGAGATTGGTGTGCTTGCTTTGAAATCTTTCATTTGAGGATTCCAAAACCTCAAGATCAGATTGGTGCAAGGACATTATTTCTTTGAGAGTGACCTATTTTTCTGCCCAAATTCACTTCGGCAATTTCATTGCCAAACTCACTGTTTTTGCTAATTTTGTTTCTTGACTTGTTTACTGTTTTTGTGTGTTTGCTGTTTTTAATTACAAATGGCTGGATTTTCAAGTGATGCATCCTACAAGCAGCATTCTCCTTCCAAAGCTTCAATCCTGGGTGAATTACATGAAGCACAACGAACCATTAGACGCTTGGAAGAGAAATTGCAAAAGATGGAGGTGCAACAAGCTAGGCCATCTCCTTCTATCCATGATGAGCATCATTCACATAGACCTTCAACAAGAGCTTCTTCAAATGATTTTGGCCGTGAAGAAGACCATAGGAGAAGGAGAACTCCACCCCAATTTCATGGACATAGACATCATACCCAAGGGGAGAGACATCACTACGGCAATGGCTTCTACCAAGATGCAAAGTCTAGGCTACCTTCGGTCAAGCTTCCTTGTTTTAATGGATCTAGTGATCCTAATGTATATTTAGATTGGGAGGCTAAGTGTGAACAAATATTTGAGATCCATGAGATCCAAGATGAGCATAAGCTTAAGATAGCCACCTTAGAGTTTAGTGATTATTCCATGAAATGGTGGCATGGTGTTGTAAAGGACATTATCTATCACAAGGGTCCTCCCGTGGACTTTTGGAACTTTTTAAAGGATCATATGCGCGCTAGATTTGTGCCCCCACATTTTAGGAAGGACCTCATGTTGAGACTCCAACACTTTCAACAAGGCACGCTAAATGTGGATGAATATTATAAGGAGCTAGAGACGCTTGTGCTTAAAATTGAATTAGAAGAAAGTGAAGAAGCTATGATTGCTAGGTTTGTGAGTGGTCTTAGGAAGGATATTCAAGACATTGTTGAGTTACAAGAGTATTCATCATTGGGTTCTTTAGTTCATCTTGCAATAAAGGTGGAAGCCCAACTTGCTAAGAAAAATTCTTTCAAAAATACTCCCAATGATGGTTACTACAACAAGTCTTGGAGGAACAAAAATTCTTTTTTTAAATTTCCTTCCAAAGATTCTCTTTTCAAACCCAAGGAACCTAAGCCATCTACTTCTAGGCCTAAATCACCCACTAGAACGTCTAATACCAAATGCTTTAAATGTATGGGTTATGGTCACATAGCTGCAAATTGTCCTTCTAAACGAAGTATGTACATGCATGATGGCATTGTAGTTAGTGAGCATGATTCCGATTCACCTAGGCATTCTTCACCTTCTAGGCCATCAAGTGGGGATGAGAGTGAGAGTCCACTTCAAGGGGATTTGTTAGTTTGGAGAAGACTTCTTGGACAAATTTCACAACCTTTGGATGAAAGTCAAAGGGAAAATATTTTTCATACAAGATGTCTTATTCAAAACAACATTTGCTCTTTGATGGTGGATGGGGGTAGTTGCATTAATGTGGCTAGTACAAGAGTAGTAGATAAGCTTGGATTGTCTACTATCTCTCATACAAAGCCCTACAAATTGCAATGGCTTAGTGATGTAGGAGAAATAATTGTTAATAAACAAGTCCTCATTAACTTTGCAATAGGCAAGTATAAAGATGAGGTTTTATGTGATGTTGTACCCATGGAAGCAACTCATCTTCTTTTAGGAAGGCCTTGGCAATATGATAAATATGTTTTACATGATGACCTATCCAATATGCTGTCTTTTTCCTTCCAAGGGCGCAAGGTTATCTTAAAACCCCTCTCTCCCAAAGAGGTTCATGGGGACCAAATAAAAATGAAAACTAAAAGAGAAAATGAGAAAGAAAAAGAAGTAAGTACTAAACCGAGTCACACCACTTTACCCACTAAATCCAACATGTTGACTCGTGCTATGCCTCACAAGGAACCTTCAAGGTCTTCTTCTTCTTTATCTTTTTCATTACCCAAGGTTCCTATCTCAACACCAAATTGGTTAAAAAATGTTAGGGATGATTTTTTCATACCTCCTAATGGGTTTCACCATTCAAGAGGTCTTTTTCCAAAAAATATCATCATTCCCAAACAAATTTTTCCAACTTGGTCAATTTATAGGACCTCCTTTTCTGCAATCCCTTTGGTTTCATCTGCTAAGTCATGTACTCCTTTTTCTTACACTTTTGATTATGAAAGTAAAATGACTTTGTTATATGCAGGGATTCAGAATTCGTGGATGAATTCTCTCCAACTCGGGGAGTATGATGAGAATCAAGTAAAAGAGGTTTTATTAATGAAGGAAGAGGCCATTCGCCATCACACTTGAAGTTCTTCCTTCTAATCTTCTCAAAATTAAAAGAAGACATAAAATAAAGAGAGGCCCAAGCCCAAAGCCCAAGCCCAAACCCAAGTCCATCCTATGAAGGGCAAGGCCAAGTATTAAATAATAAAGAATATTGTTTGAAGGTGCTTAGAGGAAAACATAAGAAACCTCTTTTGTTAAAGCATCTTTAGGTCCTCAGTTAGGAGTATTAGGTGGGTGCGTTAGTAGATAAGTGTAGGAGTAAATAAGGAGGTGCCAAAGTGAGAGAAGAGATCACACCTTCCTCATGACTTGGTTTAGGCGCCACTTTCATTTGAATTTGGGGGGAGTTTTTGAATTTATTTAGCTTGCATTTCAGCACCGATAGGCTATAAATTAAGGTGCTGCCCTTGTATTTTTCAGATTTGAATTTTAATTAGAGAAACTATACTCAATTTTTGAGAGAGCATTAGAGAGCTTTGTGCCTTCTTCACTAGTCTTATCTTGATGGTTCCATGGTTACCTCAAGTGGCGGCTTGCACACTTATCTTGGAGTCTCCATCCTCCTAGTGGCGTGATCATCCAACCATACATCCATCTCCATGAGCTTTCTCTTCTCCTTCCTTCTTCCTTTTAAAATTGTTCATGTCTTAGTTTGCTTCTTTTGGAATTTCTGTTCGGTGTTCTTGCTGTTTTGCTGTTTTTGGTTTGGTCCTTTGATGTTTCTGTCCATTCATCTTGTTCCTTTGCTTTTCTATTGTGTGTTGATTGGTTTACACTTGTCCATTTCAAATTTCTTCAGCAGATCCTTGCAATACTTAGCTTCATTTAAGAAAATGCCATCCTTGAGTTGTTTGACCTGCAAGCCTAGAAAAGAGTTCAAGTCACCCATCATTGACATTTCAAACTCACTCTTCATGACTTTCACGAAAGTTTCACACAATTCTCCATTGTTTGATCCAAAAATGATGTCATCCACATATACTTGTAGTAGAATTGTGTCATCCCCTTTCTTCTTGATGAACAAGGTCTTATCTGATGTGCCTCTGTCATAACCTTGTGAGGTGAGAAAATCACTTAGCCTTTCATACCATTGCCTAGGAGCTTGCTTGAGCCCATAGAGAGCCTTTTTGAGTTTGAACACGTATTTTGGATGCTGATGGACTTCAAAACCTGGTGGTTGTGAAACAAATACCTCTTCATTTATATAACCATTCAAGAAGGCACTCTTCACATCCATTTGAAATAGCTTGAACCCTTTGATGCAGGAGAAAGCAAGCAGCAATCTAACAGCTTCTAGCCGAGCCACTGGTGCATATGTCTCATCATAGTCTATCCCTTCTTCTTGATTGTACCCTTTAGCTACTAGCCTAGCCTTATTTCTGGTAATCACCCCGTGCTCATCCATTTTGTTTTTGAATACCCATTTTGTCCCAATTATATTCATCTCTGGTATTCTAGGAACAAGAGTCCAGACCTCATTAAGAGCAAATTGATTCAGTTCCTCTTGCATGGCTAAGATCCAGTTGTTGTCCTTGAGAGCTTCATTCAGATTCTTGGGTTCCACTTGAGATACAAAGGCCATTGCTTCACAAAAGTTGTTCAAGGATTTCCTAGTTGATACTCCTTTCTCAATGTTCTCAATGACATTATCAAGGGTTAGGTCTCTAGGGGTTTTCCACTCTTTTGGCAAACCTGCAGGCACAGTAGACTCTTGCATAGCATGTGTATCAGCAGTATCAAAATGAATCGATTCACTTTGATTTAAAACAGATTTAAATTCATTACTGTCAAGATCACCAGCAGCAGTTTTATATATGCTATGATCAATTTCATAAAAAAACAACATGCATTGATTCTTCTACAATGAGCAACCTTTTATTGAAGACTCTATATGCATGACCATTCAAAGCATAACCAATGTGCACACCTTCATCAGATTTAGCATCAAATTTACCTAGATTTTCTTTGCCATTATTCAATACAAAGCATTTACACCCAAATACCCTAAGGTGACTCACACTAGGTTTTCTGCCCTTATACAATTCATATGGGGTTTTCTTAATAATAGGTCTTATTAAGGTTCTATTTAACACATAAGCTGCAGTATAGACTGCATCTGCCCAAAAATACTTAGGAAGCTTAGATTCATTTAACATGGTTCTAGCTAGTTCCTCTAATGATCTGTTTTTCCTTTCAACTACACCATTTTTTTGGGGTGTCCTAGGGGCTGAAAAGGTGTGTGATATCCCATGCTTCTCACAGAACCTCTCAAATCTAGCATTCTGAAACTCTCCCCCATGATCACTTCGAATTGATTTAATGCAGCAGCCATTTTCATTTTGCAGAACCTTTGCCAATTTCTTAAAAGCAATGTAAGCATCATTTTTATGTGCAAGAAACAAAGTCCATGTAAATCTAGAGTAATCATCCACAACAACTAAAGCATGCAAATTTCCAGCCAAGCTAGTGAATTTTGTAAGCTCTTCAATCATATGTTTGGAACAACCATTGTCCAAGTACCATTGATTTTCTTGCTGCCTATCTGCAAAACAGAACAAAGATGATACAAATGGTACCCTTTACAGTATAGGGTCCAACACAAATTAAAACCTTCCCTTTGGTAGCCATTTTGCTAAATTCTTAGGAACAAGATGCTTTCTAGCAATGCATGACCTAGAGGTATGACCAGATTTCATGCAGTAAAAACAGGTTACATGAGATGCCTTTTTGCCACTGTTAAAAGCTAAAAAACCTGATTTTGCTGGAACAAAAAAACTTGAAAGCTTTTTGACATTGGTTACATTTCTAGGGGTATAACCAAGACCATTTTTATTGAAAACAACATTCTGTGAGCCAATGAGAGACTCAAGGTTCTCTCTTCCCTTGGTGAAATTGGAAAGGGTTTTTAGCAAATACTCCACTTGTTTTTCCAATTTTTTTGCAGTTTTTACAGGTTTTAATAGAGGCATGCAAGCATGTCAGTTCAAGGCTTACCAAATCTGTTTTGGCCTTATGCAATTCTTCCTCAAGTGTTTTTACTTTAGGTGCAAGCACATTATTTACCTTTTGCAACTTATTGCATACTACAGCTAGCCTATTTGCTTCATCATGTGTTTCCTTGAAAGCAGCAAGCAATTGATCATAGTTATCAGAATCCACAGAGAATTCACTTACTGAATCAGAGATTGACTCCTCATCCTTCATCATGAAGCACAAATTGTTTTCCTCATTCTCAGTTGAAGAGCTGCTGGTTGAAGATAGTTCATTTTCTTCCCATGAGATGTAAGCTCTTCTTCCCTTGCTCCTTTCAACTCTCTTGCTGGCAGATTTATCCTTCGATTGATTGTTTGGACAATCTGTTTTGATGTGCCCTGTTTTGCCACAGCCAAAGCAAGTATAGTTAGAGGAATTTGAATCATTGGGTTTAGGATACCTTCTTTTCTGCTGGTTCCTATCTCTGCTTTTCTTCTTCAGGAATTTGTTGAATCTTTTTGTAAGAAGACTGATTGTTTCATCATCTTCAGCATCTTCTTTTTCCTCCTTGATCTCATTCTGTTCACTTGCTTTCAGTGCAAGTCCTTTGGGTTTTCTCTCTGCTGTTTCCTGCTCTTTGAGTCTCTTGAGCTCTAGCTCATGCTCCATTAGCTTTCCAAAGAGTGCAGCAGTTCCCAGCTTTGACAGATCACGACTTTCTAATATGGCAGTCACCTTTGGTTGCCAGCTTCTGTCGAGGCACTTCAATATCTTTATGTTGAGTTCCTCTCTGTCAAATTCTTTTCCCAAACCAGTAAGGTGATTCACAATATGAGTGAACCTTTTCTGCACATCAGCAATGCTCTCCTCGGGTTGCATTTTAAACAATTCATATTCTTGGATGAAAGAATGTTTTCTTGACCTCTTCACATCTTAGTACCCTCATGAGTGACTTCTAAGACTTCCCACATCTCCTTAGCTGACTTACATTGGGATATCCTGAAGAACTCATCCATTGTTAATGCAGAGGTTATGATGTTCTTGGCCACAAGATCATGTTGAGCCTTCCTCCTTTCGGTCTCATTCCATTCAGATCTTGGCTTTACCACTTCTTCATCCTTGACAACCTGCATTGGCACATAGGGTCCATGGACCACAGCTTCCCAAATTAATGCATCAATAGATTCCATGAAAATTCGCATTCTAATTTTCCAAAAAGCATAATTCATTCCATTGAACATAGGTGGTCTATTAACAACAGATCCCTCAGCAAAAAGCACTTTAAACTCAGACATTATTACAAACAAACTTGATTAAAATACAAGTCCTAGCTCTTGATACCAATTGTTGGGTTTAATAGTGCCAAAGTTCAAGGGGGGGGGGGGTGAATTGCTCTTTTAAATGTTTCTCGCAGAACCAGTATTTTTCACAGTGTACAGAAAATAAATCGATTTATTTGAAATTGACAGATTTATTTAGGCACTGTTTGTGTTTGAAAAACGTTTAGACAGTCAGGTTAATCACAAGATTATGCAGATCGATTTTCCAGATACACTCCTTGATATAATGTAGAAAAACAGTGAATCACAAAAACAGCAAGCTTCAATTTTAAGCAAGTGATTAAGGTTCAATTGATAGCTTGATAATTACTTGAGTAACCTATCACAATCAATCTGTTTCAGTGGCTTTTTAACAGGTTATTTATGTTCTTCTTAAAATCAAATAGTTTTCCAGAAATTAAGAACAGTATGTCACAAGCCCAGAAAGAACAAATTTATTTCTTGACAGTTTAACAGTTATGCAAAAATTTAAGTGCAGAGATTAAGGGAGAATGAACACAAGGCAATTATATTGGTTCACTCAACTGAGCTACATCCAGTCTTTACCTAAACCAAGGTGAAATTCACTAAATCACAATTCAAACAAACACAAATCCCACTGTTCTTGAACCATACAAGAACTTAGGTACACTTGCTGAAAAACCCTATTTCAGCACACACACTCTTCAAGAAACCCTATCAAGAAGAGTGTACAACCAAACTTTTACAAGAAAAGAAATGTGAAATGAATACACCTGATTGAGGATGCAGAAATTTTCCTTAAACGAGTAGAACAAATTGCTAGAACAGTAGCAGCACCTCTCACCAAGCTTTTGGAGCCAAACAAGAACAAGCATTTTTTGATTTTCGAAATCTTTCAAGAACAGATGCTAATTCTTTGTAAATCCTTAATTCTCTGATGGAAAACTTGTTTTCTCAATTGTATGATCGATTTTTAAACTCAGAAACAAGTTTTCCTTTTATAGAAAACCAACTTATAACAGATTTTTGAAAAACAGTTAAAGCTGTTATAAAATGAACAAATTGAAAATAAAATGAACAGATTTATTTTCAAAAAGCAGTTAGAGAATTTTTTATGTGAGAAGACTTAGTCAGCCATTCTGGTGCAGGGACAAAACTGAAAACCGTTTAAGATTGACATGGCACCAGAGTCAAAAAGAATCTATTCAATTACAGATGAACAGATTTATTTTTCAAAACGATAACAACAAAGGCTTTAACTATTTAAACACAATTGTTTTGAAAGGTAGAAGACTTAGTCAAAATACTTGATGCACAAAATCTAATTTTCACAAGACTTAGCTAAGGCATCAGTTTAAAAATGAATCTGTTTATTTAGAAAATAACAGATTTATTTTTATGCAGTAAACATGTTTTCTGTAAAACATGTGAAAAGCAGTTTAAGAAATTTTGTTCTTGCTCTTATCACATGGTCAGTGCTTAAGAGGTGAGTTACTCAGCAAAAAGCCTACTCTTAAACAACCTCTAAACACTACCTAAGATATTCTTAAAGAAAATGTAAAAATACATGAAATGTACATAAAATTCTTCATCAAACACATGTCTTGAAGGGGCAACAACCATCTTCAACAGTAAGAAGGGTAGCAAAGTTACTCTTTGAGAAGAGGTTCATGGCTACGCAGGACTTTGGTGTACATTTGGGTTCGGTGGAGTTCAGGTCTTTACCATCGGAGGCAAGCAAAAATATGGTTGTCAGTTTCTCCGAGGAAGAAGTGAAGAATGCAGTATGGGATTTTGGAGGATCAAAGAGTCCGGGCCCAAATGGGTTCAATTTCAATTTCATCAAGAGCAGTTGGGAAGTGCTTAAGGAGGATGTTATGGCAGCGGTGCAACTCTTTCACACCACAGGGTCTCTCCCGAAAGGTTGCAACACTTCTTTCATTGCACTCATTCCTAAAGTAAGAGATTTGTCTTCGCTTGATCAGTTCAAACCCATTTCTCTAGTTGGAGTGATCTATAAGATTATCACAAATGTTTTTTCAAGCCGCATGAAGAAAATTATGCCGTTAGTCATTGACGAATGCCAGTCAGCCTTTATTTGTGATAGAGGATTATTGGACAGTGTCGTTATGGCTAATGAGTTCCTCGAGGATATTAAGAGAAATAGAAAAAGTAGGGTGTGCTTCAAGGTGGACTTTGAAAAGGCATATGACTCAGTAAGATGGAGTTTTTTGTTTGATATGCTCCACAGGCTAGGCTTCCATGACAAGTGGATCTCATGGGTTAAAGGATGCTTGGTCTCATCGTCAGTATCTGTGTTGGTTAATGGGAGCCCTACGGAGGAATTTAAACCCTCTAGAGGGTTGAGACAGGGTGATCCAATGGCCCCTTTTCTTTTCTTAGTGGTTGCTGAAGGTTTAGCAGGATTGGTTAAACAAGCACTGAGAACGAATGTTCTTAGGGGAGTTAAGGTGGGAAGAAATAGTGTTGAGTGTTGCTTGCTACAGTTCGCAGATGACACACTCTTTATGTGTGAGGATTCCTTTGATAACATTTTTGCATATAAGGCTATTCTCCGTTGCTATGAGATTGTTTCGGGTCTGAAAGTCAACTTCCATAAGTCTAAGTTGACTGGTATTAAAGTGGACAGCTTTGTTATGAGCACGTACACTAAAACCTTGAACTGCAATATGATGAAGCTACCTTTCCAATATTTGGGGGTTGAGGTGGGTGAGAATTCAAGGAAGAAACAATTATGGGATCCGGTAGTTAAAAAGGTCGAAGCTAAACTTAGCTCTTGGAAAGGGAGATTCCTTTCAATGGCAGGACGGATTTGTCTGTTAAAATCGGTGTTCACTGCCATACCTTTGTTCTATCTCTCTATTTTCAAAGCTCCCGTAGTAGTGTGCAATAAAATCAGTAGCATTCAAAGGAAGTTCTTATGGGCTTGGGGAAAACAGAGCAAATCGATACCATGGGTTAGCTGGGATAATGTGTGTAAACCTTTAAAGGAAGGAGGCTTGGAGGTGAAAGAAGTGAAGAACTTTAATGTGGCTCTCCTGACGAAATGGATATGGCGAATCATGAGTAATGAAGGAGGAGAGAATCTACAGCTTAGGTCGAAATACCAATCATGGTGGTGGAAGGATCTCACCAAAATATGTGGTGAAGGTGTAGCACACGGGTGGTTCCAAAAGGCCATTGGGTGGAAAGTAGGCAACGGAGCTGTAGTGCGATTGTGGGAGGATTTGTGGCTTGGGAACGAATGCCTTAGATCGGTGTATCCTAGACTATTCTCATTGTCACTCGACCAAGGTAAAAATGTGGGGGAGGTAGGAGAATGGGAAGAGAATAGGTGGAGGTGGAATTTGAATTGGAGGAGGGACAGGTTTCAATGGGAGACGGACCTGGAGGTCGACATGTTCTCCAGACTAAGTATGGGTGCAATGTGTAAGGACTCCTCTGACCAACTTCTATGGAAAGGGGACCAAAAGGGTACGTTTTCGGTAAAGCAGCATATTCTATGCTGGCTAATCACCAAATCCCAACTTCAAGGGATAGTGTGTTTAGTCTCCTATGGCAAGCAAAAGCCATGCCCACAGTTCTCCCCGGCAACGACACCAAAAACTTGATGACTTTTTACGGCAAGTGCACCGCGTTTGTCAGAAGTAATAATTGTCCCTAAGGATGGATATCGATCCCACAAGGAACAATGAATTATCAAGTACAATAATCGCTAAATATAAAAACAAAACAATTAAAAGAGTTTTGAATTAATTGTGGTGCCACTGATCAATAAGAAAACAGACAAAGAATTAGTTGTTTCAATTGGATAAATAAGGATTAGTTTCATCTCTCTCACTCTCAAGTATTTTGATTAGCATGTCAATATTATGTTCTTTGATTGAAATTGATACCCGTAGAAAATTCATTTATATCGATCTCTCGCATATAAAATCCTTAAGAATGTTTCCTAAATATCGATCCCTCGAATTTTTATAAAAACAACTTAGAATCACACTCAGACGTTAATGGAAATTAACATTTCAAGTCTATCCCTAGCACTCAAATATGCTAAGTATTGATGTTTAGGTCCAAACCCTAAAAATACCTCTCAGTCAGATTTAAGATTCTCAATTTGTCACGGAAAGTTCAAAGTAAAACAACAATACCAATACTCAATCAAGAACTAAATATTAATATATAAGATATCACCTCAATACATAAGAGTTTGAGCAGATTACTCCAAATCCAAAGGGTAGAATTAGCTACGCATACTTCTAGCACCTTCCATTCTCCCAATTGGTTACAATTCACTCTATCGTGTTTTCCTCTCAATCTGGCACACTAAGGTTGAGCCTCTAGCCCTCTATTTATCCTAGTTTTCTAGGGTTAGGTTGTTCATTGTGTCGCGCTAATGGGCTAAATGATAAAACATAAAAAAGGCCCAATCTTTCTTTGCATCTTTTTTCCATTCTGGGACCTTCTATCTTTATCTTTTTAGCTCAAATCATTCATCTTTAATCCAAATCTCCAATCTTCCTTAGAAATCTGCAATTAACACCAAATTTGGGAATAAAATACTCTTATTCAAATAAAGATCATAAAAAATGTAAAAAATGTATAAATTCATAAATTAGGGATTATTTTATATGTAAATTAGCAATAAATCCTCATAAGTGCCTATATTTTAATATGAAATATTACTGAAATTAGGCACTTATCAGCTAATCACCAAATCCAAGCTTCAAGGGATAGTGTGTTTAGTCTCCTATGGCAAGCAAAAGCCATGCCCAAAGTTCTCACTATTGCTTGGAGAATCCTTATTGATAGAATTCCTAGTAGAGTTAATTTGTTAAGAAGAGGAGTGCCTGTGACATCAACTCTATGTGCTCTTTGTAATCTGTCAGAGGAATCCTCTCAACACCTCTTCCTAGCATGCGAATTTGCACAACAAGTTTGGTCCAGGTGTTATCGATGGATTGGTATTTTAGGGCCCCAAAATAAAGATCTCATGAACCACCTTATGAATTTCCATCTAGCACATCTCTCTAATAAACAAAATTAGGTGTGGTTAGGTTTTTGGGCGGCTATCATTAGCTGTATTTGGGAGCACAGGAACTTAGTGGTTTTCAGACAAGGGGTGCCCGACTCCGATGAGATTTTCCAGAATGCCCGACTGCAGTCCTGGTTATGGTTCAAACACAAAACAGCTGCCTTTTCGTATGCTTTCTCCGACTGGCTCTTGGATCCGAACCAATGTCTTATATTGGTTCGCTGAATGTTTGATGTTCGTGCTGGAACAGGTAAGGTATATCAGGGAAATGAGGCTGTTTCTTAGCAGGTATAAGGTGGAGTTTTTCCCTGTCTTCGGTAGCAGTCATGCTTGGGGAGGTGTGCTCCCGAAAGTGGGTGAGGCCTTTCTCCGGGTCAGGCCTGTGTTGTTTCTGAAGAAGTTAGGGAATTTTGATGTTGTATTGCTGTCTAGGCAGATCATGGCTTGCTTTTTCATATTCAAAGAAAATTCGGTGCTCCAACAGATCACGTCACAATGGTTTGGCAGGGGTGTGGTAGGAAGGTAGGAGCGTAATGTTGGCAAACTCTCTTTGGCAAGCTGGATCATCTTCAAATCAGATCTATGTTCGGCTATATAGGGCGGGAGTATGCATCATGTAATCTGGAGGATGCGGTCTGTTGTGTTAGACGCCTCTCAGTATATCTTGGCTGTGGCAAATCAAAACACCTTATAGTCAGTAGTAGCCTATTTGTTGGTGCTGGGGAGGGGATGTTATTATCTACACCTGTATGCTTGGTTATGGGGGAGGCTTACTCTCTATCTTCCTTGTATTAATAGCTTTGATCCTTTTCTTCGGGCATACTCAACCAATAGGATGGACTGATCATCTTTTGCTTGGTGTGCTGAGTATCTATCCGAGTCGGTGAGGTGTAAATCCTTCTTAGGGTGTATACCACTGATGTTTTGTCGGTGGTGGTGTTGCCAAGGCATTTTTAGCTCAAGTCAGGGCTGTCATGTACGAACAGTGTGTGTTTGGACCAGGCATATAGATAACGTGCAATAAAGTTATCGTGCAACAACTACCAGAAGGCCTGAACAGATGATTTTTTTGTAGTTTTTTGCAGGTACTGTGATGTTCAATTACAGGGTTGTAGGATTGGTCTTCCTTTGGTTTGCTGACCATTGGTGCCTCAAGTTTTTTCAGTGGCTAATGCTAGTGAGTTGTTTAGGCTTTGGTCAAGTTCCTTCTCCTGGTGTTCTTGGGGTTAGTTTGCAGGATTTGCTAATCCCAGGGAAGACTCGTTGGGTCTTTTAGCTGAGTAGCAGTAGCAAGAAACTGGCAGAAACAGGGAACTAGTTGGTGCAGACTGTTGTTTCAAAGTACTATCGAAGAGGGAACGTTGTAGCAGCACACTATTCCCCAGTTTTTTCTGGTTTTTTTGCTGTCATTGTTGTGACATTATGCCCTGAAGCGTACAGTTTGGAATTGGCTGTGGTTGCTATCAGAGTTTGCGTTAATTCTACTAGTGTCATAGAGGTATGTGCAAGGCTTTTAGCTTCATATAGCAAATAGCTTGGTCTCTCTTCCTTTTAGTGGGTGATTCTCTGTTTTTGGTTTGTTTAGTGTGGTTTGGTTAGTGTAAAAGGGTTGGGATACCCCTTTGTATCCCTTTTAATTTAATTCCATTCTTTGCTGATAAAAAGAAAAGTGAAGGGATTTGGGAGAAAAAAGGATAAAAAAAAGATTGAGATGAAAAATAAAGTTTAGGACCTATCTAATTCCATGATGAAAACAAGGGAGGAAATTGTACACTCTTTTAGGATGCGGGAATTTTAAAAAATTTATAAATATAATAATTGAGGTAGCATAAAAGAAAAAAAAAATACATGTGTTGCTTCTAGAAAATTCAAAAATAAATTTAAAAGAAAAACTAAATTAAAACAGCCAAAAAGGAAGAAAAAAAAACACCACACTTGGTGCGTTCTGTGCACATGTTACTCCCCTTTAATTGATGCGCGTTCTACTTAGAAAATAATTTTTTCCTATCTCATTTCCAACTCATGCTATTCTAATTATTATACTTTTATATAAATGTATATAAAAAGTGTATCAATATATAATATATCTAGTAAAAATAAGACAATAGTTTAATGTAATTGTTGATAGATAAGCATAACATATGGAGTAACGAATTATGTGTTTGTATGTAAATCGTAGACATGCGTTGAAGTAATATACAGAAATATCATTTTCATAATATTGACTGATATTGAAAACCCTAATAAATTCCCTGATATTTCTACACAACCACTTCAACATTCTACACATCTCAAGCATCCTCCTGTATGGCATAAAGATTACTTCCTACCACCTCGAGCCAATCAGTCCACTCCTAGACAAGGTTCTCTCCCAAGTACACGATACTCACTTTCTCGTTTTATTTCTTATTCCAACTTATATTCTGCTCACTGCACTTTTTTAGCTAACATTTCTACATATAAAAAGCCTTCATTATATGATCAGGTCATTCTTTCTCCCCACTAGAAGGAGGCCATGGAAGTTGAATTATCAGGATTGACAGAAAATAACACCTAGAGCATTGTTTCATTACCAGTTAGCCACAAACCCATAGGATGTAGATGGGTTTATAAAATAAAATACAAGTCCGATGGGAGCATCGAATGATATAAGGCGCGCTTAGTCACCGAAGGCTACACACAAGTGGAAAGGATTAACTATATTGCGACTTTTTCTCCTACTGCTAAACTTACGACGTTATGTTGTCTGTTGACTTTTGTAGCTGCTAAAAACTGGTTCCCCTACCAACTTGACATACAAAATGCATTTTTTCACGGTGACCTTTATGAAACTGTTTACATGGAGCTTCCTCCCGGATTTCGCCGATAGGGAAAAATCTAATTTGTCGACTTCATAAGTTTTTGTACAGATTAAAACAAGCGTTCCAAAACTGGTTTGCTACTTTCTCTAAGATTTATTCAAAAGACAAGATATATTCAATCAAAATCAGATTATTCTTTATTTACCAAGACTATTGGATCATCTTTCATAGTTGTCTTTCTCTTTGTCGAGGATATACTTTTAACAGGAAATGATGATGTCAAAATCAAGCATCTCAAGGTATTTTTTCTCCAACATTTTCGAATAAAGGATCTTGGCACCTTAAAATATTTTATAGGAATTGAATTTTCTCGGTCTAAGCATGGCCTTTTTATTTCTCAAAGAAAATATATGTTAGACATTTTGGACGAAACAGATCTAACTAAGGAAAAATTAGAGAAGTTCCCCATGGAGCAAAATTTAAAACTCACTCCTACTGATGATGATTTGATGATTTATTACATGACCGAACTAAATATCGTAGGTTAGTTGGAAGACTCATTTACCCCATCGTCACAAGGCCAGATATTGTTTACTCGGATAGAATTTTAAGCCAGTTTATGCAAGAGCCTCACAAGACACATTGGGATGCAGCAGTACGGGTTCTAAAGTACATCAAGGGAACACTCGGGCAAGGATTATTACTTTCCTCTGATAATGATCTTAATCAGAAAGCCTATTGCGATTCAGATTGGGGAAGATGTCGTATTACTCGAAGATTAGTCATCGACTATTATATTTTCCTGAGAATTTCATTGGTATTTTGAAAGTCTAAGAAACAAACCAACTTGTCATGGTCATCCGTCGAAACATAATATCTGGCCATGGAAAATGCTTGTCTGGAGCTAACATGGTTACGTTAAATCATGTGAGACCTCAAGGTTCGAATTAGCATGCCTACACATTTGTATTGTGATAACCAAGCAACATTCCATATTGCAGCAAATCTTGTATTTCATTAATGTACAAAACATATCGAGATAGACAGTCACATGAGAAAGGTTGCAAGCTGGGATGATAAGTCCATCACATGTATCTTCACATTGTTAATTGGTGGATATATTTACTAAGCCTCTTGGGAAAGATCAGTTTGTGACTTTGCAAAACAAGTTGGGAGTCCATGATATTTACTCTCCAACTTGATGAGGAGTATTGGAATTATTATATTTCCCATGTAGAAAGTGTTGATGGGAAATTCAACACAATAACAATAATATCTCAACAAGAGCAATAAGCAGCGGATAACAATTTCCCCAACTTGCAAGAATCTGTGAGCAGCAATAGCAAATAATGGCAGCAACAGAAAACACACTTCAAGAAGACACATAAATTTTAACGTGGAAAACCTTCTCAGTGTGAGAATTAAAAACCACAGGCACAAGCCAGTCAATCAAGGTTCCACTATGATCAAAATTATGGTTACAAGAGAGTCTCAAATCACAACACAAATTGTGCTCGATAACCAGCCAAATAGCAATACAACAGAAATGAAATAGAGAACAAGAAACTTGAAAAATTCACAAACTGTAGTTATCGTTCGTGGCCTATATGTCACGATCCAACTGAAGAACCCCGAGGTATGAACCTGCTGACAAAATTTCATCCTGATCCAACGGTGGACAAAATAGCAGCAGCAATCCAAAAATTCCCATCCTCAAAAGAAACGCTGAAAACGTTGTTGCAGTGTGAGATGAATTTCTCTCTGCTCAAACAACGTCTGCAAGATCCGAACAGTCAGATTGAAGTGACACAAAATATGAACCTGTGGACAAAATTTCAGACCGATCCAACGGTCAACAAAGCGTCGGTGGTGGCTAGAAGTTTCTGAGCGAAACTTTTTCTCTCTTTAATCTTTTCTCTCTTTTCTCTCACTGTCTATATCTGCTGACGGCTGTTCTCTGTTTGAAAAACCCTGAGGTTAATATTGGACTGGGCCTCCACATAGGAAGTGGGCCCAACCCAACAAATCTCCCCCTCACAACTATGTGGAGATGATCGACAAACCGACAATCCCACAACAAGTTGCAAACTTGCTTCTCAGTAGCGCCTTAGTCATCATATCAGCACAATTATCATTTGTATGAACTTTTGCCAACTCCAGTAACCTAGCTTCCAAAGCATCACGTATCCAATGATACCTAACATCAATATGCTTGGACCTAGAATGGAAAGTTGAATTCTTACCAAGATGAATGACACTCTGACTATCACAAAATAACAAGTACTTATCTTGAACAAAACTAAGCTCTTGCAGGAATTTCTTCACCCAAAGCAACTCCTTGCATGCTTCTGTAATGGCAATGAACTCTGTCTCAGTAGTGGACAATGCAACACACTTCTGCAATCTAGATTGCCATGCCACAGCTCCCATTGCAAATTTAATCACATAGCCTGAGGTAAACCTTCTAGAATCTATGTCTCAACCATATCAGAATCAGTATAGCCCACAAGGGTAGGCTTATCACCTCCAAAACAAAGCTTCAAACAAGTAGTACCACGAAGATACCTTAAAATCCATTTCACAGCATTCCAATGCTCTCTACCTGGATTAGACAAAAATCTACTAACAGTACCAACAACATGTGCAATATCAGGTCTTGTACACACCATTGCATACATCAAACTACTCACAACAGATGCATAAGGAACCCGTTGCATATCTGATTTTTCAGTTTCATTAGAAGGACTTTATTTTGCACTCAATTTAAAATGAGTAACAAGAGGAGTGTTTACCGCCTTAGCATTTTCCATCTGGAACCTCTGTAGCACTCTTTTAACATAGTGCTCCTATGACAACCAAAGCTTCTTCTCTTGCCTATCACGCATGATTCTTATACCAAGAATTTGCTTAGCATCTCACATGTCTTTCATAGCAAATGACTCACTCAATTGCTTCTTCAACCTGTTGATCATGGAAATATCTTTCCCAACAATAAGCATGTCGTCAACATACAAGAACAGGATAATGAAATCATTATTAGCAAACCTTTTAAACAAAGACACAATGATCAGAAGTAGTCTTCTTGTAGCCATGCTCACACATAACAGACTCAAACTTCTTGTACCATTGACGCGGAGCCTGCTTCAAGCCATATAGACTTTTTCACAGCCTACACACATGATCTTCCTTGCCTTCAACAAGAAAACCATCAGGTTGCTTCATGTAAATCTCTTCCTCCAAATCACCATGAAGGAAAGCAGTTTTAACATCCATTTGCTCTACCTTTAAATCAAGAGTAGCAGCCAAACTCAGCACAATTCTAATGGATGATAGCTTTACCACAGGAGAAAAAATCTCATTCAAATCAATTTCTTTTCTCTGTCTAAAACCTTTCACCACCAATCTGGCTTTATACCTTGGAGATGTAGAATTGCTTTCTTGCTTTACCCTATAAATCCACCTGTTTTCCAGAGCCTTCTTGCCTTATGGAAATTTCACCAAGTCAAAAGTGTGATTATCATACAAAGACTTTATTTCATCTTGCATTGCATCCAACCACTTTTTCTTTTCTTCACTCTCTATGGCCTCAAGATCACACTCAAGTTCTCCTTCATCTGTCAAGGTAACATAGTCATCAGAAGGATACCTGGTAGATGGTTCCCTCTGCCTATAAGACCTCCGAATTTGAACATGAGGTGGTTCAGGAGCATCACCAAGATCTTCATCTTGTGACATCCCATGTTCCTCTTCAACGTCATCAATAGGAACATCAAAATCATCTCCAAGTTGCTGATCATCAACATCATCATGTTGCTCATCATTCTGAACATTATTCTCAATAGTATTCAGAACACGTAGCGGCATTCAAACTGGATCAAAATTAGACAATTTATTATCTATCTTAGATGTCGTCTTCTCTATCTTGTCAATATCTTCAATGGTTTGATCTTCAATAAACTTCACATCACGACTTCTAATTGACTTCCTCTCAACAGGATCAAAGAACTTGTAGCCAAATTCATCTAGACCATAACCAATAAAGATGCACTGCCTTATCTTCGCATCCAACTTGGATCTCTCATCATTTGGAACATGCACATATGCTTTACAACCGAAGACTCGCAAATGATCATACCTGACATTCTTGCCAAACCAAATCTTGTCTGGCACTTCACCATTCAAAGCAACTGCAGGACTCAAATTAATAACATGCATCGCAATGTACAGTGTCTCACCCCAAAAATGCTTAGGCAACTTTGCTTCAGAAAGCATACACCTAACTCTTTCGATCAATGTTCTGTTCATCCTTTCTGCTAAACCATTCAGCTGAGGAGTTTTAGGAGGATTCTTTTCATGTTTAATACCTTATTGCTTGCAATAAACATCAAACAGTCCACAATACTCACCACCATTGTCAGTATGAATGCATTTCATCTTCTTGCCTAACTGTCTCTCAACCAAATCATGAAATTCTTTGAATTTCTCTAGAACTTGGTCCTTTGTCTTTAAAGCATAAACCCAAAGCTTCCTGAACAATCATCAATAAAGGTAACAAAATAAAGTGCACCTGTAAATGACTTTACCTTCAATGGACCACAAACATCATAATGCACCAATTCAAGCAACTCTGACTTCTTTGAGGAAGGATGCTTCTTGAAGGATACTCTAGTCTGCTTACCAGCCATGCAATGAGAACATTTCTCCAACTCTGCACTCTTCAATCCCGGAAGCACATCCTTTTTAGCTAAATAATTCAGCTCTTTCTCACTGATATGACTAAGCCTTCGGTGCCACAAAGAAGCATCCATATCCATGGCATTCACACTGTCTTTAGCAACCAATGCTTTTGTCCAATACAATTTACTAATTTTCTTCCTTTGGCTTCCTTTGGCCACAATTAGATTACCTCTGGAGAGTTTCCACTTTCCTGAACCAAAGTGATTTTCATAATCACTATCATCAAGCATCTGCATAGAGATCAAATTAAAGCGGATATCTAGAGCATGTTTGACTCCTCAGAGCAACAACTGCATTCCCATATTGGTTTGCAAGCAAACATCACCAATACCAACTACCTTAGACACACCATCATTACCCATCTTCAACACTCCAAAATCACCAGAAGTGTAAGATATGAAGAATTCCTTCCTTGGTGTAACATGCAATGTAGCACCACTGTCAATTATCCATATGCTCTCATCTGATACAAGATTAACAGAATCATGGTCACAGAGAATAATAAGATCATCATCACAAATAGCAGTAGTAACACGATCATCATTGTCATGATGTTTCTCCTTTTGCTTCCCTTTCTTATCCTTGTTCTCCTTTTTCCAAATAAAACAATTTCTCTGAATGTGTCCTGTTTTGTGACAAAAATGGCACTCCATATTTTTGTATCTGGACTTGGACTTACTTCTGTTGTTCTGTTTACACCCTTTCGGTTCCTTTTTCTAACTTCTCCCCCTATTTTCAGTGAAAAGTACCTCGGAATGAAATGAAGTACCATGAGCCTTCCTTCTCATCTCCTCATTAAGAACACTACTCTTAACATTTTCCAAGGAAACAACACCATCAGGAGATGAGTTTGTAATTGAAACCCGAAATGTTTCCCAAGAGTCTAGTAGAGTATTCAGTAGCCATAGTCCCAACACTTCATCATCAAATTTAATGCCCATTTGAGACAATTGATCTTGGAGCCCCTGAAAATCATTAAAGTGATCTAAAATAGAAATCCCCTCCTTGTACCTCAAATTCATCAAAGAATTCAACAAATATAATTTATTGTTTCCTGTACTAGAAGCATACAAAGTCTCAATCTTCTTCCACAGGGATTTTGTGTCTTTCTCATTAGCAATGTGATTATAAACATTATCTTCAACATACTGACGAATAAAACCACAAACCTACTGATGCTCAAACTTCCATTCTTCATCAGTTTTGTCTTTTGGCTTTTTAGTAACAAACAGAGGAAGATGCAATTTCTTCACAAATAATAGATCCTTCATTTTTCCCTTCCATAAGTGATAGTTAGTGTCGTTCAAATAAACCATCTTATTTGTATTTTCCTCCATCCTTCAAGCAGTCAAATAGGCCCAACCAAGGAGCTCTGATACCACTCTGATGGGAAATTCAACACAATAACAATAATATCTCAACAAAAGCAATAAGCAACGGATAACAATTTCCCCAACTTGCAAGAATTTGTGAGGAGTAATAACAAATAATGGCAGCAACATAAAACACACTTCAAGAAGACACAAGAATTTTAATGTGAAAAACCTTCTCAATGTGAGAAGTAAAAACCACGGCCACAAGCCAGTCAATCAAGGTTCTACTATGATCAGAATTATGGTTACAAGAGAGTCTCAAATCACATGTGTTGAAGTGTGTTTTGTGTTGCTGCCATTATTTTCTATTGCTCCTCACAGACTCTTGCAAGTTGGGGAAATTATTATTCGCTGCTTATTGCTCTTGTTGAGTTAGTATTTTTATTGTGTTGAATTTCCCAACAAGTGTATCAATGTATAATATACGTGGTAAAAATAAGGTGATAGTTTGGTATAATTGTTGATAGATAGGCATAACATATGAAGTAGCAAATTATATAGAGCATATCTTTCTAATATGATTGTATCTAAATAGTAGGCATGTGTTGAAGAAATATACAGAAATATCCTTTCCATAATATTTGACACATGTGTCTACCACTCCACTTATTCACTACCCAAGCCCTATGCTTCCTCTTCCTCTTTCATACCCCAACCATTTTTCCTCTCTCACTCACCAATCCTACGGTGCACCATCTTCATTTTCAATTTTGCCAAAATCGTGTTACAATACCCCATTATGTTATCTCTCTCACTCACCAACCACTCCATGCCTTTGTCAAATGAAATTCTATAGTGCACTATCTTCTTTTCAAGGTTTGCTAAACTGGTGTTACAATGCAGTGTAAAGTGTTTTCCTTTCTTTGAAATGTACAACAATTTCCAATCTTTGAATCCCTACTTTCTAGGCTCTATGCACCCTCTACTATCATCGTTTGCCAAACAAATGCATTGCATTTGGTATTTAGGTTGTTTTTTTACTTCATCCACCAAAAGTGGCAAGATCTGGACCTTTTGGAAGAAAATCAATGATATCTAAACTCTATGTGCCCTGTATTATCATCTCTTGCCAAATAGATGCATTGTATTTGGTATTTAGGTTATTGTTTGACTTCAGCCACCAAAAGAGGCAAGATCTGGACCTTTTGGAAGAGAATCGATAATATCTAAACCTCACATCCATTCTGATTTGAAATTTCAAATTTTAACTTTAAAAAAACATGTTTTCTCGTAGTGTGATGTTTATGGCTTGAAGTGCGATTTAAGATTCATCTATACGATTTAAATTGTGTCCATTGGTATTCTTTATTATCTTTTTTATGGCTTAAAATTAATCTATTTTTGGCAAGTATTAAATTTAAACATTTTAACACATTATTTTCCTTTTAATGTGTTAAAGTTTATTTTTTCAATGATTAGGGTTTCAAAACCTTTTTACATTATGAAATTTTTTAGTATTTATATGTCTTCACTAATGTATTCACTCATTCTAATATTTTCTTCAAATTTGGCTACTGACGTATTGTGACTGAAATATTTATATATTGTAAATGTAAAAGCAAATTCACTCCATAAACGAAGTCACTCCGAAAAAAGAGAAAAATGGAATGGCATCACGAGGGTATACGATGTTGATTTGAGGCAAATTTCACTAAACAAAAGTTGTTATTTTTAATGGAGTTGGTTCTACAAGACAAAGAGGTAACATGTTTATTTACTTAACATTTGTATTGTGAGGTTCATTGTAATTTTTGTACTCAAAACATGTATTTGTTCTTTGTTTTCTTCCAAGGAGTTTGCTTATAGTAGTGTTTATTCTATCCAATCTTTCAATGTTGTCTCAAATGGTGGGTGTTATAGAAAAACACACCACCTTTATAAAATTAACTTCCAATTTGGAACAAAGGTAACTTTACTTTATAGTAATAACCTAGTACCAAAAATAAACTCACAATATATATCTCTTTCTATAATTTTTTTCTCTTGGTTTTCTACTTAGTTGGTAAGTTGCAAATTAAAGTTAATTACATTTTTCCAATTTAATAAAAGTTTATTTTTGCATATATCTTGGGAGTATTCACATGCGTTGGAAAAGAGAGTTAGAAAAAAACAAAGTTGAGTTTAATTTGCATAAATGTTGATGGGTAATATATTCATTCTGTTTAATTTAAAGATTTCAAATAATATTGCCTTTTTGAATACGAATAGCTAATGTTAGTTTTTCCCAATAATTTTTGGATTGGATGCATTATTTCTGGGAACTATGTTGATGAACTAAATGCCTTTCTTGCATCTAGTGAAATTCAAAATGCGGTTATAAGTATACAGTTTGCCAAGGTAAAGATTTTTCAAGGTATATTGTTGTGTATAAATTGTTTTATTCTTTTTTCGATAATGTATAAAGGTTTATTATTTTATTGTTTTCGGTTATATTATTCTCTTTTTGTATTTAAATAAGGTGTATGTTCAAAATTGCATTGATTGTACAAAGATACTTTACATTATTATTATGAAAAGGCAACACAATTCAAAAAAAAAATGTAACTTTATAGTTGAAATCATGTTTATTAAAGTAAAATTGTTTGTAAATATACATTTGTAATTTAGTCTAATGTAATGTTTATATAGTATAGGATATGTGAATGTAATGACTCACCATCCAAGGATTAAGCCATTTGTTCAAATGTTCTAAATAGAGCATTGAAGATGAGTTCCTTCAACTCACACTTAGAAATACAATACAATGACTAAAAGGCTACAAAGAGGTAGTAATATATAACACTATTATGATTTAGCCATGACTTTGCTAATTGTTCTATATTGTTACATGTAACCACTTTTGTAGTTTTGTGTACCATTAAACTTATTGTTGATGATGGTGATTGGTGGTATACTACTTGCATCTATAATAAAACAATATGTCCAGACTCAAAAATGTTTTTTTATTTTTTGTGAAAATACAAGTAACATATCAACAAAGTTATGCCTAGGTACTCCTCTTGTATTTTAAATCTTTTTTTTTATTTGTATTAGTCTATTGTTTTGCCATGATGTTCTTATGTAATAAACATATGTGTGATCAAAGTTTGTGTAATGGATTAAATAGATTCAACCACTTTTGTCATTTTTGACAAGGACTCAACCACACTTCTTAAGAGATCATAAGTAGAGATATTTGAATCTCATGATAAGATTAGGTGTAAAAACTTTTGACATGTATTTCATTTCTTCATTACATATTTCAATTTCAATGACTGAAAATGTGATTATGCGTTTAGAACACTCTGGTCATATTTTAAAGGAGTTTACTCTTTTGATGGATAAGACTCTTTTGTTCAAAGTTGAGGGTAAAAATGACCAAAGTTTCATATTTGATCAATCTTTTAAAATTAAAAAAAAAAATTGTATTGATGATAATATTATTCAAAAGTTCAATGATGGGTATTAAGTCAATGTTAAGTAGTTCATTCCTTTTTATATCTTTTAAAAATTTACATTGACTTTTTTTATGAAAAACAATTATTTTTTAATTATGTTTTTTTAAGGAGGCATGAAAATGGACAATTTTCCACTAAAGCATCATGCCAATGATCGTTGCTATGTTTTCGTTATAGAGGTGTATTTCATATCTTTTTATAGGACTTAAAGTTGTGTCTAATGTGGGAAAAAGAAATTTTTAAATTGGTATTTTTTTATCTTCTTTTTATGGCTTAAAACTAATCTATTTTGGACAAATTAGTGAACTTTAAACATATTAATACAAAGTATTTTTTCCTTTAATGAGTTAAAGTTTGCTTTTTTTAACGATTTAACAATATTAGCATATTTCATTTAATCATATTTAGATTTAAATGTAACAATTTTATAAATTAGTTAGTTATATTTCACTTATATATATATATTTAACTATTTATAAATTAAAAAAATTAGCAATTCATTTTTTCCTTTTTTAACTCATTTATATATTTACATACTTATCATATTTATATATTTATCATATTTATGTCTATTTATATTTATATATTTATATTTTTTATTATTTGTAATATATTTACATATTTATTAGAATTATTGTATTTACCATTTATTATATTTATATATTAATTAACTATATCTATATATATTCATTGAATTTTGTATTTTCACTTTTATTAGATCTTCAATTTGACAATTTTAAAATTACATTGTTTTAACATTATTTTGAAAAAAAAATTATTCAATTGATTGTTTTATCTCTTGAAAAGTCTTTCCAAAGAGTAAATGGTGTGTCATTTACAAAGTGTTCAAAATGTTTCAAATCATATGTACACTTTCTTTTTTTCTCTTATTATTCATTTGTAGAGTTACAATTTTAGACAATTTTAGTTCTTCTTGTACTCTAATTCCTCTTTCTTTCGCTTGAAAGAAACCAAAATGGACAACACTTAAAATATTTTTTCACAAGAGACTAACACTTTTTTTGGATGAGATTATTGCACTACATAAGAAAATTTGGAGGCTGAGAAAGGTTAGTTACTATAGCAATTTTGTAAAGAGGATTTGAGCTTATTTGCATAAAAAAAATGGGAGAGGGAGGGAGGAAACACCTCTTCTGAAGTGTAGCGACTTGCATGAAAAAGTTGGTCATTGATGTTTAATTACCTCTATGCCCTGCATGAGAATATTGGTTTCAACGTGGATGTGGTTTGCATGAATATGAAGGTTGGAATTCCATAAAAGTGATTTGCATGTACTCATAACTGATTAAGAAAATGTTGCTTAACTGGTTACAATAAAGACCATATAATTGATTATGGCTTGAAAAATATTAAAAAATGCAAATGCATGGGCTAAGAAAAGTGAGCATTGCTGGGTTGATACTGTGACCATTGTTGGATGTGCCTTTGGATTTGAATATATTTATTTGTATATTACATGGGATAGGTGTACGTACTGATTGTGTAAAACGAAGGAGTTATAATCAATAAGGTTTGACTTCATAATCAATCATAATCGATTTGGTGGTTGTACGTAATCGATTAAACATGTATTTATAATCAATTATGATTATGTAGTTAACCACTTGTATCAAAATATTTAATTGTGAAATATTTTCTTTAATTACAATTTTGAAGCAATAAAAAAATACCAACTTTTATTTATAAACATTCTTCTTAATTTAATTAAAATCTTTTAAAAAAAATTAGATATGGAATTTTTGTAAATCAATTAACAATGTCATTCTATCTTTCACATCATAATATTGGTTGTAATTCCTTTTTTCTTAATTACAATTTTTAAACACAAATATATAAATATATGTTTCAACCTTCATATATAAACATTCATCTTTGTTTTAATTAAACTCTTTCACAATTTCAAGATATGAGTATTTCAATAAATTAATAAATTATACAATTATTATTTGTAGAATAAAGTCACATCAATCATAGTATCTACAATCTTTTCTCTCAAATTCATTGACTCTCAACTCACTTTCTTACATCCAAACAACATAATCTTTCATTTTTCTCTCCTCTTTTCCTTCCATTTCCTTTCCCAACCTTATCCAAACAAAAACTAAGGGGGTTCAAAAATGTTAGAATTAGTAGCCTAAACAAGATGGGGGGGGGATGAATTGTTTTGACAAGATTTTCGCAAAGTTTGGAAGTAGAATGAAAAGCAAACAATCGGTTGTTTGAAACAGTTTATAAGAGAAAAGATAGAGAGAATCACACAAGAGGTTTATACTTGTTCACTCTTAACCAAGAGCTACATCTAGTTCTCAGCTATCCACTGAGAATTCACTATGTAATCAAACCTAGATTACAAAACACACACCAAGAGTGATGATCTTGAACCCCTCAAGAACACACATCACTCATTGGAAACACCACAGTTTCCATAAACACTTTTCTGAAACTGCCTTACATAAGAAGACACAGAAATACAATGTTCAAGGAGAAGAGAATAGAATTCACCGATATATTACAAAGCTATAGTTCAAAAGTATACAAAACTCAATCCTATTCCACACACTTGAGATTATCCAAAGCTCTTGAATTCTTGAAAAACGTTTTTGGCAATCTCTCTCTTTTAGAGTCTTGAAAAAAATGTCAAACAACCATTATATAATCAATCAAGTGGTCAAAGCTATTAAATCAAAAACCAGAAGTAGTTGGAAGCATTTAAAACAGTTTAAAAGACTTCACAAAATTCTGTTATGCAAACAACAGGTTATTTTCATAAACAGTCGATTGAAATAAATTTCCTGTTAAGGTTTTCATAAAAACAACAAGTTGTTTTATCGAAATAACCGATTGTTTCTATTTGACAACAAAGACAAAATCAAGCAAAGCTTTTCCAAATCATTTTGAAAACCACTAAGTGTCAAACAACAAGTTTTTTTGAAAATTCAATAGGTTGAAAACTTTTCTTAGCCTCAAACCCTTAAGTAACAGCTTTTTCAACTAGTTGATTTGAAAAACAACTGAATAAAAATTTCTCCGCTTTTAAGAAAACAATTCTTTCAAAAGAGATAAAGATTCAAATGAGCTTGGATCATTTCAAGGAGTGAATTAACAAGTTAAAATCTACTAGACAACACACACACCCAGCAACAAGGTTTTCAAGCTTTCTACACATATTTGGAGACATCAAAGCATCTTGTTCAACACAATATTCATTTAAAGGACGAAGTATGAAATTTGTTTTAAATTTTACCGCATGATGTCTAATATAATTATATATTTTATGTTCCATTTCATTGTTTTTGTTCTTTGTAACAATCTTTCTTTTCTTTTAAATGTGAACACAATTTTTTTTTTATTTTTTTGAAATTTAGAAGTCATTATGTATTACATATCTATATATCAAGTTCTTAATGCTTTTTATATTGATATCTATGTGTTATTTTTTTTGACTTTTTTATTTTTTAATGTTAGTTTAGAATTTTTTATTTCTTTCATTTGGTTAACCTATAACATTTTTGCAAATAAAATATTTTTCTTTTTTGTCTTTATATTTTTTTTATAATGTTTTCCTTTTTTTAGTCACTTATCTTCTCTTTAAATGTCATTTGGAATGTTTGTTATAATGTCTCATGTTTTATTTTGTTGATTTCTTTCATTTTGTTGTTTTGTATTTTTTTTTTCTTTTTGACAATGTAGTTTTCTTTTAAAATGTGAATACAATTTTTTTTTGTATTTTTTCATTTAGAAGTCATTTTTCATGACATATGATAGCCTGAAACCTCCATGAATTGGCTTGGTTCTTGAATTATAGAATGGATTGACAGAAACAATGAAGTATGAAGGTCAAGGTGGAGTTGCAAAGAACTTTTGGATCCTTGGAGTGTTATAAGGAGTGTGGATAGTGATAGGTTATGTTAGAATATATGGCTTTAAACGAGAGGTGGGGTGGGGGGGGTGAATTGTTTAAAGGGGATTTTTGAAAACTTTTTAAGCTAGAATGAAATTCTTTGCAAGGAACCACATTAGGAATTCAGTTAGCCAAGAAACAAAGCACAAAACAGCAAAGCACCAGAAAAACAATCAGTCGTTTCTTCGAAACAATCGGTTGTTTATACCAGCAAATCAACAACAACTGAATTTAAATGAGTTTAAGGGAAGAAAGAGATACATAAACAGTTTATACTAGTTCAATCTTAAACCAAAAGCTACATCCAGTCCCCAGAATCCACTGGGCAATCCACTACACAATCAAATACAGATTACACACAAAACCACCAAAGAAGTGACCTTGAACCCCTCAAGAAACACACTTCCTTTGGCTCAGTACACACCAAGAATGTTGATCTTGACACAACACTCCTTGGCTTACAACACCAAAATTTACAAAGTATTCAGAATGAATTACACTTGTTACAGAATGAACTGAAATCAATACAGATGTAATCCTATTCCACTCTCTCTTCAGAAAACCAAAGCTGAATTGTTAATATTCAAATCTTGAAAGCAATCTCTGAAAAACTCTAATATGTTTTTCTCTTTCCTTGTTTGTTATAAAACATAAACAAACTATTTATAGCTTTCAAAGATTGGTCAAAGCATTTAAAACAGGAGCGCATTCAGTTTGAAAATCATTTAAAGCACACTCAACTAACAAAACAGATTCTGTTAGGATTTTCAAACAAACAATCGATTGAAACCACGAAACAATCGATTGTCTTGGTTTGACAGCAAGTCAACCAACCAAAACAGTTTTCAACTTTTTTAAAAACACCTAAGAGTAAAACAATCGGTTATTTCGACAATACAACAGGTTGTTTTTCACTTAGTTTGAAAAACACTTTAAACTTAAAAGATTTGAAAACACTTTAGCTTTAGATTCAACAAAGAGTGGATTACACAGATAAACTACCCAGATCCTACTCTAAACACAACAGCAACTTCAGCCTTCCATCAAACACTAGAATTTGGATTCTTCAAAGCTTTTGATCACACTTGATTCAACAATCTCCCTCTATTTGATGAAGACAAATCCCTGGTTGCTTGTGTTGGACTTGTATGAATCTGAAGCAATTCCTGCAAAACAAAGTTTAAGCAATATAAAACATCTATGGCAGCAAGTTAGAATAGCACATATGTTAGAAAGTATGGCTTTAAACTAGAAGGGGGGTGAATGGTTTAAAGAGGGATTTCAAAAACTTTTAAGCCTTGAATGAACTTTCTTTAAGAATCAGTTGATAAAGAAATCAGTTTTTCAAAACACAAAGCAAAAAGCACAGCACCAGAAAAACAATCGGTTGCTTCGCAGAAACAATCGGTTGTTTATACCAGTTTACAAATATCAAAACTGAATTTAAAGAGTTAAGGGAGATAGAAAATGCACACAGATGTTTATACTGGTTCACTCTAAACCCAGAGCTACATCCAGTCTTCTCGGAAACCACTAAGAAATCAAACCTAGATCATTTACAACACAACCAAGAAAGTGACATTGATCCCCTCAAGACACACACTTCTCTTGGCCAACACACCAACACTAAGAATGCTGATCTTGATCCCCTCAAGAACACACAACACTTCTCAGCAAACACACAAAAGATTCTTGTTCAACAGATACAAGGATTACACTTGTTACAGAAGCAAATATGAAACCAATACAAGCAGAAATCCTATCTCACACTCTTTTATCAATCTCAATCTCTAAGCAATCTCAACTCTTTGAAAATCAGAATCTTGTAAAACTCAAATCTATTTTACTGTTTTATATCAAAGATGTTGTTTGTTATCAAATCTTAACAAACTATTAATTGTCTTTAAAGATTGGTCAAAGCATTAAAAACTGGAGCGTAATCAGTTAGAAAAACATTTAATGCTCAGTCAAACCACAAACCATTTTTCTGGTATGGTACCAAAACAAACAATCGGTTGTTTCTTCGAATCAATCGGTTGTTTTGGTTTTAACAGCTCAACCATTTTGAAAAACAGTTTTTCAACCTTTTCTAAAAACTCCTAAGTATAAAACAATCGGTTGTTTCGACAAAACAATCGGTTGTTTTTCACTTAGTTTGAAAAACACTTTTCTTTTAAAAAGATTGAGAATGCCTATGCTTTGGATTCAATCAAGAGTGGATTACATAAACAATCTACCCCAGATCCTATCTAAGACAGCTCAACAACAGCAAGCACAGCCTAGCCTTCAACATCCTTCAAAGGAGTTTGGATTCTTCAAAGCTTGAACACCACTTGGTTCAACAATTAGCTTGTGTTCTGCTTAACTAATACAACAGAGAAAACCAGCCAAAAAAGGCAAACCAAAGCAAATTATACAGCATCAGCAGAAATAACAATCAATTTAAACAGATAGAGTTTGCAGATCTTAAGACAACACAACATAAAATCTCCCCCTATTTGTCTTCACAAATAGACTATAAGAAGAGATAAAACAGAAATTGTTCCAGATAAAACAGAATTTAAAAGAAATAGCAATTAAACTGTTACTAAGCAGAAACAATTGGTTGTTGCAAGCATTCAACCGATTGTTTTTCTTCAGTCATCCTTGCCCTATTGCAGCTCAAAGATCTGGTTCTGAACAGCTTCAATTTGTTCATCCAGGGTCTGAAAGCGAGTGTCCATGCTCTGGAATCTATTGCCAATGGTCGTGAAATTTGTCACGCAAAGATCATGGAGATTTCTTTGATCTTCAGCAAAGCCATCAAGTCTATCCACCATGTATCTTTCAAAAGAAGACATTGAGGGAATCTCATCCCCTTGATGTCCTGCACTTGTTCCAGCATCAAAGTTAGTTGCAGGTTGTTCTTCATTGTGGATATCCATATCAGCAACTTGATCTTCTTCATCAAAATCAACAGTTGCAACACTTGAGGAACCACCATGATCGCCATCTTTTCTCACCCATCTTCCATTTATCTTGGTGAATCCCATTTTGCTTAGTGAACCATTGTTCACTTCTTGTGTTGATTTAACCAACTCAGAGGTTTCATCTTCAAGATTCACTTCAAAATAGAGCATAAATTTAGAGATTAAAACAGCATAGGGATAATGGTAGTCACTTAACCTCATGGACTTTTGCATATGTTCTTTGATGATATGAATCCAGTTGATCTTGATCTTCTTCATGATGCAGTAGATATAAACAAGATCTTCTTCTGTTAAAATAGAATGGTTGCTCCTCCTTGGAGTTATAATCCAAGTGACAATGAAAGGCAACACCCTTTCATCTAACTTCAAGCCTCCAATAGAACAAGTTCTCACTTGAGCTTGTTGATTCTTCAAACAGCTTTTGTAGTATTGAACCTTGTTGAAATCTTCCACCACACCAAGATTTCCTTTATTGATTCTAAGACCAGCATATTTCAACCCAGTTACAGCAGCCCATACATTATGGGTAATCTCCATGTCTACACCTTTAACATGTGAAACAAGATTGTTTCCTTCAAAATTTAAGTTTGTGTACAATACCCGAATTAAATCTGGATAAATGTTTCCCTTCATCTCCAAGAATCTTTTCAGCAATTGATCCTTGAGAAGCCTTCTCACATTGTCCAGCTTTTGGCTTTTCAACCAATTAAAGGAGACAACTTTTGGATTGTTGATCACTTTTGTACTTGTCTCAAAACGATACCTCTCAATAAGTTCATTATCCCCTGAAAACCAACCCTCAAGCCTTCCTCCTAACCTTACAACCCTTGTTTTGATCCTCTTTGATGTAGGTGGAGTGGACTCCATGATAGCGAAAAAAGAGACAAAGGCACACACTCAAGGAGAGAAAGAGATGTTGCAAGAGATGAGTCAATTGGTTGTTTTTGTGAAAGAAAACAGCTACAACAGATTTTATAGCAAATCAAAGACCTTCTTTGATCCTTTGGTGATTGTGGGTTTCAGTCTTCAAGATAAGATACTGGTCCAAGCACTGCACAAAAAACGTCAGAAAAGAGCAGAAAAACACATCGTCATCACATGTGATCTTTGACTAGACATAAAGGCTCTTGAATTTCCAAGATATGGAATATATTCCTTTATGAGATCTTGTAACTTCCTCCAGAACACAATCAGGCTTTTAAGACTACTTTATTGACTCAAGATCCTTTCAATATTGAGATCTGCAACAGACAGAAATTATAGAGGAATTAATTCAATTCTTTCACAGTGTTGTCAGAGAAGAAACAATCGGTTGTTTTTCTGCAAAATGTTGAGAAATTGTGATTTTCAAGCATAGACTGAGAAAGGTTCAAAACAGATATAAATGCTCATTTGAAAAAGAAAATTAAACATGAATCAGTAATTAAAAACAAAGGCATGGATAAGGAAGGTCTTATCCTTTTATGAAGTCCCTTCAATGAGTCATTGTTTGTGATCAAGAATGCTTCTTTTGACTTTTTTGAAAAAGCTTGGACTGGTGCACACCCTTAATTCAGTTGTAGTCTCAATCCTTTTCTTCCAAGAACCAGATCAGATGACTCAGAGCTTCATGTTCTTCTAGTATCCCTGCATTAAAATAAATTCAAGCAACAAGATTTGGTCCCCTTACAAATGTGGGTCCATTTCATAAAACCTCTGGGAATTGAATATTTCCTTATTTTACAGAATCTGACTGAATGGCCTCTTTTCATGCAATAAAAGCATGTAACAACCGGTTGTTTCGACTTAACAATCGGTTGTTTTACTGGCAGTTTTCAAAAACTCTTTCAAAACTTATCTTGCTTGTTCTGTGGATTAAAACCTAATCCAGCTCTTCCAAAAACACAATTTTGAGATGCCAAAACATTCTCAAAGTTGGATTTTCCCTTTGAAAGCTTATCCACAGTTCTAACAAGATAATGAACTTTCTTTTCAAGATTTTCACAATTTTCACAAGCAAGAGAGTCACACACATGAGAAGAGTTTTTGCAATGCTTTTCAAGCTTTTCAAAATCAATTTTTGATTTTTCCAGCTTTTCTTCAAGTGTCTTAACCCTCTTTTCAAGCCAGTTGTTTAGCCCTTTCAATCGGTTGTTTGAGAGAACCAATCGGTTAGCTTCTTCATGAGTTTCTTGAAAAGCTTGAAGCAATTTACTAAAATTTTCAGCACTTAGGGAAGCACATGAACTTACATTGCTTGAGCTGCATGACTCATCATCTCCTTCTGCAATTAAGCATATGTTTGCTTTTTCATCTTCACTTGATGAGGAGCTTGATGAGGAAACTTCATTTTCATCCCAAGCGATATATGCTCTTCTTGATTTTCCCTTTTTCTCCTTGTAGCTTGATTTCTTTTCATTGCTTTCTTTATTTGGGCAATCAGCTTTTATATGCCCTTGTTCACCACAACCAAAGCAAGTATAATTGTTAGAATTGAAATCACTAGTTTTCTTGTTGTCATACCTTTCTTTGTTGCGATTTCTCTTCAAGAATCTACTAAACTTTTTGGACAGCAAGCTAAGGTTCTCTTCAAGAATCTACTAACATCTCCTCTTCCAAGAATTTTTCCTCTATTGTTATCTCCATATGTGACATGCCCTTCAGCTTTGAGTTTCAGATTTATGAACTGAGTCACATCACCAGTCATATGCTTTGAGCAGCCACTGTCTAGGTACCACTGGTTTCTCCTGCTGTTTTTCTGCAATAAAACAGATTTAGCACATATGGTACCCCTTTAGTCTAGGGTCCAGCATGATTAACACCTTTCCTTAGGAAGCCATTTGGCCAATCCTTTAAGAACAAGATATCTCCTAGCCTTACATGTTCTAGATACATGACCAGATTTCATACAATAAAAACATGTTGCAGTATGCATTGTTTTTGAATTACTAAAAGAGGAAAAACCTGTTTTGGAAGGAAGAAAGAAACTTGACAGCTTTTTCACATTACCTTTCATTCCAGGATTATATCATAAACCATTTTTATTGAAAACAGCATTCTGTGAACCTAATAATGTTTCAAGATTTTCTCTTCCCTTAGTGAAATTTGAAAGTGTTTTTAACAAATACTCAACCTGTTTTTCCAGCTTTTTGCAATTATCACAAGTTTTAATTGATGCATGCAAACATGTCAATTCAAGACTAATTAATTCAGTTTTAGCTTTGTGCAGTTCTTCTTCAAGAGCTTTAACCTTTGGTTCAAGTACCCTATTTACTCTATTCAATCTGTTGCACATTATAGCCAACCTGTTTGCTTCATCATGTGTTTCCTTAAAGGCTAATAGCAGTTGATCATAGTTTTCAGAATCAGTGGAGAAATTACTTACTGAGTCAGAGTTGGATCCCTCATCATTCACCATGAAGCAAAGATTTGTTTCTTCATTTTCAGTTGAAGAATCACTAGATGAGGATACATCATTTTCTTCCCATGAGATATATGCTCTTCTACCTTTACCTTTGTCAATCCTCTTGCTTGCTGATTTTTCTTTACTTTGATTGTTTGGACAATCAGCTTTTATATGACCTGGTTTACCACATCCAAAGCACGTGTAATTGGAAGAATTTGAATCAATAGATTGTTTGGAATACCTCTTTCTTTGCTGAGTTCTGTCACGGTTTTTCTTTCTAAGAAATCTGCTGAATTTTCTGGTGAGCAGATTCACAGTCTCATCAGTTCTGGATCACCATCTTCCTCACTTGTATCATGTTCTATGGTAGTTTTCAGAGCAATTCCTTTGGCCTTCTTTTCCACTGTTTCTTGTTCTTTCAATCTTTTCAGCTCAATTTCATGCTCTATCAGCTTTCCAAAAAGTGCAGCAGTGGACATCTTGGATAAATCTCTGGATTCTGAGATTGTTGTTACCTTAGGCTGCCAGCTCCTATCAAGACATTTTAGTACCTTTATGTTAAGCTCTTCCTTGTCAAAGACTTTACCAAGGCCAGTGAGGTGATTTACAATGTGTGTAAATCGTTTCTGCACATCTGCAATACTTTCTTCAGATTGCATTCTGAACAACTCATACTCCTGAATGAGTGAATGCTTCCTTGCCCGTTTCACATCATCAGTCCCTTCATGAGTCACCTCTAGTACATCCCACATCTCCTTTGCTGAGTTACATTGAGAGACTCTAAAGAACTCATCCATATTCAGTGCAGATGTGATGATATTCTTGGCTAAAGAATCATATTGGGCCTTTTTCTTCTCAGTTTCACTCCATTCAGACCAAGGCTTCTTTATTGTTTCATCTTTGACAACCTGCATAGGTATAAAAGGTCCACTGACCACTGCATCCCAGATTCCCATGTCAATAGATTCCATAAAGATCTTCATCCTGATTTTCCAGAAAGCATAGTTAACACCACCAAACATAGGAGGTCTATTAATAGATGCACCTTCAGCAAAAGGCATTTTAAACTCAGACATCATACACACACTTGAGCAAAATACAAGCCCTAGCTCTTGATACCAATTGTTGGGTCTATTAGTGTCTAAGTTCAAGAGGGGAGGGGTGAATTGAGCTTATAAAATTTTCGCAAGAACACACAATTTTTAGTATTTCAGAGGCAAAAAGAACAGATTGTTTTTACATGAAACAGATTGATTCTTCAGAGCAGTCTTGGCACAATTTGAATTTTGTTCAATGTAAAATTGTGTTCAACAGAGAATTATAATAGAACCAGATCAGCTTAATATTGTGAGGATGAAGGATACAGCTATGCTTAGAAATCAATCAAAAGTTACACAACACAAGATTTCAAGAAGTATGATCCTTTCTCAGGTTTTAATGAATGATCAGTTTGTTCACAATTCACTTAAACCATTATATGCAGCAACCTTGTTTATGATCAGAAATCTTCAACAATTCAGGAAGAACAGTTTTCACTTAACCCAGAATTAACAGATTCAATTTAAAAAGAACAGATTTAGTTCTTGACAGAATTAAGCAAAAAACCAGAAAAGAGTGCAGGGATGAGAATACAAGATACACACGTTTTTATACTGGTTCACTCATACAGAGCTACATCCAGTCTCACCTTACCCCAAGGTGGAATTCACTAATAAACAGTACCAATCACTTACAAACACAACAGTTCTTGAACACTACAAGAACAACACACACAATGCTGAAAAACCCTATTTCAGCACACCTTGCACTCCAAGAAACCCTATCAAGGAGTGACTAACACTTACACCTTTACAAAACAGAATAAAGGAAAGATTACACCTGAAAAGAAGATGCAAGAACTCAAAACCAGTAGTTCAATTTGCTGCAAAACTGCACCAGCACCTTCACCAAGATCAAAGGTTTCCTAGAACAAGCACACTTGAAAATCTCTTTGGAAAACCTTTCAAAAAAACTCTTTCAATCCTTCTTCTCACATGGAAATTGTTTGATCTCTGTCAAAAGCGTAATTCCTCAGCACCCATTCATGTGAGAGAGACTTTTCTTTATATAGAAAACAGTTCCTAACTTCTTTTCAAAAAACAGTTGAAAAGCAGTTAAGAAAACAACAGATTCAGTTTTGAACTTAACAGATTTATTTTGTAAAAACTGCCAACTCAGCTTAACAGAAATAACTGTCTGAGTGGTACCTTTGGTGCCCTAACTAACTTGTGAAAAACCTTTCAGCACACCAAAGAATAAACCTGTTCTTTCACAGTAAAACAGATTAAAGTATAATACACAGGCCAGCTCAGCTTAACTGAAATAACGAACTGAGCTTTCCCTTGGTGCCTTAACAGAAATTTAGAAAAGCCTTTTAACAGAGAAGAAATAAACAGATTCTTTCTCCATAAAACAGATTTATTTGTGTACTGTTTTAAAACTGTTAAAAACATTTTAAAAAGCTTTTCAAAAACTATTTAACGAAAGCCTTTTTAACAGAGAAGAAATAAACAGATTCTTTCTCCATAAAACAGATTTATTTGTGTACTGTTTTAAAACTGTTAAAAATATTTCAAAAGGCTTTTCAAAAACCATTTAACCACATCATGTGCTTGATCTAGACTTGGTTAGGCATCTAGGATAGGTTACACAGCAAAAGGCAATCATACACACTTACAAGCCTAATTACAAATGAATCTAAAAACCTATTACAATCTTCAAAGCACTTAAGCCATTTTCTTCATCAAACACACATCAAGCCTTGGTAGGGAAGAAGCTTCCTCCAGCTTCAACATAAGGTTCTTGTTCATTGCTCCACCACCGCGCTTTGATTTCTCTCCACCGTTGTCATTGTTGACACTGTTGTCGTTGTTGCCCTCCACACCACCGCTACCATCACCTTGAGATTGGTGTTGGTTTTTTTTGGCTATATGTGACTTATAGATGATGATTGGTTGTTCTATACCTTTTGTCTATACCTCAATAGAATAAATTACGTGCTGATAGACAATGATTTCAAAATCATTGTCTAATTGATAAAAGAACCGTTGTCTTTAACCTTTTCAGCACTAATATTTGTTATTAATATGTGCATGTAATTGATTGTTTATATTTGGTAGAATATTTAGTGTATTTCATTGTATGATTTATATACAGTGTTGTGTTAGCTATGTTATATGTCTTAGTTAACTCTCCAACATATATTATTTTGAAATTCATATTGCATATCATCTCATCTGAGTATTGAAGTACAAGAGTATTTTGAAATAAAATAATGATAAATATTATGACAATAAATTGATTTATACAGATATTAAAGCTTTTGAAAATAAAATAAAAAATCATACTTGTAAAATATTAATATATCAATTTATTAAAAGTACATTGGTTAACTAAAACTGATTGTACATGCCCAATAAATATTACATATGTCGAGTAAAAAGAAATATTAAAATTACTTATTTTGGATGAAGACGGAAATGTAACCAATACAACTAAAAATGAAATATTTAAATTTTTTTAAAACAAAGACATATAACATTTGATAATACATGATATATAAATGTTGTTGTAGTTGTAATATATTTTTTTGTTCTTTCTTCCTTTATCAAAACTAACTTCGTAATTACTTACAAAATGAAATGCAGATCGACCAACTTCATGAATATTTAGAAGTTATTCATAATTGCTTTCAGTCTCAGTTTTACAATGATAAGTTAAAATTTATTAGTTACAAGTTCTCTAATGTTTTCATCATTTGAAAACAACGTCTATCTTTGTTTCGAGGCTCATCCTCTCTTTCTATTTTCCTTAGTTACTAATCAAATGAGTATACCATATTACCATCCACTTTGTAATAATTTAGACTCACATTTTGTTGCAGTGTTGGTGTTATTGGGTATAAAAAAATACTAATTATGGATCTTCTATACCTATGTAATCTTCTTTTGCTTCTGAAAATCAGAAAAGTATATAACTGTAGGTGAAGAATAACTAAGTACTATTGACTTGACATTTAGTTTTAGGTAGAAGAGATAAAGATTCATGCAAATAAAGGTGGAAAACCCAAACAGGTGGAGACATATATACTGATTAATCTAGCCAGTTGGATGTATTATCTACAATATTTGCTTATACATTTTTTTTTACCTTAACATGTTAATTTAATTTGCAACCCTCATGCACATATAAACATACCACCCTAAATTATCAAATTTATTCTTATAAATGTGATACTTTTTGTTCCATAGCAGTCTAAATTATCAAATCTATTCTCATAATGTGATATTGACACTCATCTACAAGTTGGAGATTGGGTATTGGTTTATCTGGGCATGGTATTGATACTTGCATCGGCAAAACTTCTTATACGAGAATAACTACTAGTTGTTTTATTGTTGTTTTTTTTTATTATCCTCTTGTGAAAGAGAATAATTATCTCTTAATCATAGTGTATCAATCAACCAAATTTTTTTACAATAACTTCTTTTTGATATTCGCTATGTTATCAAACTCAACAACTCTTTCTAAATGTAATACATTAATTTTGGATCAAATTCAATATTCATCAACAACATAATTATTGCGATTTTTTCATAAATATTTTTAATGAATATCACTTATTACAATCATTTTGATAATTATTTTGTATATTATATCTAAGTATTGAATTTATTTGAATATTCCAAATTATCTATATTTAAAAAATATATTAAATTATTTTTTACAACTAATGTATAATGGTTTTGTCAAAACAAAATTATTTTTTTAATTTGTTTCAAACTCAACAACACATTCTGTCAAATCATTTTGAAAACATTAATCGTAACTCAGATAAATCAATCAACTTTATGTTTTTTTTTATTATTCATTACTTTACTTATTATTATTATTTTCATATATGAGACATAAAGTTGGTCACCTTTTGATATGCTATAAAAAAATGTTTTTATTAAAACATATATTAAATTCCACTCACAAAAAATTGTGCCATCAAAAAACCAGTTATTAACCGATGGCAGAATGAAATGAAACATGAGAATGAAGATGATTTAGTGTCTCTTTTTAACGTTTGAATAATACATTATTAAATATTTACGTTACCAAATAGTTAAAGTTTGCGTAAATCTCTATTAATCACATATAAATACTAAGGCATGCATTATTATCAAAATAAAAATTTTAAAATAAAAGATTTAAACAAAACGTTAAATGTTTTTTATCTATTTAAAGTGTTTTATTACAACCTATTTTCTTGTAAAAATACGATAATTGTAGATAAAAAAACACATCATCTAGTTATTTTTAAAATTTCTAATATAAATGTAACTTTAAACAACCATCAAATCATCAATTCTTGTGTACACTTTTTAAAGTAATCAAGTTTTAATAATAATTTATAATTTACATTTTTCGTGTCAGACTTCTACTCACCAACATATATATACATTTGACTCTACTTTCGGAGGACTCGTACATTGACTTAAACTCAGAGATCTGCATTTGTCATACAATCTCACTATGAACCACACAACCATGCACATTATAATCTCAATATCGAATCATCTCATATGGCAAGATTAATCATATAACAGGGCAAGTCAGTTATCTTTCAAACAACTGATTCATTCATATGAACCTCATTTGACTCTCACTGCTTGAATAACTTCATCTATGTGATTCCATTAAATTAGTAGAGTTAGGATACATCTTTCTAGGTGAATCCCTGGGCAATACACATCCTAACAATCTCAACACGGTATTTTTTTTTCGTGAAATTACTATGTTTCAATCACATTTTCATATTTCATATCTCATATTACACATGATCAAACCATTTAATGACACCAAAGCTTAAAAATTCCTTCAAACCAAAATTTATCCAAAAATTACATAAACACAAACTAAAAGGTTTTCAATAAAATATAATTAAAAGTTCACATAAATTATAATTAAAAATAATAAACAATAATAAAACAGAAACTCAGAGGAAAATCTTAAATTTTAAGTTTTTTTAGCTTGAGCGAAAATGTTCACCTGAGCAAAAATCAACCCGAAAGCACCCCAAATTTTACCCAATTTTCACTTGAGAAAAAATTGTTCTCGTTCAAGTGAGAATGGACTTGAGAGCACTCAACTGAGCGAGAATTTTCTCGCTTGAGTGAAAATAGGAAAATAGGTATGGAAGCAACCCAAATTTTCCTGTCTTGATCTAGATTGAAAGAGGATCTTTCGCTTGAGTGAAAAGATGTAGATTTAACATCAAATATATATTTTCACAAAATATAACAACCAACGTTGATACCACATTGTTTAGAGTTAGACAGGTACCCTTAGTGAGCTCATATACCATCCTTTATATCTATATATTCATTATTTCTAAACCAATTATATTCGCGTTTCAAATAATCAATACTTGTAAATCTTACACTTCAAATGAATCATAATAAAATTCATACTACCATTCAAACACTTTCCATCTCAAACAAAACACATTAAATAACTCATTCGGATCAAAATCAACATATACTATATAAAATTAACAAAATCAACCATTACATTTAATTTAAATCAATACACTATTTTATTGAAAAACAAAAAATCCTGCAAGAAGATCTGAAACTAGTGATCACATCATCTCCACATTCAAATCTTCTAACAAAAGGTTATATTGAAAATCAAAACTAGTTTCTCTTATCTAAGAAGAAGTAGATGTGCTCTCAAAGAGCTCCAATCCTACAAAGTCCAGTGGTAACTTAACCTGCATCATAGAGTTTTGATCAAATATCTAATTATATCACTAGGACTCTGAACTAACATTGACTAATCTTGAAGCTAAAAACACTACATGCAAAACATCTATAAAAAACAAACCTAAAAACTCAAAACTGACTCAAGGAGCAAAGTTGAACTTACTCTAACTAAGATTATGATCGACAGTCTTGTAGTATTTGTTGATAGGAGTCCAATGTCAGACTCTAATCGTTAGCCTGATGACAAACGGATTCAAGAAGTTAGAGAGAAGACAAAGGAAAGAAAAAAAAGAATTTCCAGAGAGATTGTGATTCTTGTAAAATGAAGTCTGAATAATTTATTTTATTATCTTTATATTATTTCTATTTTAATAATAGAATATTCATATACTATTTTAAATATATCACTTTAGTTTTATTCTAAGACTATTTTATATGTCTTATTTTATTTACTAGGTATGTACGTTTAAAAGGTTATTCTATTTAGAAAAGATTTTATTGAAATAATTCATAGTAATGAGGAATTACTCAAGATATCAATTAGAAAGTATTCTTAACGTACACAAAATTACATATATAGATAAACAGATATTCCTAGCATTTTTTAGCTCAAAATGAATAGCCGAGATGATAAAAAAAATAGTTAAAGTCATTTACACGAAGAAACACAGTGGAATTAGATGTCATAAAAATAGGTTAATTATTATTTATTAATTTGTATTACTGACTCCACTGTAAGATAAATTTATCTCTCAAATAGTGCGATGTATGTAAGTTTCAAAATTATTCATTTAACTTACATCTTTATGAGAAAATAATTTAAAATACTTGTAAGGTATTAATATTAGTTTATAAATAAGTAGTAATATCAAACTTATTCACACACATTGTAGCACTTTTGTTAATCGTTTTATTAATTAGGTGATAGATAAGTTAGTACTAATAGATATTTTATTACTCTCCTGAATATGATTATAAATATTACATTTTTTGAGTTATAGTCAGTATTTTTTGTTTATTTTTTTAAATATCAGAAGAAAACAAAAATAAAAATACCTCTACAATCAAGGTTAAATTAAAAAAATATTGTATTTAATGTTATATTTTTGTCACATACCTCTACTTAATAATCTTTTTTTACATGAAAAAATGGTAATGATTTAATTGTCACATACCGATTTATAATAATGTTATGTGTACTTACGACAAGTTGATAATCTTTTATTTTGTTACATTATGAAAAGATCGTACACTTAATTTTTTTTTTTATAATTTTTTATGCTTTATGTCATATAATACCTTATTTGCATTTTAATCCTACAATATTCTTTTTTATTTTGTCCCATTATGAAAATAGTGTATACTGAATTTTATTTTTATTATTTTTTATGCTTTGATTCGTGCAATATTAGTTTTTGCATTTTAATTCCTACAATAAAAACATTGTACCATAATAATCTTAAATCAATTTGTAAATATTTTAGGAAATTTAATTTTTTCATATAATAATTAAAGTAAAAACGTTTGAATTTGAGATGTACATAAAAAGGATGGTATTCATATAACTCTGGGAGAAAATATTAGAATTGGGGAAATTCCCAAACATATTTTTTATTAAAAATTATAAAATTATAAATGAAGTTTATTAATTTTAGTATTTATAATTTTATAAATTTTAATTAAAGACAAAATATTCGTTTAAAAAAATTTAAAAAGTGTATTATTAGTAATTGTCTTTTTCCAACACAATTTAGAATAATAAAAGTTATTCTTTTAATTTAAAACAGTATTTTTGAGATACATATATACACACGAATATTTCTTTTGAAAAAGGGAAATAGAAATTCAATAATATATATAATTAAATGATGAAATTGTTGTGTTAGTTTCCTTGAATTTTGGAGTGTCTAGAAAGTGCTGAAGATGAAAAATGAGTGAACTAAAACAAAAGAGAAATTTATAGAAATTGTGAGGAATGTAATTGTGAACCAAGGTATAGATCAGAAAAGTGTTCCCACAAAGCAAGGTAGCTCAACTCAATGGCATCATCATTTCTGGGTACTTCATTTCCCAACCACTTCACACAAACCAAACACTCAGCTGCTCCTCAAAGTAGAGGAGTTCCAACAAGGAGGAGAGTGCACTTAACAACAACAGCAGAGAGCATGACAACTGTCATAGAGAAACTGGGCATCAAGATTGAGAGAAACCCTCCTGAGTCCAAGCTCACTCAACTGGGTGTTAGGAAATGGCCCAAGTAATACTTCTTTTCTTCTATTTATTTTTCCAATTTCATTTCAGTTATTTTAGTGGTGATTTCTTGCTCCTTTTGTTTTTCTTGTGAGGTTTCGGTTAAGATTTTTTGTTTCATAGAATCATGCTATGTGCCAAGGTTTTCATGGCATGTTCATTATATTTTTGTGCCATGGGATTGAAGTTGATTTTGTTAAGCTGTCTGTATTATGAATGACTGAAGAAATCACAGGAAACACCTTTTTGAGGTTCTTATATGCCTATTACCTTAATTAACAAATTAGGTAGACCTGAAAGGCTGCAAGAAGCTATCTCTTTAGTTGACTCTAATATAGAAGTTGCAAGATATATATACTACAAGCTTTCATGTTTTCAACCAACTATTTTTTTTTGTTCTTTCAAATGCATTTGATCTTTCTCTGATTCGGTGTGACAACATTTGATGTATGACAGATGGGGATGCCCTCCAAGCAAATTCCCATGGACATATGAAGCCAAAGAGACTTGCTATCTTCTGGAAGGAAAAGTGAAGGTCTTTCCTAGTGGGTCAACTGAATCAGTTGAAATTGCTGCTGGTGACTTGGTTGTGTTTCCCAAAGGGATGAGTTGCACTTGGGATGTGTCTGTTGGTGTGGACAAGCACTATAATTTTGAATAAAACCTACAAAGGGTGCCTATCATGAACAAGAAACAGGGATTTCATGATTTGGTGATGCAGTTGGAACTAATGAGGAGTTTGGATTGGTATTTAGCTTTCGAACATGTTATTCTTTTCTTCTGTTTTTCTCATGCTTTTTCTCCATTTCACTTAGTTTAGTTACACAGTATTAATAATGGAATGGATTGTATTCAACTATCGTTAATATTGATGACAAACAAGATGAGTTGGATTAGGATCATAGGAATCTCCTTGAATTAAAGTTCTTAGTAGTATCTCAAACAACTTTCTCCATACAAGCAATATTTGACATTTAGTGATTATTTAAAGGAGGTTATGCCTCCTTTGAGACCTCCAAAATAGTATTCCCTATATAAATGGGTATTGTATGAAACTACCCAAATTTAAGAGACAATGGCTACTTCATTACATTGTGTGTGTGGTGGTTTTCATTGTTCCTCTTCAAAAGCATTCATTCTCGGATCAAGCTTCGTGTCCTCTTTCACTTCTTTCGTTGATTTTATTTCTCGATAAAAGTGAGGGATGAAGTGCCTGAAAATTCGCTTAAAATTTCAATTGACTTCGTCAGTATTTTGTTCTGAATCAGTTCCTTCAGTACCCTACATTTCTGTTGCCATCTCCTTGCATGCAAGTCCTCACAACTGTACTTTGGTATTTGAACAAAAAAATTGGAATGTTTGATTAATCATTATCAGAAATCCACATGGAACTTTCTTAGCAGCCTTAAATTCTTAAAAACATAATTATATTAAATTTTTAACCAACAGATATAGAGTTTATGATTAAAATATAAAATAAATATGAACTTAACTTTAGTAATATATATGCTCAATCAATTATAAACTATCATAGATATAACTTTTATACTAATCATTCTAAAACTTAACATCTTATAATAGTGATGATCTATCACTAAATGGTATAATTTTTTAAGTATATGTGAATTCTAATTAACTTATAAGATGTACTTATAATAGTCTATACTTGGATAAATCTAAACAAGTAAAAACAGAACAAAAGTACTCCACTATTAATCCTAAACCTACGTTGAATCATAGATATGCCACCTGCTGTAGCATTGTTAAGGCCCTCAAACTGTCTTGTCAAACTAAAACACAAACATCAACAAGAAAAGCGACAACATACAGAAAAAGGAGGAGATGTCAGGCTCAGCAGATCCAATGGTGATATCATTCGGTGAGATGCTCATCGACTTTGTTCCTGACACATCTGGTGTCTCCTTGGCTGAGTCTAATGCTTTTATCAAAGCCCCTGGAGGTGCTCCTGCCAATGTTGCTTGTGCCATAGCTAAACTTGGTGGAAATGCTGCCTTCATTGGCAAGGTTCTTCATTTCTACAAACATTCATTTCCCATCCTATCATTGAGATTATTCATTATCAAGGTTTTTTAAATTAAGGTGGTGTCACATTTTTATCACGTTTCTTGTTATTGCATTTAAAGGCAGTCACACACAGCTGTGACCGCAGACATCTCAAAAACCTCTATGTTGCAGGCGATTTTTCCTATATCTTTTTTCAAAACCTTGTTGGTTATTTTTTTTTTTGGTCCTTTTTACTTAACGAAGGATTGATGATTTCAATGTGACAGGTGGGAGATGATGAGTTTGGAAGGATGCTAGTTGATATTTTGAGGAAAAACAATGTGAACACTGATGGTATTTGTTTTGATACGGAGGCAAGAACTGCTTTGGCTTTTGTGACATTGAGGAAGGATGGAGAGAGGGAGTTCATGTTTTATAGAAATCCCAGTGCAGATATGTTGCTGGCGGAGTCAGAATTGAATATGGGTTTGATCAAGCAGGCTAAGGTATTTCATTATGGATCCATTAGCCTGATCTCAGAGCCATGCAGATCAGCTCACTTGGCTGCCATGAAAGTTGCTAGAGAGAGTGGTGCTCTGCTCTCCTATGATCCAAATGTAAGGCTGCCTTTGTGGCCTTCTGAGGAGGCTGCCAGGTCTGGGATCAAGAGCATATGGTTTGATGCGGACTTCATCAAGGTACAACTTTTCTTAGTTTTCATTACATTTTCTAGAAGCCTAGAACATAGTGAAGGGTGTGTGACAGAATAAAGCTATTTAGATCACGAACTTATTCTATTTTTTCTATTGAGCGGTGGGCCATTTGTTTTTGTTATAAAATAGTAGAACAAGACGATTCCGGATGTCAATTTTTCGCTCAAAATGTCTAGTTTGTAATATGATCAAATGATTGTACAAATAAATTGGTCACTGTATATGCAGGTGAGTGATGACGAAGTTCAATTTCTAACACAAGGTGATTCTGAGAAGGAAGATGTTGTCATGTCTCTGTGGCATGACAGATTGAAGTTGCTTCTTGTCACTGATGGAGAGAAGGGTTGCAGATATTTCACAAAGGTACAGTCCAACATCCACCCATGTTTTTGAAAATAATGTTTGATTCAATAAAGCATTTTTTTAAGGAAACCAAGATAACGCATTTGATTATTAGTACTGGTTGGTTACATGCATTTATGCAGTTAAAGAGCTTGTCATCCCATATTCAAGTAGGATTTTATTTGTTGATACGCATTTTAGGTAGATATAGTGCAATCTAAATTTTACGTCTTTGGATATATTGTTTGACTGTAGAACTTCAAAGGAAGGGTAACTGGATTTTCAGTGAAGGCAGTTGACACAACTGGTGCTGGTGATTCTTTTGTCGGTGCAATTCTCACAGCTGTGGCCAGGGACGCTTCCATATTTGATGTATCTCTCTCACTCGCACTGTAGAATCTTATCTTCTCATTGGCTGAAGCCTTTTTTGTTTCCAAGACTAGAGTTTGTTATCTTGCCATGGGCTGACATATTTTTGTTTTATTGGATCAGAATGAACAAAAACTGAGAGAGGCTTTGATGTTTGCCAATGCTTGTGGAGCAATGTGTACAACACAGAAGGGTGCAATTCCTGCACTTCCAACCGCCACAGAGGCTGGGAAATTTATTTCCGACTCTAAAGCCACATAGACTCTCTTCCACATTTCATAGTCCACAGGACCAGCCATTGATTCTTCATATAGCTTTCATATTTGATACCTAATGACTTGAAATTGTTGTTTCTGTTTATGAATAATAACCGATTTGTTCTTCCTTCTTTGCATAATGAGTGAGTGTCTATAAGCACATCCTAGAAGCCAAAATTATCCAATGAAAATATGACATATTTGTTTAACACAATCGCAATAACTATGTCTATATCTGTTATAGAAAAATTAAACGGTTTAATTGCCTGCTCCCTCTTCTCCCCAAGGATATGCTTCAACATCTCCAAAGCCAATCTCACAGTCTCATCCTCTCCAAAGAGCTTGGCAACTAAAAATGTAACGGCATTCACGGGTGGCTGTTTCCCTTTCCCCATTGCCACCAGATACACTCCATTTGCCTCTCTAGCTTTCTTCCGTTTACACAATCAGGACAAAATTTCTCCAACTATGTCACCATCATACAATGTCCTGCATATGACCAAAACGAGACACTTCACTTGTTACTAGAACTTGATTGTTTTTTAGCAAGCGATTAATGAGGAAGAATCTATAATTTCTATTAATCAAACGGTGGATACTAACGAGGAAAGAGTCCTACACCAACTAAGTATGAGTACAAAATGGAATGGAGGTCAAGCTGCAAAAGTAAGAAGAATCACAAAAAGGGGAAAAAGTGGCAAAAGGAAGAAAAAGAATGGATAGATAAGAACAAGAAGACAGAGTTTTAGAAATAATCCATATTGCTTCAAGAAAGTAAAAGTATATTTTTTAAACCGTTTAAGGTACTGAGGATGTCAAGCGTAGCCCTCCCTATCGCCGGGATGATTTCAACTGAACAAAATCTAAATGAGACCACAGTTTGATGCACAGACTACATCTTTTGTCACCTATTTTAAAAATACAAGGAGAATCATCATATATACAACTTTTCAAAATACGTGATATAGAATATATTTTTTTTTAATCTATCAATCTATAATATAAATAGAAGGCACTTCTCAAGTAAGTTCTAAAAAATTTTAAAAAGAAAAGATTTCTCAAACTCATTCTTAGAGTAACAAGTGGCACGCTTATAACTTACACGTGTGCAAAATCTCATTTCTTTAAATACTCTCGTTCTTTATATACTTTCAGCGTTTCTCTCTCTCCTATTTTTTTACTTCCCAATTTCTCTTTCTTTTTCATTGCCTTTTGGTTTCTCTCATTCATTTCATGGATTTCTTCTTCTATGGGTTTGCTATATGCTTCTTCATTTTGGGCTTCTCTAGGTGATTGTTGCTTCTATGTTTGTTTGTTACGTTTCACAGCATAATTTTTTTTTGTTTCTTATCAAAGTTGCTTGCTTTTAATGTTTCAATCTGATTCTTTTCATCTCATTTACGGTTTCTTTGCTCCACTAATCTTGATGTTTTTGCTTCTTTGTTTGTTATGTATTTTCGCAACATAAAAATGATATTTTTTTTTGGTTTTTCTTATAAAAGTTTCATGTTTTTCATGTTTCTGCTTCATCTCTTTTACCGTTTCTTTGCTTCTTTGTTCTTCACATTGTTGCTTTTGTGTTTGTTTGTTATGTTGTTTCACATTATAAAAATAACTTTTTTATGGGTTTTTTTTTTATCAAAATTGCTTGCTTTTAATGTTTCTGCCGATTCTCTTCCTCTCATTTACGGTTTCTTTGTTCCGCTAATCTTGATTTTTTGCTTCTCTGTTTGTTATGCATTTTCGCAACATAAAAATGATTTTTTTTTTGTTTTTCTTATCAAAGTTTCGTGTTTTTCATGTTTCTGCTGATTCTTTTCATCTCTTTTACAGTTTCTTTGCTCCATTGTGTTGATCAAGAGTGATCAAGAGCTTTGAAGAATCCAAATCCAAGGTGTTTGATGAAAGGCTGGTGTTGCTGCTGTGTGTGGGTGGGATTTGAGTAGATTAAAGCGTGATCCACTCTTTTGTTGAATCTAAAACTGATATGAATTAAAACCTTTTTTTTAAAAAAAATTCAACTAAGTGAAAAATAACCTGTTGTTTTGTCAAATCAATCGGTTGTTTTGTTCTTAGATGTTTTAAAATAGGTTGAAAGTTATTTGACTTGGTTGACTTAACTGTCAAACCAAATCAATCGGTTGTTTCGTGGTTTCAACCGATTGTTTCTTTGAAAATCCTAACAGAATTCTGTTTTGAATGATGAATCTGTCTTAAATGATTTCTAACTAAATAGGCTCCTTCATTAAATGTTTTGCCTAATCTTTGGAAAATATAAATAGTTTTTTATATGTTTATAAAGAGTAAGAAACAGTTTTGAGAAATTCAGTTTGACATATTTGATCTCAAGTTTTCAAGATTCACATCAAGCTTTGGATTTTCAGGTGAGAGTGAAATAGGATTGCAATTGTATTCTTTTCAGATTGTACTTTGATAAGGTGTAATCCTTTCTCAATCTTCTATATTTTTGTTGTTGTATTGTCAAGGAGTGTTGTGTGTTCTTGAGGTTTCCAAGATCAATACTCTTGGTGTGGTTTTCCAAAGGTAGTGTGTTTCTTGAGGGGTTCAAGGTCACTACTTTGGTGTGTGGTGTTTGTAATCTGGTTTGATTGCTTAGTGGATTACCTAGTGGTTTATGGGAACTGGATGTAGCTCTTGTTGTAAGAGTGAACCAGTATAAATTGTTTTTGTGCATTTCTCTTTCTTTGAGCTCCTTTAATTCTGTTTTTAAGTTGTTTAAGTTTTAACTAGTATAAACAACCGATTGTTTTTATGTGTTTTGCTTTAAAACAGTTTGTGTTCTTGGCTATCTTGATTCCTCTTCTGGATTTCTTCACAGAATTTCATTAAACCTTCAAAAGTTTTCATAAATCTCTTATAAAAAATTCACCCCCCTCTTGTTTAAGGTCATATATTCTAACACATTGTTCTTGACATTTTTGCTTCTGTGCTTCTTACATTGTTTGACAACATAAAAATGATTTCTTTTGGATTTTCTTATCAAAGTTTCTTGCTTTTCATGTTTCTGCTGATTCTTTTCATCTCTTTTATGGTTTATTTGCTCCATTGTTCTTATCAAAGTTGTTTTCTTTTAATGTTTCTTTGCTCCGCTAATCTTGGTAATGTTGCTTCTCAGTTTGTTATGTTTTTTCACAACATAGAAATGATATCTTTCAAGCTGGTATTTTTTTCATTTCATGTATTTTATGGTATTTTTTTCCACTCTTTTTCAATATTTAGTAATTGTTTTATATTGTTTTATGAGACTTTATTGTTCTCTGTGATATAGTACCCCACAGATCAGATTTGGATGACTTTTTGAGAATGGAAAGCAAGGGAAAGTTCCAGACAATGCACCTATTAAACAAGGTATGTTTCCTTTTATTTTTTTTATCTTATTTCAGATTATTATTTACGAAGATGTAACATGAGTTTTGTTTTGAAAATGATCATGCTTTTGTTGATCATGCTTTTGCCATTGAGTGGGCCTCGGAACTCGGAGAAAATTGGTTTTTGGTGGATAATGAAGGTCAAAGACAAGTTGTTAAGTATAATATGGATATGTCATATCCAATGCTCAATGGAGGTTGGAGTGAAATACGCAAGTTTTATGGTCTTTCTGGCGATCACGTTGTATATTTTGATTATGTTGGAAATAAAATTTTTAAGTTTACCTTGTTTAAGGGAGAATCTACCGACTTATCTGTTGATAAATTTTATGATCGTCTTCAAAACTGTGGCTCTCTCATTGAGGGTTTTTATGATCATTTCATTATAGTACTATCACACTATCAGTGTGATTCCAGTTTTCTGGTAACTTTTTTTGCATAAGTTCTGTTTTTTTTAACATTATGTTACTTAATTACTGTATTCATACACGTCTCTATTTACTTTTAGGATGTTCCTCTTGCTTTTGCCAATTACCTTCTAGAAAGCATGTTAGAGTATATTGTCCTTCTTGGACATAAGAGTGAAGTAAAGTGCAAAATTCTGCTAAGGTCACCTCCGAAAGCTTAAGTTAAATTTGGTTCTGAATGGAGGCAATTTTGTCAGATTCATGCACTTCATGAAGACGATAAATTGATATTTGAAGCTAATAGAGGAGTGACCCCTGTCCATATGAGGGTGTTAGCAGTTCTTTGAAAAGTCGCAAAAATTTATTTGCCAAGGACAATGTTATATCTATTTTAATATTACAAGTTATGTTTCCTTACATCCTCTTTGTTTGAATTTTTTGTTTTAATTTTGAAGTTTATTTAATATAAGCATTTTAGCAATATGTAAATTTAAAATGATTTGTAATATGGAAATATGTACTGAATAATGTAAAGTTGAAATGTTGTCAATTTTAATTATAACATAGATATCATCACACCTAAGTATACCGCCTGATTGTGAAAAAATACGTAGTATATCTTTAAAAAGACGGGTAAATCTAGAATGTGTTGGCATAAACAAAAGTGGTTTGCGGTAAAACAATTATCAGTACATAAACTTCATAAAAAGTTATTCCTTTTTTTGTTCGTTTCAAAATTTTCTCAAAATTTACCAATGTTTATTATGTTATATTATAATGTATCCATTTGGATTTGTTTTTTCAAAGAACTTCTGAGGCATTTACTGCAGTCTATAAATTTGTCCTTTTTTTTATGACTATTATTTCATATTATATTACTTTTTTACATTTGATAAGAAAGGTGGTGGTGTAATTTAATCAAAGTTGCGTGGTTAACTATGACGCGAAAAGCTGATAAAGGTTTCATCTTTGGTCAATTTTTAGAGAAAGTGTTAATAAAGTTTGTATTTTTAGATGTATTCAAGTCATAGATAGGTTTATTTCTTCATTTTCATGTTTGCACAGAATTTGTCGATAAAGTTTTCATTTTTACACAGTTATCCCATTTCGTTAAAAACACTTTCTCTAAATATTGTGTATCTGACACTCCAATTGAGTAAATTTAAATATGTTTTTAGGCCTTTACTTGCGTGCGTTGTATTGGTTTTTTTTTTTTTTTTGTTTCTATTACCTTATTAGCTTAAGTCATTAATGTTGCTCTCTGCGCTTTGTATCAAGTTTTTCTATTTTTTATTTCTTTGTGTTCTTCTGTAATTTGTCAACGCCACCGCTAGTTTCATAGGCTTGTATCTTGATTTTCATGTTTTACAGAGAAGTGTTAAAAAGTTTGCATTTTTTCAAATATTTCGGGTTTTTTTACAGAACACATGCTCTTAAAATTGTGGATCTGGCACTTTGTACTTTCACTAATGTTGTATCTGATTTTATACTTCTACCGACTGTTTTGCATTTGGTTCTTTTGTTTTTATTACCTGATTATGTTAAGTCATTAATGTTGATCTCTGCGCTTTCTATCTCACTTTTGCTCCTATTGATTTCTTTACGTTTTCAGTAATCTGTGAATGCCACCACCACTTTCATAGGTTTCTTTCTTCATTTTTCATGTTTTAAATCTGATTGCACAGTATATCAAGCACCGAGGAAAGATTTTTCCCTTCTTTTGTACGCATCACAAAGCAAGAATGCATCCGTTCAACGAAGTTGTTAAGATTTCTTGGTTATGAATTCCGTTCTTTTATATTTTCGTTCTTCTGTACATATGGTTGTTTTCTTCATAAGTTTATTTATTTTTTAATCGTTAATGGATTACTTTTTTTTTGGTAGTTATGGTTTCGAGATTTTATCCTTTGAACTTATTTGAAAATTTTCATCTGAAAGACATTTCTTTTCTATTGTTTAACTCTCTTCTAAAACTTTATCTGACTCATTCAAATTTGTAGTCTTTTAAGGTTTTCACCTTTTTCTGTTTATGATCTGCATCTGTGTATTCTGGTAATCTGTGTATTATTTCAAAAATTTTAAAGCAAGGGTTCATTTTCTTTGCTAAATAAAAGGCTCTTTTGCAAATCTCCAAAACAAAGCTACCTACAATTTCCATTTTTTTGCAAAGTAGGGTTTTCAGATCATGTTAGAAATTTCAAAAATTCTGAAGTCAAATGTCTTTTTTATGCAACCTGACAATTATATTTCCTGCCTATTCATGTTTTTAACGTCAAACTAGCATTTTCATTAATCGCAATGCTGAAAGTAGAAACATGTTCTTATGAATCTAAAAGAAAAATTATTTGCATTTTTAAATTTTCGATTTTTTATGTGTTTAGTCTCTTCTATATAAAACCTGATATGCTTAATTATTTTTTTTGTCATTCATTGGAAAATTTGAAACTGAGTTTATTTTTCATTACTTGTATATTCTTTTTCAAGTTATTTAATTTTAATAATTAATAATTATAATAATTATTAGTTGTTATAAATTTTTAATTATAAATAATAATAAATACAGATTTATAATAATATATATATAATAATAATTATAAAAACCAAAAGATAAAATTAATATTGTTTATACATACGCGTATTATGATTATTTTTCTCTTATGACATATTTCAACTAAATGTGTATTCTTAGGTCAAATTATTTTCCATTTGAAAATTGGAATGTTTTCTTTTTCTCCCAATACTCTTATTTTGTTTTGTTACTATTTTCTAGATATTTCAATTTGAAATTGTAAATTTTTTTTTGTTATTTGGGTAAGTAATTTCATACCACTTCTTCAAAATATATATATATATATATATATATATATCGGTATGTTTGTGTTTTACATTGACCTTTGCATTCTACATTTTCTTTTTACTCAAAGGTGACCTTTACCATGCCTGTGTTAAGACAAAATACAAACTGTGTCAAAGATGTTAGTCCACAAAGTGAAAATTGGATCTTGATAGCAAGGGTTGTACAATTGTGGTTTGTTTCTGATTTCAAGAAAATAAAGTTTCCATTCTCTATGGAAATGGTTATACAAGACATAAATGTAAAATGCTTTATCATTTTCTTTCATATTTTTTTTAGTACAGTTTAATGTAATTTTTATTAATCATGCTTAATGGTTGTTGCTATCTTTCAGGGTGATAGAATTCATGTTTTCGTTAGAAGAACACTTATTTATAAATTTCAAAATGATATTTTTTAGGACAAAGTTTATTCCTTCAATTTCTTTAGTGTGTCTACTAATTCAGGATCTTATCGCACTACCCGTCACCAATACAAAATAAATTTTCAGTTTGGAACCAAAGTAAGTTGTGTTGCTAATGATCTGGTTTCATGTACAATACCTCAGTACACCTCGATGTTTGTGTTTAGGGCCCATGGTTTTTATACTAATTATTTAGTGGGTAAGTAATATTGTTTTACTTGAACAGATTTCTTTGGACATGTGTTTAAACAAATATGTTTTTATAGATGTTATTGGAATATTAATTGGTGTGGGAACGGAAAGAGAGCTGAATAGATCGGGGTCAACAACTAAGTTAAAAGTGATTTCTATTGAAGCTGATGGGTAAGCTAATATTTTGTACTATAACAAGTCCAAAATGTTTTTTCAATGTTTTTTCTTACAACTGTAATTTTAATTTACAACAGTTACCTCATGGAGTGTACTTTATTTGGTAACTATGTTGATGAGCTCAATGCATTTCTGTCAAGTAGAGAGTTGCAAAATGTTGTCATTAGTGTGCAGTTTGCTAAAGTAAAGATTGTTCAGGGTATGTAAAGTGATGAAACTATAATTTATTTTTAAATTTTTATTTATTGTATTTGCATGATTTTTGTTATAAACAATGCATTATATTTCAATGTAAACAAGGTTTGTCTACAAAATTGCTTGGAATGTACCAAAATAATATATAACATACAGTCCAAAGACGATACTGAACTCAAGAAAAGGTTAGTTTAATACATTGTTATTCGATACTTAAAAAGGTATGACCCTTTGTAACCACAACTTTAACATGTGTAGGATAATTGAAAGTACAAATTCTCCTACTCAGGGACTCAGTCAAATGTGTGATTTTGGAAAACAGAATGTTGAGGATGAATTCCTCAGCTTGATTCATAGAAATACTATACAAGGCCTCAAAGATTGCAAAGAGATATTAGTTATTTTATTAAAAGGTTTATTGAAATGGATTATTAATAATTTAAGATCAATTTTTTTCTTTTTACAGGAAAGTACTTTTGTTTTCTTAGCTACAACATATTGTAGCTGATGACGATTGTTGTTGCACAACTTGCTTATGCGGTAAATTTGTTTACCCAAATTCCAAAATGTTTTTTTGTGAGAAGTGTAACAAACATGTTATCAAAGTCAATGAGAGGTAATGTTTGTGTTTGCATGAGTTTATTTAATTACATATTACTTATTACTTATTGTATTATTATAATAAATATTAATTATTATTCTATTAATTTTAATTAATAAAGTATTAGTTAATTATTAACTGTTAACTATATTCATTAAGTTATTGGTAGAATTTGTAAACCTTTTTTGTATTTTATATTTAAGGTATAAGTTGAAGGTGCGAGTAATTGATGAAACAAATTCCACTACTTTCATTCTATTTGATAGGGATGTCAGTACATTGATCAATAAATCTTGTGCGAAATTATTTGAAAGTCATGACAATGTAAATTTTTGAAATGTGCATATGTCTATTTATGCATATAAGAAAAGTTTATTATATTAATTTATATTTGTTTTCTAATATTTAGAATGCTGATTATGGTGTACTACCAAAAGAATTTGATCTTTTGATTGAGAAAGTTATGTCTTTTAAAGTTGGTTGTGTTAAAGATCAATCTCTTAGATTTGACCAATCATTTTGTATCAAAAAAGTGTGTATTGATGATAGTACTATACAAAGGTTTTGTGATGGTCGTGTGGAAAATGTGGTATGTTTCCTAATTTCAGTCTATTATGACTTTCATTTTACCTTGAAATTTCTTATCTATAGTGTTTTATTTTAATATAATTTAAATCTCATGTTGTGAGGGAACCTTATTCTCAGAAGAAAAGATTGTGTAGTGTTAAAGATGTCGAACATGATGATTCCTCAGTACCACTTTCTCAGGTAAATTTCATTTAAAGTATTATTTTAAAAAAGTTCTAAAATTTAATCTTACTAACATGTTTTCTTATCATTTCAGGATTTATTTAATAAATTTTCCAATGAAGTTGTTGATTTGCAATCTGAAACTGTTGATTTAGGCATTGATAGTGTGTTAGCTATTGAAGTGGTTGCTCCACGGCTTACAAGAGATTTTGCTTCACCTGTGCACACATCCGATGATGATATCCCAATGAGGATATTAAGGAAGAATATCAAGATCGAAAAGGGAGTAGTATAATTTCTTAGTGTTTCTCTAATGTTTTGTAACTTGAATGATATATTTTGATGTATTGTAGACTTCTTTTAATTCCTATGTAGAACATATTATGATGTTTTAGTACAATTATATTTTTAAATCTCTTTATGTAATATTGTTGTTTTCATATGTTGACATTATGTTTCAGGTATGTAATGACCTTATCCTTAATTTTGATGTTGTTAAATTTTGTTGTTTTTCAATTTTATGTGTACATTTTAATTTATTTAATGAGTTTGTTTTTTTGTAATTCATATAATGGCTTGCTTTTTTTAACAGTATTTTTTAACAATGGTTTTTTCCTGTTAAGTAAATAAGCTTTTAGTTTTTCTTTAATTCATGAATTTATATAGATTAATATAATATTTTATAAATGATAATTTGTTCTGGTTCGTGTTGGAGTTTATAAGACCATGTTTGGTCTTTGTTCTAGTGCTTTTGGAATGTTGTGCATGTTCTCTTTTATCTTAAACAGGTTTAAGTAAGGAGTTGTGGATGTTACATATTCATCTGTCATGCTTTGGAAAAGCTAAGCATATTATAAACCACTTTTTCCAGCTCCTTGTAGTTTCCTCTGTTTTTGTCCTGCTTGAAGGGTTGCCTCTGTTGGAGGAACAACAGTTTGGTTTGTTCTGGTTTGGTTGCTGATTTAGGTAGCCTTTGTTATGGTTTTCTAAAATGCCAAAGTTGGAGGAACTGTTTTCAGGGATGTCAAGTTCTGGTGGCTTGCAAGAGGGGAGTGTAGGGTCAAAGGTGAATAAAGTATATGTTAGCATGGAGCTAGATTATGGTAGTTGGAATAAGAAAGGCTTGGAGATGTTAGAACCTGAGTCCAAATAGCACAAGTGTAAAGAAGGGTTTTGCTTGTTGTTCAAGATGCTATGGTGGCTTGAGTATAGAAGCAGTTGGATATAATAATATTACAATATTATAATTATAATACTTTCAGTACTTTCAATGTGTCATCATTACTTTCACAATGATTACAAATTTCAAAGTTAAAATACAAAATAATTTAAATTTATAAGAGAATTTAATGTAAATTAAGCATAACAAGTTAAAAACTCATTATCAGAGAATATCATTAATATAATAACTTCGTTATGAGTGAGGAAGTTTCTGGAAAAGCAAATAAAGTTAGGAGTCTTAATCTTAGTGGCTAATTCATTGTTCATGTTTCATCTTCTTGGACATTGATATTATGTTCAACTCATATTCTTTCTACAAATGCCTCCGCTTCTATTCTTTCTTTTAGCCTATTTCTTTTTCTGTATTCTACTCTATCATATTATTTACTTTGTTTGGACTTTTGTGGTCATGAGATGTGTTTTTTTTTTTCATTTTTACTTAATTCTTATTTCTTTATTCTTAAGCTCAACCACATAAAAACTTTTTCTCTTCTACTTTGCAGTACGGAACTTGGTAACCATGTAGAGGTATCCATGGAATTCAAAAGGTAAGTAAAGTTTGGATCTTTGTTATTTTGACCACAAATATTAATTAAAGTTTGCATTTTTAAATGTTTTTAGTTCACGGATTTAAGCTTTAAACATTTCATATAAAAATATCATTATACTCATTTGATTTACCATTTTATTCATTTATGTTTGTTTTTTCATTTTTGTTTTCGTAAAATTAGGGACCACAAAATGAGCATTTCTGAAAACCGACAGTGTATGAAAAATATTAACTTTTTTTTGGTGGTATACAAATATTACCTGTTCTAGCAAGATGTCTATTATTTCAGATATTTCCAATGCAAGGATTATTTTTTTTTTTAAACAGAAAAGCTGCTTTGCAATTGTGCAAAGAGACACTTACGCAAAGTTCCCATTTTTTTTGCTTACTAGGGTTCTCAGATCATGCTATCCTTTTTTTAAATTGTCCTACTTTATGTTTAATCTTTTTGCACAGTTCTTCGTTCTTAAGTGTTTTAAGTAGACTGTTTATAGTTACATGTTGGTTCAAATGTATGACAATATACAATCTGACAAGTATATTTTCCTGTAGGTGCACTCTTTCAAAAGTAAACCAACAATTCATTAATGAAAATACTTAAAGTAGAACATTGTTTTTTTAGTTATTAAATATTTTATTAAGTTTTTTTTAACTTCAAATAACTTCAAAGTTATTTAATTTTTTATTTAAAAGCAAAATTCTATAAGGAGTAAATCCTAATCACTATCAATATAAAAAAAACGCAGCCAAATTTTAAACAAGTAGCATTTTTGTCCAACATATATATTGTGCACAATTAGTAATCTCAAAAAGTACAAGTGTTTTTTTTAATATTTTAATTTTTATTAGTTGCATTATGTTAAAGTAATAAGTAATGTTTCTGACCATGTACCCAAAAAAATTTGGTGCCAAAAACAAAGATGGTGTTTACACACGTAGTAATGAAAACAATACATACTTTTATGGTTGAAAATATTTGTTCTTACTACAATACTTTGTGAAGTTCACTCATTCAGCTTGCAATAGTTATGCATGAAGTCAAGCCAAATATTAATAGAAGAAATAGAATTGTTACCCCTTCTCAAATAAATTCTAATGTAACAAGTACAACTTCTACAACTTATATTTAGATTTTTAAGAGTGATATATATTGTTCATTTTTTTTTGTAAAGATGCAAATCAGTTTAGGTCTATTCCTAAATATTATTTGTTAAACAAAACAATAAAAATTGTTTATGCTACCAATTAGTTGAATCATTGTTATATTTTTTTTTCAACCAATGTAACAGTTATCTATGTATTGTTATAAGAACTGCGTAGCAGAAAAGTCAAAACAACCGGTAGTGAAACATAATTAGCTTTTTTTTATCTTTAATAATACTACATGTCAAAATTTATCCATGTATTCTTATTTTGAAAACATGTTAATCCAAATGGAATACACTTAACTCATATAATTCTATCAACTTAATTTTAATGGTATGTAATTCTTTTATTATATATTAGGTTCATAAAAGAAGTTAATAGTTAGTTATGATGTAAGAGTGAATGAACTCTCAGCACAATTTATGGTAAAAATATATAAAAAAAAATAGATGGTATGTTATAGTTTTTAACAGTTTTAGTTGTTAAAGATGGATGAAGCTCATCTCTACCTAGCCTTAGTGTGTTTGATGTAGATGTTAGCTAGTTTGCTTTGAAGGTTGCAATGTGTCTTAGATGATCTTGTACTTTAGGTTTGTGCGTATTCAAGGTTGCCTTTTGCTACATGACCCATCCTAGATGCCAAATCAAGGTAGTAAGATCAAGCACATAATGAGGTTAAATGGTTTTGGAAAAGTTTTTTAAAGTTTTCTTAAAAGGTTTAATTCAGTACAAAAATAAATCTGTTTACTTGAGAAACAATAGGTTTATTTTTGCTCTGTTGAAAGGTTTTTCGAAATTCAGTTAGGGCACCAAAGGTAAAGCTCAGTCTGTTATTTCAGTTAAGTTGAGCTGGCAGTTTTGTCAACATTTAACATGTTTTTATAACTGCTCTGAAACTGTTTTTTGAAAAGTGGTTAAAAACTGTTCTCTATAAAATAAAATGCCTTTCTCACATGAAGGTGTGCTGAGAAATCACAGTTTGAACGGAGATAAAACATTTCTTGTGTGAGAAAGAGAATTGAAAAGGTTTTTCAATATGAAAATATATGTGTGCTTGTTCTTGAAGAACCTTGTGCTGGATGAAGGTGTTGGTATTGTCTTGGAGAAAATAGAACAACTAGTTTATGTTCTTGCAACACAATTTCAGGTGTAATCTTTCCCTTATTCATTCTTGTAATAGGTATAAGTGTTAGTCACTCTTTGATAGTGTTTCTTGGAGTGCAAGGTGTGCTGAAATAGTGTTTTTCAGACTTGTTTGTTGATGTTTTTGAAGGGTTCAAGAACTGTTGTGTATGTTGTAATTGATTGTATCTGTTTTAGTGGATTCCATCTTGGAGTAAGGTGAACTGGATGTAGCTCTTGATGAGTGAACTAGTATAAAAATTCTCTTGTGTTTCTCTTCTCATCCCTGCACTTATTTCTGAGTTTTCACATAATCTGTCAAGAAATGAATCTGTTCTTTTGAATCTAAATCTGTTAACTCTGGACCTGATTAAATCTGCCATTCTAGCTTGTTAATCAATCTTCTAAACATAGATCAAGCTGTTGTGTGAATCTGTAATATGGCTAAAGTGTGAATTGTTTTCCTTGACTGAACTGTGACATTTGTTCATTCCTCTAGATGCTTTGTGTTAAGTAAAATTGATTAATCTTGTGATACAATCTGCAACTTTATAAGCTGTAAAAGTTAATCAATTTGTTTATGCTATTCCTGCTGGTTGATCTAAACCTTGTTGATCAAGTTCTGTTTGTGCTAAAGTCATTTGTAAAAACAATCTGTTTCATTTAAAATCAATCTGTTCTTTTCATCTCTGTTGCACTGTAAATCAGTTTCTTTTGCGAAAATTTGATAAGCTCAATTCACCCCTCCCCTCTTGAACTTAGACACTGTGTAACTCTAACATTAGTGACTGTGTATAACTTGACCTATTATTTTACATGGGTTTTATTTTCCAGAGAATCAAAATCCAAACACAACATGCATATATGAATCCAACAATGGTAAGCATAACTTTAAGAATATTCTTTACTTCAAAGTATTGTATCTTATTTATATATGATTTTTTTTGTAATTTTTTTTTTAGTTCTCGATGCTGATAATGGAAAATATGTCAGAAGAAAAAGAAGAAATATATTGTATGAATTGCGCAGTAAAAAAGTCAAAACAACAGGTAGTGAAACCAAATTACCCCTTTTTTTATATATCTTTATATTTATATTTCAAATATAATTAAAATTATTTTTCAATTGATATTGAATGTGTAAAACAAATTATTTTTCAATTGATATCGAATGTGTAAAAGAAATACATAGTAATTTGTCATTCGTGTACCTTATCTTATCACTCATTCTGACTTTTTGTTGTAGGTGAAAGTACTCCTAACTCATGTCACGATTTTGGTTCTCCAACATCAACAATTATGATAACAAATATCCCTGTTTATGAGAAGCTTATTCCCAACAATCAATTAATGCATTCAACAACAAAAGTATTGTCATCAATTCTTAATGGATCATTCACATGGTTTGATTACAATTATAGTATTATTACAAAAATACAGACATTTTAGATTTATTAATTATAGTACTAATTTATGTTTTACTATAAATTCTACCTTAACCTGCTGAAATCATTTAGTAGTAATAATTATGATATATATATATATATATGGTTCAAACACAATGAAATGTTAAAGTTCTTCAAATCATTGTTGAAAGATTAACGTTAATGTAAAAGAATTTATAAGTTCTTATATAGTCATTGTTAATTGATTTATCTTATTGTATCACTCATTTAAACTTTTTGTTGTAGGTCAAAGTACTCTTAAATCAAGTCAGGAATTTGGTTCTCAGACATCTGAAATTACAGGCTCAAATTTCTCTTTTTCTCACAACCTTACTCCTAACAATGACTTAAACACGATGCATTCAACTACCAAAGCATTGTCATCAATGCAAACAATTACTCATGGAGACATTAGCCTCATTGAACGTCCTCATGGTTAGTTTACAATCCATTATTTGTTATAGTTTATTACAATATATATCAATAGTACATGGATATACATCTAAATTTTATATCTGTATTATTGTTTTGGAAACTATTTTTTTTTGTATTTGTTTACAATATATACATTTGAATTTTATTTCTTTATTATTTTTTGGGAACTATTTTTTTGTTTGTATTTGTGCACATTTTGGGAAAGATGAAAAATGGTGATTAAGCTAGAGGTAGTAGAAATATAATCTGAAACATTACTCATTTTTGTACATGTATTCCTTCAATAATGACTTATAAAATAATTCAGAATTCAAATGAAAATTTATTTAATGAAAGGGACAACTTTTTAAACTAAATCATTGTGTTTGTCAATCAGTGACCCCAAACAATCATTTGAACGTGATGGATACAACTTCACAGTCATTGTCAGGTTTACAAACAATATGTACTGCACAAGAATTTCTTACACCTAAATTTCAAGGTTAGTTTTGGAAACGAATGTAAATTATTTTTCCTTATTCTTTTATGACAAGTAAATTTCAAAATCATATTGTTTTTTATCGCTTAACAAATGTTTTACTACTACTTAATTGCTGGTTTTGAACATATTTTGTCCAGGTGATTCAGTTGCAGGGAGTGTAGTGTATGTAGTTAGTAACACACTAAACATACATAACAAGTCCGGTACATACAGTGTTCAAATCCTTGAATCAGTGACTCAGAGATTGAATTTTGACGAAGATGTGCAAAATGAAGAAAATAATGGTACTAAAAATTGTTAATTTATAATTTAAAATTTTTAAATTTTTTGACAACCACTTTCTTTTATTATTTTTTATTTCACATGACACCACAAAAGTTTATAGTTTTGGATTATATTCAAAAGCTGAAAATGAAAGTGCATATCTTTAACTCTAACTTCTTCACTTCTTCATGCAAACTAAATGCATTTATCTCAGCAAAGTAATCTATCACCTTTCTTAATTTTTTGAAAATAGATATTTTTGAATTTGGACAACCTACTATTCAATGAGAATACTGTGTTGGGCGAGGTGTGGTATGAAGAAAGATCTCATAAATCTAAGACTTATGTTAAAGTTGATTTTTCTATTTGTTGTCAAAAGGGGAAAGTAAAACTCCCTTTCCTACAAGAACCTCCTAAATTGTTGTTAGAGTTATTAAATGGGCAAGATAGTCGAAGTGAACACTATCTAGAAAATATTAGAAGTTACAATAGTATGTTTTCATTTACTTCAATTGGAGGGAATGTTCAGTCTTCGATAAATGATGGATATGTACCTCCTCAATTTATTCTGCATGGACAAAACTACCACAGGATTGGAAGCTTGCTCCCTGATAGTGGATCATCTCCTAAGTTTGCACAACTTTACATATATGACACTCAAAATGAAGTGTCAAATAGATTATCTCACTTTGGGTATGTGTTATATTCAGTTACTTTATTTAGTTACTTTATATTAACTCAATTAATTCAAAGATAATTTTTAATGATATATTTTTAAAAATTGCATATTGGTCGAAATTGAAACCGTTGAAGTTTGACAAATCCTTGATTGAAGATCTTACCAAGATGATTGATGACAACAATGTTTTGGCAAAAAGTTTTAGAAGGGTAAGAGATTTTGTACATAACGATGTAAATTCAGATTTTGCATTGAGGTTATTTAGACATTGATGCAAAGATCCAAGAGTGTACAATACCCCTACAACAGATGAGATAGCAGCATTAATTGTGGGTGATATGAGCAACATGGATGTAGGACGAGATATCATAGTGAAAAAAAGTTCAGGACAACTGTTTAAACTCCATGAAACACATACAACATTTATTCCATTACAATATCCATTAATATTCCCCTTTGGAGAGGATGGCTATCAAGAACAGATTCCGATAGGAAATTTTGGAAGTAACAGTTGAGAATGTAAAAGAAGTCGTATTTCATTAAGAGAATTTATTGCATTTAGAATTCAAGAAAGAAATGTAGAGTTTGGGAATATAGTCCATTCACGTTGATTGTTTCAACAGTTTTTGGTTGATGCATATACAATGGTTGAAGCTCAAAGATTGTTGTTCATAAGGCTAAATCAAAAAACAATACGTTATGATATTTTGCAAGGTGTACAAGAAGCAATGAATCGAGGAGAAACAAATTCTTTTGCAGTTGGAAAGCGTATAGTTTTACCTGCAACTTTTACAAGAGGAATGAGGTACATGTTCAACAATTTCCAAGATGCTTTGGCCATTTGCAAAACATTTGGATATCTTGATTTATTTATCACTATTACCTACAATGTAAACTGGTATGAAATGTGTGACTTTGTTACTTCAAAAGGATTAACTGTTGCTGATAGACCAAAAATTGTTTGTAGAGTATTCAACATGAAATTAGATCAAATGATGATTGACTTCAAAAAAGATGATTATTTTGACAAATTTAATGCAGGTAATCCACATTAACCAATATTTAACACTTTCCTTGCTATATTATTATGTATTACATTTGAAGAATTTTTCATATTGTTATAGGTATGTACACTGTGGAATTTCAAAAAAAGGGTTTACCTCATGCCCACATATTATTGTGGTTGGATGGAGAGAAATAGTTAAGAACTCCAACCGATATTGATGGAGTCAATTTATATCCTAAATTGTCAAAGGCAGTTGCAACCTACATGATACATGGCCCATGTGGGGTAACTCGAATAAGCTCACCTTGCATGATTAACGATAGATGTTCGAAATTTTACCCCAAGAAATTTAAACTGTTGACTACGATTGATGAGGATGGATATTCGTGTTACAAGCGTCAAGATAATGGAACATTCATTCTTAAAAATGGAATTAAGTTGGACAATAGAAATTTTGTGCCATATAGCCAATTACTAATACTGAGGTACTGATGAGTGTCGTAATATTTCATATTAAAATATAGGCACTTATGAGGATTTATTGCTAATTTACATATAAAATAATCCCTAATTTATGAATTTATACCTTTTTACATTTTTTATGATCTTTATTTGAATAAGAGTATTTTATTCCCAAATTTGGTGTTAATTGCAGATTTCTAAGGAAGATTGGAGATTTGGATTAAAGATGAATGATTTGAGCTAAAAAGATAAAGATAGAAGGTCCCAGAATGGAAAAAGATGCAAAGAAAGATTGGGCCTTTTTTATGTTTTATCATTTAGCCCATTAGCGCGACACAATAAACAACCTAACCCTAGAAAACTAGGATAAATAGAGGGCTAGAGGCTCAACCTTAGTGTGCCAGATTGAGAGGAAAACACCATAGAGTGAATTGTAACCCAATTAGGAGAATGGAAGGTGATAGAAGTATGCGTGGCTAATTCTACCCTTTGGGATTGGGAGTAATCTGCTCAAACTCTTATGTATTGAGGTGATATTTTATATATTAATATTCAGTTCTTGATTGACTATTGGTATTGTTGTTTTACTTTTAATTTTCCGTGACAAATTGAGAATCTTAAATCTGACCGGGAGGTATTTTTAGGGTTCGGACCTAAACAACAATACTTAACATATTTAAGTGCTAGGAATAGACTTGAAATATTAATTTCTATTAACGTTTGAGCTTTGTTTTAAGTTGTTCTTATAATTATGCGAGGGATCGATAGTTAGGGAACATTCTTAAGGATTTTATATGCGAGGAATCGATATAAATGATTTTTATACGGGCATCAATTTCAATTAAAGAACTTAATATTGACATGCTAATCAAAATACATGAGAGTGAGAGAGATGAAACCTAATCCCTATTTTTCCAATTGAAACAATTAATTCTTTGTCTGTTTTCTTATTGATCATCGCCAACACAACTACTTTCAATACACTTTTAATTGTTTTGTTCTATATTTAGCGATTATTGTACTTGATAATTCACTGTTCCTTGTGGGATCGATATCTGTCCTTAGGGACAATTATTACTTCTGACAAAGCAGTGCACTTGCCGTAAAAAGTCATCAGGTACCAAACCCATGTTAACACAGAATATTGCAACAAATCCAATTCAATCAAGAATTTGTTTAAATATGTGAACAAAGGTCCAGATAGAGCCAATTTGAAAATTACTACTACACATAAAGACTCTACAGAGACACCGGTTATTGATGAAATTAAACAGTATTATGATTGTAGATATATATCCCCATGTGAAGTTGTGTGGAGAATAGTTTCCTTTGATATTCATCATAGATGGCCTCCAGTTCAACGATTGACTTTTCATCTATTGTACGAGCAACCGATTCTCTTTAAAGACAATGAAGACATTGATGAAATATTGAACTTCAATGAACATAAAAGAACAATTATTTTTAGCTTGGTTTAAAGTTAACAAAATTTATCCACTAGGAAAAAAATTGACTTATTGTGAATCCCTAGACATGTTGTTTGGATGGCAGACATAAGAGAGTGGAAGTCAAGGAAAATTGGTATTACTATTGCAAGGTTAACATAAATTCCTCTAGGATCAGGGGAATTATATTATCTGAGGGTGTTGTTGAATTATCAAAAGGGTTGTTGTAACTATGATAGCATCGAGACTGTTAATGGTTTCACTCACCAAACATATAAAGAGGCATGTTGAGCAATGGGGCTATTGGTAGATGATAAAGAGTTTATTGATGCCATTATAGAGTCCAGTGACCTTGCTTCAGGAATTCAGTTGATAAGACTGTTTGTTACTCTTTTACTGATGAATACTATGTCTAGACCAGATGAAGTGTGGAACAAAACATGGAAGTTGTTATCAGATGACATTTTATACCAAAAAAAAAGGAGTTTGCCCTACTAGGTATAAATTTTTTATTTCTTGAAAATTTATAATTTATAATTTATATAATTATAATTATAATTTATATAATTTATAATTACTGTATGACGTATAATTTCTTTCTAGGTCTTAAAATTGAAGATGCCCATATACAAAACCTTTGTCTTCTACAAGTAGAAGACTTATTAATTTCAAATGGTAAGTCTTTGAAAGACTTTCCAAGTCTGCCACAACCTATTCATTCAGATGCTTTTATTTATCAAAATAGATTCATTATTGATGAATTGAATTATGACAAAATAGAAATGTCTGGAATGCATTGTTCTCTTTTTCAATCTCTTACTTCGGAGCAAGTGGAAGTTTATGAGAATATACTGACAGCAGTACTGTCAGAGGTTGGTGGTTTTTTTTTCTTATATGGTTATGGAGGAACAGGAAAAACTTTCATGTGGAAAACTTTTTCCACTGCGATTAGATCAAAAGGGTTGATTCTGTTGAATGTAGCTTCTAGGGTATAACTTCTTTGTTACTTCCAGGAGGAAAAACAGCTCATTCTACCTTTTGCATTCCTTTGTTAATAAATGAGGAGTCAACCTGCAATATACCTCAAGGAAGTCTTAAGGCCAAATTGTTGATCGAAACTAAATTAATTATATGGGATGAAGCCCCAATGATTAATACGTTATGTTTTGAAGCCTTGGATAGAACTTTAAGGGATATCATGAGAGCTGAAAGTGAAGAAAATGCTCTTAAACCTTTTTGTGGTAAAGTCATTGTATTGGGAGGAGACTTTCGACAGATATTACCTGTTGTAAAAAATGGATCAAGATATGACATTGTGAAGGCAACAGTAAATTACTCGAATTTATGGAAACATTGCAAAGTCCTAAAACTTATAGAGAATATGAGATTAAAGAGGCATACATCAATACCGAGTCAAACAGAAATAAAAGAGTTTGTTGATTGGATACTTCACATTGAAGATGGAGATATGGAGTTAAATGAGTTGGGACAAGGAAGTATTGAAATACCAAAAGAAATTTTAATTTTAGATGTTGAACAACCTTTACTGCAATTGGTTGACTTTGTTTATCCCTCCTGCATAAACAATGTGACATGTGATGGTTCTTTTGATAATGGTGCAATATTATGTCCTACTACAAAATGTGTGGATCAACTGAATGAGTTCATTTTATCATTAATACCATGATATGAAGTTACATATTTAAGTTCAGAAAATCCTTGCGAATCTGAAGAACAAGAAAATGCTCGAGCTGAGTGGTTTAGAACTAAATTTTTGAATGATATCAAATGCTTTGGAATTCCCAATCACTGTGTTAAATTAAAAGTTGGAGTTCCAATAATGCTTCTAAGAAATATTGATCAAGCCAATGGACTTTGCAATGGAACAAGATTACGTGTAACTCACTTGGGCAAAAATGTTATTGGTGCCAAAGTTATTACAGGAAAAATATTGGTGATCAAATATTGATTCCGATAAAGAACTTGACTCCTTTCAAATCAGGTTTGTCGTTTAAGTTTCAAAGAAGGAAATTTCCAATATCTTTGTGCTTTGCCATGACAATAAATAAAAGTCAAGGTCAAACGCTCAATAAAGTTGGTTTATATCTACCACGTCTAGTGTTTACACACGGACAGTTATATGTTGCTCCTTCTAGAGTAAAATCTAAGAAAGGGTTGAAGATATTGATTTTGGATGATAATGGTAATACCACTAATTTAACTACTAATGTGGTTTACAGAGAAATATTCGAAAATGTTTGAAGTATATTCTTACAGCCTTACTTATGAGGTATGAAAATTCTTTAATTAATTGAAAAACATTCTTATTTATCATCTCTTTTTTTAATATATGAACACAAATTTAAGAACTAATATACACTGCCCGTAACAGGTTTGACCATTGATTTTGTGTGACACAAAAGTCTATACGAACCTTATTTTATCGGAAAATATTTTGATGGTCATCTTGAAAGTATGGTACATATTCTTTATCAATTGTAGAATGTGGTAGATCCAATTCTGAAATACCTTTGTCATAGTTTTTTAATTTCATTTCATGTTTTAAAGGAATCCTTTATCAGAAGAAACAGTTGTGTACTATTAAAGTTCATACATGATGATTCTCTGAAGCACTTGATGAGGTATTGCTTACTTAAATTATTAATTTACATAATTTATTTTTACTATTACAAATTTCGTGTATCAAATTTTGAACTTAATATCTAGGATTGTTAATAAATTGTCAAATAAGGCTCTTGAAAGGCAATGTGAAACTATTGATTTATGGAGTGAAATTCTATTAAGGGCTACAGACTGGATGCTCATATTTCATTAAAGATATTAAGGACAAATATCAAGATTGAAAAGGAAGTAATTTTAATGATGAATTTTAATGTATTATTAACACTACTTGGACAGTTTTAGAGTTTATTCGTTACTTTGTACATATTATTTAATTTCTATTGAGAACATATTTTGATGTATTAGTAGAATTACTCTTTAAAATTTCTTTGTGTGATGTTTTGGTTTCATCACAGGACACAATGTTTCATGTATGCTTAATATTGGAGTAAAACAATTTCTTAGACTTCAATACATTTATATTATATATATATATATTATGTTATTTTAATCAGTATTTTTATTTATAACTGATATAATAATTATTTTCTAAATATTTTAGGTAAGTTGTTTGTTTCAAGAAATTTTACAGGTATGTCAATTACCTTATACTTATTCTTCAAATCACATATACTAATTTGTATAACTATTTGTCAAACAATTGTTACATGAATGTAAAATTATTTTATTTCCTAAAAGTCTATTATTCATCATTTTTTCATCCAACTTTTATAAAATTATTTTCTCTTATTGTTATTATTTTTGTGTACATCTTAACAGTTTGTGTTATTAGTAATAGCAATATGTTTTCTAAATATTTAGCGGTTTTACTTTTTAAGCTAATTAAAGTTGGCTTATTTTAATGTCTTATTACCACTATTTTGACAGTTTTAGTTTCTATTCATTACTCTGTATATATTATTTAATTTGTATTGAGAACATATTTTGATTTATTAGTAGAATTATTCTTTAAAATTTCTTTGTGTGATGTGTTGGTTTCATGCTAGACACAATGTTTAAGGTATGTTTCATATTGGAGTTAAAATAATTTGTTGCACTTCAACATATATATTATGTTACTTTAATCAGTTTTTTTATTTATAATTGATATAATATTATAATTAATTATTTTTCTGAATTTTTAGGTAAGATTGTTTGTCTCAAGGAACTTTACAGGTATGTTAATTACCTTATACTTATTCTTCAAATCACATGTACTAAATTGTATAACGAATTGTTATTTAAATTGTTGACAATTGAATATAATATTGTTACGATAAAAATATGCCAACTAGAACATCAATTGCTCACATCTCATCTTTAATTATTATTTTTGTATAACGAATTGTTATTTAAATTGTTGACAATTGAATATAATATTGTTACGATAAAAATATGCCAACTAGAACATCAGTTGCTCACATCTCATCTTTAATTATTGTTTTGTCATGATCATATTTTTATCTACATATTAAGTATTCTTCTGTAGTACTTCTATTTTTTTTTCTTATTTAAATGGTTAGAATTTTAATTTAATATAAAATATGATATTCTTAGGCCCAAAATAAGCCATTAGAACATCATCTGTTTTGTTTAATTATTATTATTGTTTCTTATATGCTATCTCTTACAATCTATTTTTATACCTTATAACTCATACCTTAAATGCATTATATACGTTACTCTGTTGAGTATATATCAACATTATGCTCAACAAAACAAGATAGAAGTTAGATCATTTAATATTTTTAAAACTTTTGTTTATTAATACATGGGTGCATTAAATAGACGTCAGAATAATTAACTCAATAATTTATTTTATTCTTTTTGAGATAGAGTGTGCCCTTTCTAATTTCCTTATACAATTTTTTTCGAAATTTACTTTACTCTTCCTATGCAGAGTCAGTGCAGCAGGTAATCATTTCATCCCAATATTAACTGTGTCAATCATTTTTAGGTTTCCCAAAATATTTTTTTTTTTACAGAATACAAATTTATTTATTTTTTAACATTATTTAAATTTTAACCTTTGGATTTAAATCCTTATTATTATTATTATTATTATTATTATTTATGTAAAATAATTATATGTTGTCTATAATGTTTTTTTTTCTGGGACGAGGTCTTTATCATTTTATTTGATTTGATTTTTCTTATGTTATATTTCTCATTATCAAACTTCTTAAAAATTGACAAATTCATTATTCTAAAACATTTATTAAATAAAACAAATTTATTAAATAAAATAAATAAATAAATATTTAAAGGCTTTATTTATTGATACATGCGTGTTTTCCATATATCTCATAGCAATCAACTCAAAAATTTACAGATATTGTGACCTACTTGATTTGTACTTTTTTAGACTCACTCTGACATACTTGATTTTGTATTTTTTTCAGATACACTGGCTAATGTAGTTTCTCTCACAGTTTTCAAAATATTCATTCATCTTCCCTATCAGATTTGGTAGATTTAGATAATCATTTCATTTCAACATTAAACATTAATAATTTAAATTTAAATTTCGGATTCCTAAAATCATTTTTTTATACAATTGAAATTTAATTTAATTTCAATATTATTTAAATTTAATATTTTTATTAAAATTAAATATTATAAATATTATATATAATATAATAAATATTATATATAATATAATAAATATTATATATATATATATATATATGTACCGCCCTGGTAGTCGGAAGTGATGACGTGGCATCAAGCTACAGTATAGGCGTGTTGACAAGGCGCCAGGTTGGCAGAAGGGAAGGAAGTCGGGGGGCTCGTGAAGTCGCCAATTATTAAGTTGGCGTGTTCCGATCTCCAGCATACCAGAATCGGCGATCACCGGGTTAAAGATGAAGTCGCCAGATGTAGACTCAGGCGACCTAGTAATTGGAGATCGCCAGAACAAGCACATCGCCAGAGGTGAAGGTGGTGCAGATTATGAAGGCGGCCGGCGAGACCACAGGGAAGGTGTATGAAGGCACCCTAACTCGCCAGTTCCAATAGAGATCGCACTCCCAAGTTAGCTATGTACTGGGCAACACCATGCATAAATAACTTAGCCAAAAGGAGAGTCAGAAGCAGCGCCCAAGTCAAGGAGGCTCCAGATGATGGCACGTGTACAGTTGGATGCGAGCCACGTGTCCAAGTCTGTAACTGCCAGGAGAGAGAAAGTAACCAGGTATATAAGAGTTCTCAACGAACTTTCTGAGGTACGCACGTTCAGAATACATTTTTTACGCTTGCGAGTTATAGAGCTTACTGTGAGAGAGGATTTGCACGGTTCTTGTTCTCTTAGTATTTGGTGATTCGGTCACTGACTTGGGCGTTGGAGTGCGATCGGCCGCAGCGGCGCCGCTCTGTTTCTTTGCAGGTTCTTGAGGAGGATCTCGAAGAGGAACGGAGGTTCGAAGCGGTGCGCACGTCGATCCTTTGACGAGGCAGTTTCCAGCGTTCCGGTCAACAGGCAGGATCATCAGGCGCCCACCGTGGGGCCGTGTAAAACTTGCTCCCATCCACAGCGTGAGTTCTTGGCGGTTTTCGAAGTTTTCTGCGTGGTTGTGTGCTGGTGCAACCATCGTTCGCTGTTTGCTTGAGATTCGTTCGGTGAATTCGCGTTTTACACCGTTCGTCTGGGTTTTCGATCGGTGAAGTGAGGTTTTCCTGCTGTTTACGCGTAATTTGTTCGGTGGAGTTTGAGTCCTTTCGCTCGTTTGGTTGTCCGTGGGGAAGCGGTGGTTTCTGGTGAAGTTGTGGTTTTCTTTGAAGGTTTACGGTGTTCTTGAGTTTTCTTGCGCAGTTTCGCACAGTTTTCTCCGATTGATCGCTGAATCGATCGTGGTTGAAGTGTCGTTCGCTGCATTCTGTGAATCGCTGGGTTTCATGAGAAAAATGAGAAGCAATCGCTCAAGTCCAGTTGCGCCCGTCGCTGCCGAAGGCGCCGCTGCCATGACCATGGCACAGATGGCAGAGATGATGCGTTCGTTGCAGGCAACTGTGGAAGCCTCACGCATAGAGCAGGCGAGAATGCATGAGGACCTGGTCGCCTCTCGCGCCAGGAATGAGGAGCTCAACAAGGTGACTGAGGAGTTGCGTCAAGCTCTTCAGGAGTAGCAAGGGCGTTCTTTCGCTGAAGAGGTGGCACCGTCATCGCCACCTCGTGTTTTCCCTATGCCTTTTGTTCAGGCGATTACTGACACGCCTATTCCTACGAGCGTGGTTCCGGTTAAGGCTGTCTTTACCGGCGTGGAGGATCCGGAGGCACATCTAACCACGTTCCATACGCAGATGATGCTGTCGGGAGGGTCAGACGCCGTGTATTGCAAGATGTTTGTGAGCACGCTCCAGGGAACGGCGTTGGAATGGTTTGTGAGCCTACCTAACGGTCACATAACCAATTTTCAGCAGTTCTCGAAGGTTTTCGTCGAGCAATACATCGTGAACAAGGCACCGCGCAGGGTGTCTTATGATCTGTTTGATATAAGGCAGTACCAGGGAGAGTCCCTCAGAGATTACCTGAATCGCTTTGGAGCGCAGATGGTCAGATCGCCGGCCAAGGATGAAGAAATGCTGGTCTATGCATTCAAGAAGGGCGTGCTGCCAGGACCATTCTGCGAGGCCTTGATCAGGGCTCACCCTGCAACGTTTGCTGAGGTCAGGCGACTTGCGGTGGCTCACATCGCCGACGAGAGTGAGGTCGCCGAGAAGAGAGGGAGCGTGGCTCCCGCTAGGCCACGCGCCCAGACCAGGATCCAGCCGCAAAGGGTGCTAGAGACAGCGGCGGCGGCCAGGAAGGACCAGAGGGCTCGCCATCCTTATGGTAGGAGGAACCAGGGGAGGGGCCAGGGACGCCAGCAGCCGACACGCCGGGAATACAATCGCCCGCCTAAGCACAAGTTTGTTATGGGATTGGCGGACCTGATCGCCATTCCCAATATATCTGTTAGGTTGAAAGCGCCTGAGAAGGTGGGCGACAAGGTGCTGGGACCAAAGCCAGACGCCTGGTGCGAGTTTCACCAGGGCTTTGGCCACACTTTGGACTCGTGTTTGTCTTTGGGGTATCAGCTCGATGATCTGGTTAAGAGCGGGTTCCTAAATGACTATCTGCTGGATAGGAGGACGGGGGGAGCGTCGAGTTCCCAGCCAGCAGGTGGAGAAGCCCAGCAACACGAGATGCCTATCCACGGGGAAATCCACACCATTGCAGGAGGCTTCTCAGGTGGTGGATGCACCGCATCGCAGAGGAAGAAGTATGCGCGGTCGGTGATGACAGTGGATATGTTTGAAGATTACTCGCCGGAGGTAGACATTACGTTCACCAAGCAGGATCTTCGGGACGTTGTGCCCCATGACAACGATCCCATTGTCATTTCGTTGGTTACGGCGGGAAGGAAGGTCCACAGAGTTCTGGTGGACCAGCGAAGTTCGGCAGACGTGATGTTCTGGCCGACTTTCACGCAGCTGGAGTTGCCCCTTGACCAGCTAAGGCCCTATGGAGGGTGCCTGTATGGGTTCGCTGGTGACCAGGTGGAGGTCAGGGGGTATATTGAGTTGAGAACCACGTTTACAGATGAGGCTGGTTCGAGGACGGAGAAAATCAAGTACCTCATCCTGTTGGGAAGGCCCACGCTTAACAGGATAGGCGCCATTCCGTCGACCCGGCACATGAAGGTAAAGTTGCCGTCTATGAAAGGGGTGGTGATCACGATCAAGTCTGATCAGAAAGAAGCGAAAAAGTGCTATGAGAATAGCCTGAAAAACAAGAGATCAGTGAGTTATGTAACAACCACCCCACCTCCCGGTGTGAAGCCCAGATCGACGGTAGCGGAAGAGACCGTCGGAAGGGACGTGGAGATGGTGGACGCTGAGCTGGGGGAGGGGAACGTTGGCCTGGAGGAGGAAGAGGCACGGAATCGCCCTGAGGAAGCGAGAGAGCAGGGAATCGCCAGGGCGGTGATCGCCCGAGAATCCAGGCCAAAACCTGTCGAGCAGTGGCTCGAGAAAGAGATTGGGGGAAGATCTTCAAGTTGGGAAGATCTCTGGAGGTCGAGCTCCAGGACCAGATCGCCAAGGTGATTGAGCGGCATCTGGACGCGTTTGCATGGTCCGCTTCGAACATGCCCGGGATTGATCCCGACTTCTTGTGCCATCATCTGGCGATGGACAACTTGGTGAGACCGGTGCGACAAAGAAGAAGAAAGTTCAACGAGGAGAGGAGGCAGGCGATCAGGGACGAAACACAAAAACTCCTCGCTGCAGGCCACATCAGGGAAGTCCAGTACCCTGAATGGTTGACAAACGTCGTGCTGGTGAGGAAGAGCAATGGGAAATGGCGCATGTGCGTCGATTTCACTGACTTGAACAAAGCTTGCCCGAAGGATTCATATCCTTTACCAAGCATAGACGCCCTGGTGGACAGTGCTGCAGGGTGTAAGTTGCTGAGTTTCCTGGATGCTTTCTCGGGGTATAATCAGATCAAGATACATCCCATGGATGAAGAGAAGACAGCCTTCATGACAGAGAGATCATGCTATTGCTATAAGGTGATGTCGTTTGGGCTGAAGAACGCGGGGGCCACGTACCAGAGGCTGATGGATCGAGTACTTGCACCGATGCTGGGAAGGAACGTGCAAGCGTACATCGATGACATGGTCGTGACCTCGCCAGAAAAGAGCGAGCACGTTGCCGACTTGGAGGAATTGTTCACGACGATCGCCAAGTTCAGATTGAAGCTGAATCCAGAGAAATGCATTTTCGGCGTGGAAGCGGGGAAGTTTTTGGGTTTCCTCTTGACTGAAAGAGGCATAGAGGCCAACCCCGACAAGTGTGCCGCCATCTTGGCGATGAGGAGCCCAGCTACGGTGAAAGAAGTCCAGCAGCTAACAGGACGGATGGCAACCCTGTCTCGCTTCGTGTCAGCTAGCGGAGAGAAGGGACATCCCTATTTTCAGTGCCTGAGGGGCAACAATAAGTTTGTTTGGACGAAAGAGTGCGAGGAAGCTTTCGTCAAGTTGAAGGAGTATCTGGCGAGCCCGCCAGTTCTGTGCAAACCGCTGGTGGGAGCCCCTCTCAGGTTGTATTTTGCTGTAACTGAGAGGGCGGTGAGTGCGGTGCTCGCCCAAGACCAAGATCAGGCATAGAAGCCTATTTATTTTGTGAGCAAGGTGTTGCAGGGCCCAGAAACGAGATATCAGGCCCTGGAGAAGGCTGCGCTGGCTGTGGTGTTTTCGGCGAGGAGGTTGCGCCACTACTTCCATAGCTTCACAATACTGGTGATGACTGACCTGCCCATCCAGAAAGTTTTGAAGAAGCCCGACGTTGCGGGAAGGATGGTGAAGTGGGCAGTAGAGTTGTCGGAGTTTGATATCAAGTATGAGCCCCGAGGCCCGATCAAGGGGCAAATCTTCGCAGATTTCGTGGTTGAGCTTTCATCAGAGGCGACGCGAGTTGAAGAGGACGATTTCCGTTGGGTACTTTCGGTGGATGAATCGTCGAACCAGCAGGGCAGCGGTGCTGGAGTCATATTGGAAGGACCCAACGGCGTGCTGATCGAACAATCTCTGAGGTTTGCCTTCAAAGCCAGTAACAATCAAGCAGAGTATGAGGCGCTGATCGCCGGAATTTTGCTGGCCAAGGAGATGGGAGCTAGGGTGCTGATGGCTAAGAGTGACTCGCTGCTAGTCACAGGGCAAGTAACAGGCGAGTTCCAGGCCAAAGATCCACAAATGGCGGCCTATCTGGAATATGTGCAGGAGTTGAAGAGTTCTTTTGCCTCCTTTGAAGTAGTGCATGTGCCTAGAGAGCAGAATGCCCGAGCTAACTTGCTAGCTAAGCTCGCCAGTTCAGGCAAGGGGGGTAGGCAGAGGACGGTGATTCAAGAAACTCTGAAGACGCCGAGAGCATTTGTGGCAGATCACCTGGTCCTTCAGATAAGCAAGTCGACGGAGAAAGCAGCGAGAAGCCATAAGTCCCTGACGCAAGAAACTCTGAGATCGCCGAGAATTAGAGCATGTCGGGGAGAGAAGGTGAACGTGATGCAGGTCTGCGCTACCCATGAGCCAGACACTTGGATAACACAGTACAAGCGGTGCCTGGCGGATGGCCTTCTCCCGCTGGATCCGACTGAGGCTAGGAAGGTAAAGAAGAATTCTAGCAAGTACACCCTGATTGATGGCGATCTGTACAAGTTTGGGTTCACTCACCCGCTCCTGGAATGTATACACGGCGAGAAGTGCACGAGAATCATGGCGGAGCTCCACGAAGGTATATGCGGAAGCCACGTCGGGGGTCGAGCTCTGGCCGCGAGGACTCTCCGTGCGGGATACTACTGGCCATCGATGAGAGAAGATTGCAAGAAGTATGCCCAATGTTGCAAACAATGCCAACAGCACGCCGATTGGCACAAGGCACCTCCCGAGGAGTTGAAGTCGATCTATAGCCCTTGGCCGTTTCATACCTGGGGAATCGACATCCTGGGACCTTTCCCGCTGGCGATCAGGCAGATGAAGTACTTGGTGGTGGCGATTGAGTATTTCACCAAGTGGATTGAAGCAGAACCAGTGGCCCAGATCACCGCACACAAGATCGAAGGTTTCGTGTGGAAGAATATTGTGTGCCGATTTGGTGTGCCCAAGCGCCTGGTGTCGGACAACGGGACTCAGTTTGCAAGTCACCTGTTGAAGAAGCTTTGCGAAGGGGTGGGAATTCAACAAGTGTTCGCATCCGTCGAGCACCCTCAGACGAATGGCCAGGTGGAGTTAGCCAATCGGGTGTTGCTGAGAGGATTGAAGAGAAGGCTTGAGAAAGCCAAGGGAAGTTGGGCTGAGGAGGTACCCCGTATAGTCTGGGCGTACCACACCACCGAGCAGTCAGGAACCCATGAGACCCCGTTCAGCTTGGTCTATGGGTGTGATGCCATGATTCCAGTGGAGATCCAGGAGAGCTCGCCGAGATTCCAGAACTTCGTAGAGGAAGACTCGAATGAAGAGAGAAGGCTGAACCTGGATCTACTGGATGAGGTCAGGGAAGAGGCGAGGTTGAAGGCTGAAGCTGTGAAGAGAAGGATTGAACGAAGATATAACTCGAAGGTGATGCCAAGGCAGTTTAGAGAAGACGACCTGGTGATGAGGAAGGCCCACCAGTACGAGATGGAGGATAAACTGTCGCCCAAGTGGACTGGACCGTTCAGAATAACCGAGGCGCTCGGGAACGGCGCGTACCGCTTAGAGACGCTGGAAGGAGGGGCGATTCCTCGCACCTGGAACGCCACGCACCTGAAGTTATACTATAGTTAAGAGCTTTGTAAGTAAAGACAAACACAAAAGTCATATTACAATTTCTCTGATGAAACAGTTTGAAGGGGGCACTCTTTTTTCCCTAAGGAGGGTTTTTAATGAGGCCACCCAATAAAAGAAGAGTTTTCAAAGTATAAGGCGTTTTCAGATCGCATGCTTGCTATTTTCCAAAAAGTTTTGAAGAAAGACCTTGTCACTTGTACGTGATTTAAGGCAAGTAAAGATATATCGCATGCTTTCTAAAAAGTTTTAAGTCCTCATCGTTTTTCGGCGATTGGAGGCATCAGTTAAAGTTTTTAAGTCCTCATCGTCTTTCGGCGATCGGAGGCACCAGTTAAAAGACCTCAACGCCCTCGCGCGTCCTGAGGCAGGTTAAAAACCTCCTCGCCGTCGAGCGAGTGCAGGCGAGAAAGAGTGAAAGTCCTCAGTGTTTCTGGGGGCGAGAAGATGTAACCCCTGGGGCAATGTAGAGGCAAGTGAAAGTCCTCAGTGTTTCTGGGGGCGAGAAGATGTAACCCCTGGGGCAATGTAGAGGCAAGTGAAAGTCCTCCGTGCTTCTGGGGGCGAGGAGATGTAACCCCTGGGGCAATGTAGAGGCATGATTCAAAGACCTCCTCGCCTATGAGCGGGTTCAGGCGAGTTAAAGACCTTCTCGCCTATGCGCGAGTTCAGGCAAGATAAAATCCTTCTCGTCTCGAACGAGTTCAGGTATGGTGTTAGGGGTGGACGAAGTTTGGAAGGTGGCTAAGGCAGGCTCGAAGAGAGCGCCTAGCCACCCGGCCTGTGGTCCTGAAGTTCAGGAAGGTAGAGGAGGATCCGAAAGGCGCCTCTACCCCCAGATCAAAGAACGATGGCCAAGGCGTGAAGCCAGAAAGAAGCTGATCGCCAAGAGTCTCTGGCGACCAGGAAAGGTTCAAACAGTGGCGAGAAAGTTAAAGGACCCGTTTTGATGGAGCAGATCGGGTGAAGCAGTGTTTAAACCAGTAGCTGAGTCAAAGATTGTTGCTTAAGGAATGCTTTTACGATAAGGTTAATTGCCTTAAGTTCACGAATTGATAAAGTGATTGTTGCTTAAGGTTGAAGTCGTTCGAAGCAGTTAAGTCAAAAGTCGTGTTTACAAAGCGTTAAGTTAAATCTGTTGAAGTTAAACACGCAAAGAAGGTTAAAGCGGTGAAAGAAGCCATGAGAGGGAATACCCAGACTTTGTCATTAAGATAAGTATCAGTCAAAGGTACATATACATGAGTTTATTACAAAATGGTATACAAGGGAAAGCACGAAGGTAGCAGATGAAGAAGAGTTGATTAGTCTTCAGCAGGAACGACTTTTCCATCCACTACCTCATTATCCAGAGACACCATGCTGAGATCCAAATCAGGGAACAAGCAGGCGAACTGTTCCCGCGCAGCTTCGAATCCAGCAGCCAGAATTTGAGCAGAGTTCAGCTTGAGTTCTTCAATCTGTTTCTGAAGTTCCTCAATCCGCTTCTTGAGATCTTCAGTTTGCTCTTTCAGCTCCTTATTCTGTTGCTCCAGCTCTTCAACCTACTTCTTGAGTTGTTCATTGGTCTCTTGAGCCTGGAGAAGGTCTTCAGCAACCTTCTTGGATTCCGCTTGTGCTTGGGCCAATTCAGCAGCTACCTTTCCTTTCTCTTTGTTGGCCTCGGCAAGATCAGCTATGGCGTCGTCCCTCGCCTTTTCCACCTGCCCAAGGAGTTTCTCCCGGTCGGCTGACCTTTGCTCTAGTTTCTTCACCTTGACGACGTCAGTTTTTATAAGAGCCTCCAGGTCAGCCACCTTGACGCGATAGGGCACAATCTTGCTCTCCAGTTCAATCTTTTCTTGAGCAAGTAGTTGCACCTTGTGGCGAAGGTCAGTGGCCTCCTTGCGCGCCAGCCTGAGCTCGGTGCTCATTGCATCCTCCACTCGGGAGTGTTCAATTTCCGCGAGCGTCAGGTTGAAGGACAACTTCTCCACCTCGACCCTCATGGTGCTGTTTTCAGTTTTGAGGTTGAAGAGGTCGTCTTGGAGCCTCCTGGTGGAGTTCTCCATAGCTCTGGTGATGATGGCAGGGATGTCTTCTGCTATCGTCTTTAGCTTAGCAGATAGAGGCTCCCACATCCTCGTGACCTCAAGGGGGAGGTTTGCTGCTTGTAGAGGCACTAGAGGCGCTGTGGGGGCCTGTTGTGGGTTTTCGTCGCCACCTTCCTTAGCTGGTTCTTCAGTGGGCACTTCTCGGCGTGGTGACGACATCGGGGATTCAGTGATTAGAATCGGAGAGGTGTGGGCAACCTCATTCCCGATTGGAGTAACCTCTGCAGCTGAGGCATTTGAAGAAGGACCCCCTCCAGCTGATACGTATGGCGTGGAGGCGCTCGGGGGGTCCTCCATGAAGTTTGGCTCTTGGGCCTCCACTGCAGGTGGCGCAGTGGCCAGTGGGATCGCTTGGACTGGTGAAACAGGAGCTTGTGGGGGTGGCGATGATGGAGGAGGAGCAGGTGTGGATGGTGGCGTCGACGTGGGAAGAGGGGGTGGTGCAGGTGGAGAAGAAGGTGCCACCCTCTTCCTCTTTGCAACGAGGCCATCCTCGGTGACCTCGTCATCTTCTTCTTCCTCCTCGTGGATGACTTGAGGAGCTTTCCTCTTAGGCCTTTTGAGAACCAGTTTCTTACGTTGGGCGGCGGGCTGGATGTTGGAGGGAGCTGGGCCCTTAGGCGGCGATCGACCCTGGGCTACGGCGACTTCCACCACCGAATTTGGCACTGTTTGAGAGCCCGTCGCCAGCCCGTGGTTTCGGGCGAGCGCCCTCAGTTCAGCGAGCATGCCTTTGCCCAACATGTTATCTGCATGGAATGAAAATGCATGGGTTAACTCAGAGAGGAAAAAAGTGCATAAAGCAGTATGCAGCAAAGCAGATGAGTGATGCAGAAAAATAAAACCAAAGTCTTGCGCATAACGCACAAGACGCCCAGGAACAGCTAAACAGAAGCAGTATTAAAACAACAGTTTGAATGTTCTAACCTATTCGAATTTCGAGTTGGTCCTCGTAGAATTCGAAGCAGATCAGGGTGGTGGTAAGGAAAGTAATGTTGGCATCCGCGACCCTTTTCCAGAAAAGGCAGAGATCTCGGTCCAACGCTCCCATGCTGTCAGGACTTCTAGGTCTCCTGAAGCAGCTCTTGGACTCTTTCTTCCCCTTGTCCACCCAGTACAAGGGGAAGCCGTCGAGTAGGGAGGCGTCCTTGTCGTTAGGGCGCACTTGGACGAATTTCCCTTTCCAATCTTTATAGGATTGCTGGAAGATAGCAAAGATGGACCTCCCAGCAATCGCGTTTAAGCTAACCCATAGGCGGTCTCCCGGGTGCTTGGCTTCGAAGAGGAATAAAAACACGTCTACGGATGCGGGCAACCCCAGGTGGTCGCACATCACTTGGAATGCTCGAACAAACGCCCAGCTGTTGGGGTGAAGCTGGGCGGCGGCAATGTTGAGCTCGGTAAGGAGTTCCCTCTCGAATCGGGTGAAGGGAAACTTCAGTTTCACCTTCTTGAATAGCGTTGTGTAGACGAAGCAGAAGGGCCCGTCAGCACTCACCTTGTCATCAGCACAAACGGGCAGATCGGGGGAGCAAGGCAGCACTGTCATTTTCTCATCGTGCTCCTTATGAAACGTTTGGTTGGGCTCATCCCCCTTTGTCAGCCGCAAAACTGCTCCAGCAGTGTTCACAGACGATGTCTCCCTCAGAAGGGTCGAGTTGGCCCAGGGATACAGGGTTTTGAAGTCTGGCAAGGGAACGGGGGCTCCGCCGGCGATAGGAGGAGTCGCCTGGGCCAGGTTAGGGCGGGAAGACGCAGGCCTCTCAGCCTGGGAGGATGAAGCGCCACGAACTCGTGGTGGGTCGTGTGCTTATGAAGGGGGGTTTCGTGATGAAGGAGGAGGATTCGGGGTGATCTTTGTGCGAGTCATTGTTGCAGCTGCAAAGGAAGAAGAAAAGGAAAAATGATCAGGGTTACAGAGGCTGACTCGATCATGGAAGGAAGGTGAAAAACGAACGAACGTAGGTTCGTTGCGATGATTGACGAAGCCCTAAGTTACGTAGAAGGAGAAATGGAAAAAGCAACCCACAGCGTATGCACCAGGCAGTTACAGGATGATGCGAATCGGTTAAAATGCAAGAAAAACCAGCAGAAGAAGGAAAGTAGGTACCTTTTGATGATCAGAAAGACGATGAAGGTTGATGATGATTTGGAATGTTGAAGAGCGCTGAGAGAGTTTTTGCAGGAGAAGGTGAGAGCGTTTGAAGATACGAAGGAAAGTGATGGAACAGTGTGGAGTGAAAATGGGTTTAAGGGTTTTTTCGAAATGGGTTTAGGAAGCGCAAACGGCAACTGAAGAGAGCCGTTGATGAAGCCACGTGTCGAGCGATGGGAGAGGGGTTTGGTGGAGCGTCAGAAAAGCAGAAGGTACAACCGCTTGGAATTCTGCGTCAGTGCCACGTAGATCGGTGTTGACGTGACTCTTTCAGTCTTTTCGCTGGACAAGTCTTCGCTTAAGACTGGGGGGCTTGTGTACCGCCCTGGTAGTCGGAAGTGATGACGTGGCATCAAGCTACAGTATAGGCGTGTTCACAAGGCGCCAGGTTGGCAGAAGGGAAGGAAGTCGGGGGGCTCGTGAAGTCGCCAATTATTAAGTTGGCGTGTTCCGATCTCCAGCATACCAGAATCGGCGATCACCGGGTTAAAGATGAAGTCGCCAGATGTAGACTCAGGCGACCTAGTAATTGGAGATCGCCAGAACAAGCACATCGCCAGAGGTGAAGGTGGTGCAGATTATGAAGGCGGCCGGCGAGACCACAGGGAAGGTGTATGAAGGCACCCTAACTCGCCAGTTCCAGTAGAGATCGCACTCCCAAGTTAGCTATGTACTGGGCAACACCATGCATAAATAACTTAGCCAAAAGGAGAGTCAGAAGCAGCGCCCAAGTCAAGGAGGCTCCAGATGATGGCACGTGTACAGTTGGATGCGAGCCACGTGTCCAAGTCTGTAACTGCCAGGAGAGAGAAAGTAACCAGGTATATAAGAGTTCTCAACGAACTTTCTGAGGTACGCACGTTCAGAATACATTTTTTACGCTTGCGAGTTATAGAGCTTACTGTGAGAGAGGATTTGCACGGTTCTTGTTCTCTTAGTATTTGGTGATTCGGTCACTGACTTGGGCGTTGGAGTGCGATCGGCCGCAGCAGCGCCGCTCTGTTTCTTTGCAGGTTCTTGAGGTGGATCTCGAAGAGGAACGGAGGTTCGAAGCGGTGCGCACGTCAATCCTTTGACGAGGCAGTTTCCAGCGTTCCGGTCAACAGGCAGGATCAATATATTATATAATTATATATTATGTATTATTATATTGAAGTAATTATATGACATAATGTACATTAATAATATTATTCTTTTTTATGTTATTGCAAACATTGAAACTTAAAATATTTCATATATGATTTACAATTATTTACATATTTTACCTACATGTTAATTGTTTGGTGGGTATAATTATTGTTATTTTTTTAAAACAAATCTAATTTCAGTTTAATTTTTATATTTAAATAATATTAGTTAATGTTGTACTTGAAATGAAACAGATTGTTCTTTGTTGCAATGGACAAACTAAAGGTCATAAATAAAAATATGTTATAAATAAGTCATAACATTGTGCGGTTTTTTATTATTTACAATCGTACTCTTTTCTACTTTCTTCCTCTACAAAATCTTCTCCTCTACTACTTTCTTTCTAGTGCTTTCTCTATTATTTACTTTCTCTCCTACTTACTTCTTGGTGTTTTATCCATTATTCATTTAATGACGCTCAGTGCTGAAGAAATCATTAGACTTGAAATAAGAGGAGTCTTTTGGTGCATGAATAGCCGTGGTGAAGTATGTATGTTTATCTTTTTTTCTAAAATTTGTCCTTTTAGACAGTTTCTTCATTTCCTGACTTTTTTTTTCTTTATTTTAAAATCAATAACTTGGTTATGCTGATCATGCTTTCGCCATCGAGTTTCAAAAAGAACTTAGACAGGAGTGGACCCTTGCAAATTCAGAAGGGAACGTCCATATAGTGCAATATAACTAAAATTTATTGTCGCCGGAAATGTTACGTGAATGGTTTACTTTGACTGATTTTTATGGCTTCACAGATGATCACTATATGTTATTTCATTACGTGGGTCAGAACGCTTTCCATATAACTGTTTGTATGGATGATGTCCCTGAAAGTGGAGTAAATCGTTATTTGGACGAAATTGAAGGGAAGGAACCCTTAAGCATTGGTCTTTTTGACCATTTTTCCATAAAGTTGTCTCGATTAAGTATCAAACTCAGTTATCTGGTTAGTATAACATTCATTTCTTTAAAACTGCCCTATATTATATTCTACTTGATTTCTTGTTAATATATTTAATTTTCTATTTTAAATTATTGGGTTTTGTTTGTTTGACCCAACTTTCCCTTTTCTGTTTCAGCTAGGTCTTAATCTTTTTCTTATATATACACCATGTATTTTACTCTCTAATATACAAGTGAATAAAAGTTTCTTTTATATTTATTTTTCTCTACAATTAGGGTTCATCAAAACCTCTCTTTCTTCATTACGATTGCGTACGCTACATTAAAGCATCACATCAGACAAGGAATATTCATCTTCATTTACTGTAATATGGTATCAGAGCTCTTCGAATGAAGAGTTCTGCTACGCTTCTCTCTGATTTTTATTTCCCTCTTTGCTGTTCTTGGTTTTTTTTTTTCTGTTCTCTTTCAAAATCTTGATTGGTTTTAAAAATCTTTTAGGCAATGTTTAATGAAAACCCTAGTCTTCATAGTCTTAATAGTAGTCACACTATTACATGAAATTTTTGTGGTAAATATGGTCATACTGAGGCTGTTTGTTTTCGCAAAGTGGGTTTTCCTTCTGGTAATGTTAAAACCTCAAAGTTTTCTTTTACTAGAAAAGTCTGCACCTTTTGTAATCGTCTTGGCCACACTGTTGACACCTGTTATAAAAAGCATGGGTTCCCTCCTGACTACAAATTCACCAATTGGACATCCCAAGCCAATAATATGATTACTACTGACACTTTTTCTGAGCTTTTTCCTAAAGAACAGGATGTAAAGGGGATTCAACTTACATCACAACATTGCCAATTCCTTACCAACATTTTGCGTCAGCAAAACCTTGAGGATCCTGCCCCTCACACTCAAATTAATCAAGTCGGCACCATCTCTACGGATGAAATCCCCAATACTGAGCATTCTTCAACAGGTAAGTTTCTCTCTTCACTATCTTCTATAAAAGAATCTTGGATTATTGATTCTAGTGCCACTGATCATGTTTGTCACAATTTGAACGTTTTTACTACTTATACTAAAATTAAACATGTTTTAATTAGTCTTCCAAATGGCCAAACTGTTTATGCCACATATTCTAGTTTAGTACGTTTTTCTGATCAGTTTTATTTGTCTGATGTGTTATACGTGCCTCATTTTCAATTAAACTTAATATTTGTTTCTAAACTCACACACCAACTTAAATGCACTTTAACTTTCACTTCAACCCACTGCATTATACAAGACAATCTCACTCAAGAGAGGATTGGTACGGTTAAAGCCATCGCTGGCTTGTACCTTGTCACTAGCTTGCCTGCTTCTAGTCATTCTAAACCGCATTGTTTTGCTCCTTTTATTAATTGTAATATCACAGACAAAACACTATAGCATTATAGACTAGGGCACCCTTCGCATGAAAGATTGCATGTCTTAAGCAAACAATACTCTTTTATTACTGTTGATACTCATCATGTATGTGACACTTGTAGTCGTGCAAAACAGAGAAAACTTCCTTTCACTTTAAGTAATACTGTTACCTCTGCTATTTTTGATCTTGTACACTTTGATATTTGGGGACCATGTTCCATAATTTCTATGCAAGGTTTTCGTTATTTCTTGACTATTGTTGATGATTACTCGTGTTATACTTGGGTTATTCTGCTGCATAACCAATCTGAAGTGCGTCAACACATCATTAACTTCACTGTTTTCGTTCAAAATCATTTCAAAACTAATATCAAAATGATTCGTACTGACAATGGTGTTGAGTTTGCTATGTCAAATTTTTATGCTTCAAAGGGAATTATACATCAAAAATCTTGTGTTGAAACACCACAACAAAATGGCATTGTAGAACGTAAACATCAACACATACTAAATGTAACCCGGGCTTTACTTTTTCAAGCAAATCTTCCTCCTATTTTTTGGGAATTTGCTGTAAATCATGATGTTTTCTTAATAAATGTTATTCCTACTCCATTACTTGATAACATCACTCCTCATGAAAAGTTGTTTGGAAAACCATATGACATTTCCTTTCTAAAAGTGTTTGGTTGTCTCTGTTATGCTAGTACCATTACTGCACATAGGAAAAAATTAGATGATAGATCTATCAAAGATATTTTTCTTGGCTTCCCGCAAAATACAAAAGGTTATATTATCTTAAATTTAAAGTTTCATAGCATAGAGATATCAAGACATGTAATCTTTCATGAAAACCACTTTCCATATAAATTGGACAGTGGATTGCCTAAGGACCCTAACACTTTATCTCTCCCTATTTCTAATGCATATAATTCTGCTTTTGATTTTTTTTTCTGATACTGCACCTCCTGTCGAGCCATGTGCCTCTACTCCTGCACCCAATATTGTTCCTCCACCAGCCTCATTATCCTATGATCTTCCAACAAATAGTGCCTCTGCTCCTGCATCCAACATTGCACCTCCATCAGAATTATCACCGCCTGCATCTCTAGGAAGCATCTCACCCCAATTTCCAAGAAGATCAGCTCGTCCTCACCGACAACCTGCCTATCTTGCAGATTTCCACACAGCAACCAACACTGTAAGTAGTAGATATCCTATTCATAATTACTTGTCTTGCAATTCCTTATCTTCCAATTTTAGAAATGTTATTTCCTCTATCAATTCTCATCCTGAACCTCGGACATATAACGAAGCCTCCAAACATGCTTCTTGGCAATCTGCCATGCAAGATGAGCTTCAAGCTCTTGCTGCTAACAGTACTTGGCAACTTACCCCTCTCCCTCCAGGAAAGAAAACTATTGGTTGTAAATGGGTATATAAAATCAAATACCATTCTGATGGCACTGTTGAGCGCCACAAAGCTAGAGTTGTTGCCAAAGGGTTTACCCAACTTGAAGGACTTGATTTCTTAGACACTTTTGCACCTGTTGCTAAACTCACTACCCTCCGCCTTCTGCTTGCTATTGTCACTACCAAAAATTGGATTTTAAAACAACTTGATGTCAATAATGCATTTCTTCATGGTGATCTCCATGAAGAGATATACATGACCCCCCCACCTGGCCTCTCTCTTCCTTCTCCCCAGCATGTTTGCAAGCTTCAACGGTCTTTGTATGGCCTTCGTCAAGCTGGTCGCCAATGGTACGCCAAACTTTCTACTTTTCTTTTATCAAATAATTACTCTATTTCTGTTGCTGATCACTCTCTTTTTCTTAAATATAATAATGATAAACTCACTGTTATTCTTGTTTATGTTGATGACTTGCTCTTAACTGGTGATGACACGGAGGAAATGAATACAATTACTGCATCCCTTCACCATCACTTCAAGATAAAAAATTTAGGTAATGTCACTTACTTTTTGGGACTGGAAATTGCTCGCAACAGTACTGGTCTTCATTTAAGTCAACGCAAGTATACTCTTGATCTCCTTCAAGAAACTGACATGCTTGACTCTGCACCTGTGGCCACTCCTATGACTCACACCTCCCGTCTCTCTCCCGACCAAGGCTCACCTCTCGATGCTGATGCCACTTCTCAATACAAAAGACTCCTTGGACGTCTAATTTACTTAACCAACACGCGACCAGACATCGCCTTCGCTGTCCACAATTTAAGCCAATTCATATCTGCACCCACAACTCATCATCAGCAAGCTGTCTCACGTCTTTTGCGTTACCTCAAGGGCACCCCTGGTGAAGGACTATATTTTTCTCACACTAGTTCACTTCACCTTTGTGGTTTTAGTGACTCTGACTGGGCAACATGTCCTACCACACGCAAATCTGTCACTGGATATTCCATCTACTTAGGAGACTCCCAAATATCATGGAAATCAAAGAAGCAGTCAACTATCTCCCGCAGCTCCTCTGAAGCCGAGTATAGAGCCCTTGCCACCACCACATGTGAGTTACAATGGTTGTCTTACCTCCTTCAGGATTTACATCTTCCTCTCTCCCAGCCTGCAACCCTGTACTGTGACAACAAATCTGCCCTTCAAATAGCTTCCAATCAAGTTTTTCATGAACGAACCAAGCATATCGAAATTTATTGTCACCTAGTTCGTGAAAAACTTAACTCTGGTCTCCTCAAACTACTACCCATTACTTCTGCAATGCAAGTTGCTGACATATTCACCAAGCCCCTTGCTTCCGCACAATTCTCTACTCTCAAATCCAAGCTGGGCCTGACAAATATCTACTCCCCAGCTTGAAGGGGGTGTTAATATATTTAATTTTCTATTTTAAATTATTGGGTTTTGTTTGTTTGACCCAACTTTCCCTTTTCTGTTTCAGCTAGGTCTTAATCTTTTTCTTATATATACACCATGTATTTTACTCTCTAATATACAAGTGAATAAAAGTTTCTTTTATATTTATTTTTCTCTACAATTAGGGTTCATCAAAACCTCTCTTTCTTCATTACGATTACGTGTGATTACGTACGCTACATTAAAGCATCACATCAGACAAGGAATATTCATCTTCATTTACTGTAATATTTCTTTTTACTTATTATTTCGATGTTGTTGTAGGATCTTCCTGCTCCATTTTCACAATATATTTGACAAGGAAGATTCAATAAGGTTACTGCATGGTCTACTAATGGAGGTGGAATGCAAGGTGTTGAAAGACGCATTAAATTTGGCAAAGGGTGGAAGAATTTTTGTCGTCTTCATTCTTTTCGTGAAGGAGACAAGATTATCTGTGATACCAGAAATCCTTCTTCTCATATAAAGGTTTCGTTACTTACTTCAATTCAAAGTTTAAACTATCCTGAATAATTTCTTTTATTATTCTCTTAGGATAATAGTTATCAGTGCTTACGAAAGATCAAACATATTTATTTTTGTGCTTTGACTTTTTTTGAAAACCTGGACAGTTAAGTGTTCTTTATATTTATGTTGATTATATGTTTATGTTTAGTAGTATTCATATTCTATTTGTTCATGCATTTCTTGCAATGTGAATACATAATACATAAATTATTACAATTTTATTTCATTATCTGATATATTTAAAATATGTTGGCATTATTACATATGTTTAACGCTATAACAATTGTCAGTATATTAAAGTCATAAAATCTTTAATCATATTTTTTATTTTATATATTTTGCGTTAATATTATAGAATGCTTATATTCATTTTATTCTTTATATATTGTTTATTATTAATTAGTCATTGAAGTATTAAGTTGGTTGTTGTTTTTTTTAGAAACCTGATGATACATATATGTTTATTATTGTTGTATGATTTTTAAGATCTTTAGTTATTTATATAAATAGTTTCATTGTGTTTATATTTCATCATATTTTATTTGTATTATATTACATTTTAATTTAATTTATATAACAAAAGGTAATTTCATAATTTAATATGATTTTTTTTTTACAATATGATTGTACTTAATATAATATAATGAATTACTTTTTTAATTATAATAATTTTTCTGAATATGATTGTACTTAGTATAATATAATGAATTACTATTTTAATTTTCAATAATTTTTCTGAGAGATTTTTCAGATTAACTTACAGCATGAAGTTGGTGAAAAAGACTTCATTTACACCGTAAATATGTATAAAAACATAATATTAAATAATTATTTATATAATGTATTTGTTCAAATTATTATATTGTAATGTATTTATTATGATAAAAAATTATTCATTTATTTTTACTTATTTATAATTAATTTTTGAACTACTAACATTCCAAATTTATGTTATATTATATTTCCAAATTTATGTTATATTATATTAAATTTTTTATTATGTAAAAGTAGGTAAACTTATGATCAATGATTAATGCGCTATATTTAATTTCATTTACTCAATTTTATAATTTTTATATAAAAAAATATTTATTAATTTTAATATTAATATTTATATTTATATTTATATATAAAATATTAAAAAAATTCCAAGGTACTAGTAATTAAAATTCACAACAATGGTGGAGGATGAGGTGAAACATCAACAAAATTAACTTAACCTTTATCCATTTAAGACCTAAAGTGACAGACACATTCTGCTTGAAGTGACTAATTTTGAATTTCAATACTTTTATAGATTAAACAAAAAAGTATTATATACTTTTGAGGGTTAAAAGAAATTTAGCCTTATAAACTTTCTCTCAAAATTTGAAGGAATTTATTCGATACAATTTTATTTTTCTTTTTCGGTCATTATCAGCTTCTAGCTTCTTTTATTGGTGTCTCTATACAATATAATTACGTGTTTTTTTAGCAAGAATCATTACTGTAACAGTTTGATGCAACAGAGTGGGGTCGTACGGTCATAAAAATACTATAATCTCTTTCATTTTATCTAGATAACGTATTGTGTTGCTTTGGATACATTTGTTAAGCCCCTCTTTTTTCTTCTCTTTTTCCACACATTTCTTCAACCAAACCACTCAAGCTTTCTTACACCCAATATTTTTAAACCTGCACCCAACACAGTTTTAAATTTTTGAATAAAATTTCAAAATTAAAAATAATATATTCCAGAAAAATAGATCCGAAAGAGATTATTATGTTTAAAAAAAAAGTTAAAATCCCATTTCGGATAAAAAAATTCATTCCAGGAAATCCGGAAACATATTTCACAAAAGAGAGTTTAGAATATTTTTCCACTAAAATTGGGTGCATTGAAATGGTGCAGGAAGCAATTGCCCCTTATGTTATACTAAACGAAGCGTAAAAGCCTCTTATGGATAATAACCAAGTTATTTTTCCTTCTATGCATGTTGAACACTTGCAACATCCTAGAAACGAGAAGTATCTTTATAGCATATATGGGCCTAACACGAGGAAGTTAATCTACATCATCGAATAAATTATCAACTGAAATGTGTGGTACAATTGTTATAGAAAATATAAAATTCGCACTGTCATCCAAATAGAAAACATGTTAAGCTCCTAATGTAAAGTAAATGATAAAAAATCACCTTCGGATATTTTTTTTGTTAGAATCAATTTGTATGATGTCCCCAACTTCAGTCCTACCCTGATCAAATCTTCGCATATACAAATAACTAAACCTTTCATAATCAATCCATTGACCCATTTGGTTAGATTTTTCGCATTTGTATCAATACGTCAACTTTTCGTGTGATACAACAATAATTTAACTCTCGTCAAAATAATGAGTTTGAGGGGGCAACGAAATCGTATAATGTAATCAGTTTGGTGTATTCAGGTATTAATTTTTCGATAATTGATAACAGTGTTCTCTAACATTTTTTCCAACATGTTTTCCTATTTATTTAGATTAAATTAATGCGAATACAGTGAATTTCATTTCCAAATCAGCGAGACAGATTTTAAGCAATAAGAAAATGTTAGAAAGAGAGCATGAGAAAATAGACTCAATGGATTTTCATCAAAATAATTTAAAATTTTGGATGGCGTGCTGCCTAAATTAGCAACCTATATCCTTCATTTTTCTATATTCTTCCTACTCAATGAGATTAAAACAGAAGCTACAGCGTTATACAAAGGATAATTACATGAAATTATGAACAATTTTTACAGATAACAATAACAATAATAATGCATACACCTTTGGGTAAGTATAATATCACATGCTCATAGCTCTTGATGAAATCTCTGATTCCCCCTCTTGTAAGTCTGGTTCAGCTACGTCATGGTTAACCTACAATACATGAAGAAAATTGGGTCAAAATCACTTACAAACATTATCACAGCTCATCAGTGCTGCAAATAAATGAAAACATCTGTATGAAAAATATACTCTATAAGCAGGGAGTTCACAAGGCAACTTGGACAGGCAGCAAGCACGAAAAAATAAATTCAGATGCAATGTCATACCACTGAACCCTCCATCTTAGCTAGGTACAGATCTAAAGCACCATCTCCACAAAGAATTTTTCCGCCACAGCCAGGGGAATTTACGGATCCTACTGACTCCTCATCAACAACAACCGCATCAATCAATTCATTTCCAGCTTTAACATCTGGAATCTGGTGCATGCACGCATTCAATGTATTAGTTAAAGATCCAAGAGACCAATCTTAGATAATTGAAGAGAGCAATATATTTTAAAATATAAGACATCACCTCAAACATAGCTTCCGTTAAAATGATTTCCAGTAGGGCTCTTAAACCCCTGGCACCTGTATTTTTGCCCATCGCTTTCTTTGCAATCAATCTCAGAGCTTTCTCTGTGAAGTGTAGCTTTACCTGAAGTTTAGAGATAAAGTTTTCAGACAGGTTTACCTCTAACTGCCCACACTCCCCATTACTCGCTTGCACATTCATAACAAGTATAATAAAAACTCATACAACTCAAATTGGTGAAAGGATAGAAGGGAGTTGCTTGAATGATTCTGAAGCAGATCAGGTTTGACCTAGCACATAACACCACCAAATTCTATCAAAAACCATAAAAAATTAGATCACTCAAGAGGGTTTCAAGAAGACCTCTAATCTGTTCTCACTATTAGGAAGTGGGTTTTAAACCAACTCAGTCTCACAAAACTGACTGGATTGTAAGGTGAGGTTTACCTTTACTTAAATACAGTAATTTAATTTTATCTCTAATTGATATAGAATTTCCAACAAACTCCTTCATGCGAAAGACTGGAGTTCTAGAGTATGAAATTAGATATTTGTGGGTGATCCGACAGGACCCTACATGATAGATTTAAATTTCACATAAACTTCGATACCATATACTAGTCAATTTCCCTTCAATCAACCAAATTAAAGTTTGAATAATTTGTCTTCTTTAAATACCCAAATTTAGTTGGTTGGGATGATCCAGAGATATCAATAACTGCTTGAGTTTTTACACCACATACACTCACACAAAGTAACTCTCACAACAACAAAAATGTGTATTTGAGAGAGAGCAGTAAGGGAAAACTTCTTACATTATTCATGTCAAATAACTTCTTGTACTGCTTAGCAAGAGCATTTTTTGGTTCTGTGAGAACCTGTAAAATCAACATTTCAGTAGTTGTATGTCCAGATATCCATGCAAAAGAAATTTATTCTAAACTAAAAATAGGCTTGTGAGTTTTAACATTTTAACTTAAAATTAAATATTTCACAAGATAAAAAAGTTAGAATTTTAAACTAACATACACCTATGCAAGCAGCATATCAAGAGAAACATCAGATTTCTCAATGCCAATCACACACTTCTTTTTATTCAATTAAAAGTAAAATATAGATGATAATTTCTAAGTCCACTGGAAAGAATCTCTTGTGCTACTTTTATACACATGAGGAGACCTTAACCCTTAAGTTCCATATCAATTCTAGACTGCTGTATATCCTTATCCTAATTTTGTGTTCCTTTTGCAAACTATAAACTAACATGAACCAAGAGCTTGCACGTGTCAGATGGCCATATAGTCATTCATTAAATCCAAAAGAAATGGCCATATTATCATCTAGCTTTTCTAAGAGAACATAATATAAAAAGAATCCTTATATACAGTAGGAGATACGTAGAAATTAAATGCCTCTGGAAGGCTTAAAAAGACCATAAGGTTTATCAGCCTTGCATATATGCGTGTACCTGCATCAATAATGAGTGAGCAAATAGAATGATCATAATAACGCAACAAGCAGAGTTAGAACTTACTGCACTATACTGCTAGTGAAAGCAGGAAAAGCTACAATAACAACTAAGATTTGAACAATGCTTATAATACCTGCATAAGTTGGTCTTCAGTTAGAGCTGACAAGCTAATTAAGATTGGAAACCGTCCTATAAACTCTGGGATGAGACCATATGCAATAAGATCAGCACTTTCCACCTGAAAATTACTGATGCTACTTTTAGATGCATTTGGAAGGTTGTTACAACAATATTATTCTTTAACTTCTGTATTTTTCTCTACTGCTGTAGAACTATGGAAAGTGCACAACAGAATAGCTAAAGTGCAAGATTTATATTAGCTTGAATTGATCGAAGTATATACCTATCTAGTTTTACAGGAAAGTGAATAAAAAAATTCAGTCAGATAACCATAATCAATTCTCACCGACTCAAGTAAAGTTGATGTTACTGCAGCATATGTAACTCCACTAGTTCTCATATTGGCACGGATTGGTGCTCCAAAACCAATTGAAGAATCTTGCCGTCTGCTTGTTTTCAAAAATCAAAATTAGATGAGAAGTCTACCAAAAACCAAGACATGTGCAGAACATCTGTGAACAAATATTCTTTCCAGACAAAAAAGAAAATATTACCTCTCGGAAATGGTTTTTTCAAGATCAACAAATGCTCCACCACATATAAAGAGAATGTTCTTCGTGTCAATCTACATATCATAAAACATGAGTGGAAAGTTATGCAAATTAATGACTAAATGATTTTAGAACCATATGCATATTGCACTCGGAGAATAGGCGATCATGGAAGCTAACTAATATTTACAAAATTTTGACGAATACTTGCTAGGGAGAAAAAAGGCTTCCTAGAGAATTAATCCATCTTACATTTTCATCCTCCTAATTATCCTCCAACCACGTATAGCCTCTGTCTGATGTATCTAGCATTAGTGCTCTTATGTTAATTAGGTGATGGTAAGGTCTTTAAAAATGATAATTCTAAACATAAATACATAATTCTGAAGTGTTCAGGTTCAAAGAAAGCCCCAAGATAATACCGGGCAAGAAATTTCATAAATCATATCATATCAAAGAACAAACAAGAAACAAATGACAGATGTTACACTTTCCAAGAGAACATACCTGTATGTTATCACCCCGTGGATGCTTCCTTGCTCCTTTCTCGGGGACGTTTACTATCTAGACAACAAGAAAGCATTCCAAGTTCAGGTTACTATCTATTAGAATGGCACTAACCAGCCCGCAACTAATATATTTTTTCAGAAACCTTCAGTACAAACAATTAATATTATCATTGCAGCATTATCGTCATAAAGCTCTACAATACAACTTTCCTTAATTAATAACAAAAGCCAGCATCCTCCAAATGAATAGTCCCCATAAACAGTTCTTTGAATCTCAAAACTAAGATCTCAGCAAGCAAAAGAATATACTGTTTTGGGTTGTATGTTGGACAATACCACTAATGCATCGGTGATATGTTAAAAAAACCTTGCATAAATGAAGGAATAAAAGATCAAAATGGAATTACTGAGATAACCTAAGCAAGGAAATTACTTATCAATTTGAAAACTTTAGGCGCAGAATATAAAAGATACTACCTTCTTATGGTCATCATTTAAGGGTTATTATTAAATTAGAGACAAGTACATAGAACTCAATGAGTTCACTTAGCACTTCATTTACAAAGAAGGAAACCAATTATTAACAACTACATTTTGGAATTATTTTACTTACAGTTCCTTCCAGCATTTTTAATAATGCCTGCTGAACACCCTCACCAGAAACATCTCGGCTAATATTCAAGCTCTCAGCCTGTAATATATAACAGTTAAAAATTTAAAGCTATAGTGGAAGGCCATTTATGAACTTGTCCAATTAAATTAGAAAAGAACCTTTTTAGTTATCTTGTCCACTTCATCAATGTAAACAATCCCTTGTTTTGCTGCTTGAACATTGAACTCTGCTGCCTATATGGGAAAAACCAAATTCATAATGAAGAGATGGAAAGTAGAACTAAAAACACAAGATATCTTCTGAAAACCTAAAATTATATCTACAGCTTCATAAGAAAAGTATTCCAACAATCACATAGATTGAAATGAAAGCAACTGTAATACGAACATAGCAGTATTTATGACCAAAACAAAGTGTGCTTAATGCATCTGTATAGCAACATAAAAAGAGCCACAATTGATGAGGAGCTTAACCCAAACTATTACTAGCTTCCTGACGTCTACACAAAAATTATCTGCTAGAAACAATGAGAGGCACCAAACCTTGGGAACATTGGCCCATAAATCAGCCCAGAAAAAAATATGGGAAGCAAGGTAAAGCTTTTCAACAAATGTGGAATTTTTTTATATATGTTTGTAAATGCTATGTAAAATTAGGACAGAAGGTGGAGATTTTTGAAGAACAAGAAAAACTTGTTCATTTCACTTTGTTCAAAGAATTGATAATTTGTTCAAACAACATCATACTTATACAGAATAATTTACATACCGCAAGTAGTTTATACAATATTGATTCAACGTCTTCTCCAACATAACCGGCCTGCAAATTAGAAAATTGCCCCTCTCAGATCAGTACGCCAAAAATTTTGTCCAAGGACAAAGAAACCACCATGAATCAACCATGGAAACAAATCAGAAATAGATGATACATTAAATAATACCATCTGAATATCCACATTCTAGAAGTAAAACTTGTATTCCAATTAGCACAATATATTTTCACTCCATAAATCAATACCTCGAAAATTCACATATCAGGCACAAAAATCTGGATACATTATTATCATTTAACTCAATCCTGCCCAACATTACTCAGCCAAACTCTAACACGACCTCCACAAAGAAAACATACTTGCCTGCGTTAGTGTAGTTGCATCAGCAATGACAAAGGGAACATTCACAAAACGAGCCAGTGTTTTCGCAAGTAATGTCTTCCCTATTTGATCGAAATTTGATTAGCATAGCAGACATGAAGTAATTTCAGAAACTAGCAAGAAAAGCACAAACAACATATTGCATTAATAATTCTCAGTGAATAAATAAAATTAGTTTGTAATGAACGTAAAAATATAATACACCTGAACCAGTTGGACCCATCAAGAGAACATTACTCTTTTCCAGCTCCACATTATCGTCATCATCCAATCCTTCGGAGATTCCCGCATCCTCCCCTGACCTAGTGATAAAACCAACATTCAGTCATAGAAAACAAACAATTTCCGCAACAAAAGAATAAACTACGAAAGCGAAAGAACAAAGAAACAAACCCGTTGAATATTCTCTTGTAGTGATTATAAACCGCTACAGAGAGCACCTTCTTGGCCCTGTGTTGCCCAATAACAAATTTATCGAGACCCTTGCAGATTTCCTTGGGAGTTGGAAAATCCCTACCCAAATTGGAGCCTCCGAGCCACCCAGTGTTCTCTTGGCGGGGCCCAGAGGAGGCCCGAACAAAATTAACACTGAAAGGAGTTTGCGAAGGCACGGCAGCGTCCTGAGGCCAGTCCTGTGGTGGCTCCCCATTGCTGCTACAGTAGAGTCTGAGAATTGTGGGCCGTAAAAGCCCAGTGCTGGTGCTGTGCCAAGAAGAGAAAAAACTGGGTAAGAAATTGAGATGCAGCTTCTTCTTGTTCCATGCAGAGAAGATTCGAGACATAGAGAAGCCTCTTCCTTCGGTTGGGATTAAGATCAACGGAGATTGGCTCGGTTACGAAGCTAATAGGATAAGAAACACACCTCCGGTATCTCTTCCTTTATTAATCCCATTTATCTACGCGTTTACTATTTTAATAATAAAAATAATAATAAAGAAAGAAAACGGCGTATAATTATATATTTCATCAGTTTTATTTTTCTTTCAATTGTCAGATTAAAAAAATATTTATCTATTTGCTGTTTTTTTTTTAAATATCTATTATTTAAATTTAATTATTTACATATTTATGGTA